>NC_047590.1:23361803-23690456 GCF_011004845.1 Esox lucius
ATGGTTACCAGACAACAAGGCAGCTAGAAATCCTGGTGTGAGTCCGCTCTTCAGCCAACAGTGGGAATAGGATTGCTCAACAACAACTGTAATGTATTGACTTAGAACCCTATTTCCCTCTTTCTTCATTAGAACTAAATCTGTGTTGTGTAAATTAAGTTCTAGGCTATAGACCCTTTGTGTTTAAAACATTGTTTTGAGAAAGCTGTGCGTGTGCATCTTGGAGGTAGAAACCTATCCATGTTACTGTGGTAACCAGTAGATACTGATATAACTACAATTGTTCAATTTGATTGGAGCAAGTGAGGGAGACTGAGAGAGAGTTTTAGTTCTTCACAATGTTTTTGGAACATTAGCGTTCATTATCAGTGCCAGATTGGGACTGCTACTCCAGTAAATCTTTATTAAATAAAAGGATCAACTGAACCAATGCACTGGTATCCTGTTGAAAGCTGTGTAGGTCTTTGTGTGTTAATACATGTAAGCTTATTGACCTCAGCACTTCACAATTATATTGTTACTTAATTGGTTACACTCACTTGTAATGCATATGTCATTGTGACAGTATATATTGTGACAGTAGTATTATCACAGTATGCTATACAACAAACCAATCACTTTCTTGCTGTTGAATGCAAACATATGTTCTCCCCAAAACGCACAAATGTTTTTGAATTGAAGTAGATATTTCTTCTTGCTGATTTTTTTTTCTTTTAACCATTTTAATTTCATGGAATGTTAGATTCATGAAAAATGAAAAATTACATAGCGTCCCAAATAATTCTAGAGGACAATATTTGTGTACATAATGTCTGCAAATGAACAAAGAATGTGGCTGTTCTTTTGTCTAATGAGTGAATGATGATGGGGCCTATGTATCCAGCATCTCAGAGCAGGAGCTGGCCTATTTTTTAGGGTCAGTTTTGCCTTTTAGCTCACAATGAATATGACTGATATTATGTTATCCAGTGAGATTTAATCTGGTTTGGTCAATAGGTACCTTGAGACCTTGCTCCGGCAGGTCAGCAACGGCCACATTGCCTATTTCCCTGCCATGAAGGCCTTTGTCAACCTTCCCACGGAGAATGAGCTCACCTTCAACGCTGAGGAGTACTCCGATATATCTGGTGAGAAAATTGGAACCTATTACTAGACATCGGAGGTGTGCAATACTTCACAGTAGCAATGTTGAGACTCCTGTAAATGAAGATGGGTTAGGATGCTTTAAACGCGCAGACAAAATCACTATAATACATGAGTTAGCCATAAAATGAAGTGTGGTAGGGATGACATTGTGCACCAATCGGTACATTACATAGTATCAAATCTTCGTCTTTGCAGCACTTCTTTTACAACCAGTTGCCAAATACTGTGGAATGCATCTTTAAGCCACTGTTTGATCAAATAATAAGTAATAAAAAGAAGGCTATTGACAAGATATCCAGAAATACATTTTTAAATCCCAACCTGATCCACTGCAGCTGCTGGCATTCCCAGATTGACTTGTAAGTAATTGAAATCCAAGGACAAAATTATGTTGGCTTACCTTCAAACAAGCAGTGTGCCAGTTAAACCACACTACAGCAACCTACCCAACAGAGAAAAAATTTACTTACAAAAGATTCCTTAGTTCAGCATGTTAGAAAATGTGCTGGGAGACAAGACCCAGGGAAGCAACTGTTAACTACAGGGACAAATATTTGGCATAGCAGGACAAAGCTGCCACAAGATAGATTGGATTTTGATTTGATTATTTTAAAATTTTAGTAAGGTCCAAACATCCATTCTAAAACACTCTGGCTGTTTTTGACAGAGTCAAAGTATGCGTAACAGTCTCTTTCCGTAATTTTTTAATTAACCTCCAAGAATTTCATCGTCTTCCTAAATCCTGGGCTGTATCAGGTTAATAGGCCGGGTATCCAACACAGTTAAGTCTTTAATAGCGTTTTTTATCTTATTGTTTTTCTAAGATGTAAACAGTTCATGGTGGTAGTGGATGTGCCAATAATATAGGATGAACCAATTTGATAAACAAATTTGTTATAAAACTTGTTATTAGTGTTGCACAGAACAATGCATGATCAGCGACCAGGCGACGGTTCAATGTCATGGAGTGTGGTCTACTAGGGTATATCATATATGCATTTGTCACTTTATCTGTCTATGTCTACTTTGTGTATTATAACATACTCATTCGGAAGTATTACTTTCAATCTGTCCACGGGTTGAACTCTGTAACTAGATGGAACTGCATTCACCTTTAGTCCTCTTCTAAGTGAACGATACTCTGTATGAAATTGCTCCATTCATTCTCCCAGAATACGACTCTGCAGAGGTATTGTCCCAATTGCAGAGCGGGTAGAATTTAATTAACTCAAGATCCACGAGCAGGCAAACAAGAAAGCAGAAGTTGACATTGATACAAACAAACGAAATCCAGTTTATTTATCAAATTATTGGCACACCGATCCTTCAGGTTTCGGGGCTGTTGCTGGGCAATACGGACTTTCAGCTCCCTCCAAAGATTTTCTATTGGATTCAGGTCTGGAGACTGGCTAGGCCACTTCTGGTGGTTCTTACGGAGCCACTCCTTAGTTGCCCTGGCTGTGTGTTTCGGGTCGTTGTCATGCTGAAAGACCCAGCCACAACCCATCTTCAATGCTCTTACTGAGGGTAGGAGGTTGTTGTCCATGATCTCGCGATACATTTCCCCATCCATCCTCCCCTCGATACGGTGCAGTCGTCCTGTCCCGTTTGCAGAAAAGCATCGTGTGTTACTAATGGTTTTCTTTGAGACTGTGGTCCCAGCTCTCTTCAGGTCATTGACCAGGTCCTGCCCTGTAGTTCTGGGCTGATCCCTCACCTTCCTCATGATCATTGATGCCCCACAAGGTGAGATCTTGCATGGAGCCCCAGACCTAGGGAGATTGACCGTCATCTTGAACTTCTTCCATTTTCTAATAATTGCGCCAGCAGTTGTTGCCATCTCACCAAGCTGCTTTCCTATTGTCCTGTAGCCCATACCAGCCTTGTGCAGGTCTACAATTATATCCCTGATGTCCTTACACAGCTCTCTGGTCTTGGCCATTGTGGAGAGGTTGGAGTCTGTTTGATTGAGTGTGTGGACAGGTGTCTTTTATTCAAACAGGTGCAGTTAATACAGGTATTGAGTGGAGAACAGGAGGGTTTCTTAAAGAAAAACTAACAGGTCTGTGAGAGCCGGAAATTTTTACTGGTTGGTAGGTGATCAAATACTTATGTCATGCAATAAAATGCAAATGAATTATTTAAAAATCATGCAATGTGATTTTCTGGATTTTAGTCTCTCACAAAAATCCACAATTACAGACCTCTACATGCTTTGTAAGTAGGAAAACCTGCAAAATCGGCAGTATATCAAATACTTGTTCTCCCCACTGTATATGAATCTTTACACCAATTACGCCTTAAATTATGGGGACATTAATCAATGCACAATACCCCAAAATGACAAAACGAAAACATGTTTTTAGAAATGTGTGGCAATGTTTTTTTAAAGAAAAAAGAAACTGTTTTCAGACCCTTTTTTCAATACTTTGTAGAAAAGCTTTTGGTAGCAATCTTAGTGTCTTTTTGGTCATGTTTGAACATCTAGATTAGGGCATTTTCTCAGATTTTTCGTAGATGATAAACAGGCCATTGCATAGCCGTATACAAATTACATAGTATATTGAATTTTGGACTAAGCCATCCCCGCTCCTATGTAATGGAGTAGTCAACTGAGAAAGGCGAGAATGAGATTAGTGTTGCATGGCCATGTGACAGCTCAACTAAGAATAATATCCTATTCTATTGACAGCTTAACAATTAAACAATTGATTACTCTACTGAATTCTGTCAGCCGTAATTTCTACCCATACATGGCTACATCTATTTATGTCCCAAAAAACATTGGGGGTAAGCAAGAGGAGTCGACTGCTATTGATAGTGACGTATTGACCCAAAGCATTTCTTGCCATCTTTCTTTCCAACAGAAATGAGGTCACTATCAGAGCTGCTGGGACCCTATGGCATGAAATTCCTCAGTGAGAGCCTCATGTGGCACATCTCCTCCCAGGTGGCAGAACTCAAGGTGAGATTTTAAGTTTACTGATTGATACAACTGGGCTCTTTCTGAGTTTTCCCCCTCTGTTTAATTAACATTTTTGCCGGACCGCATAAGCGTGGAGCCGGCTAAAAAGAGCGAAATTCTCTTACTGAGTGATTGACTGACTGACTACTCCTTGTTAAATCGCGTAGTGGTTAGAAAAGCGGACTTGTGAACTATAGGTCCTGAGTTCGTATCTCCTCGCAGGCGATGCGTAGTACGCATTATGAATTATGGATTTACGGTTATATTGAGCTTGTTTCTGGTGGATTTCAAAGTACGCATCCATGCATGCATTTTTGGTCAGGATAGACAAACACATTTGCTGGCTTGTCAACGTTATCTTAAGCCTTAACTGAAGCTGTATACGGTTATATTGTGACTGTTTCTGGCATTTAATAGTTCACCTTCAGTCTCGCTAGAAATCGCTCAATTCTTATGATTATTCCTAGGAAGTTAGTAGATACTAGTAAGCCTATTTAACACTCTTTAACACACTTTAAATCTAGCGACTGCTGAAAATTGTAATGCATTGACGTAGTGGTTAACAACTTCATATGGAAGACCTAATGCGTTCGAATCTATTGAGAGAAACCACATTTATTAATTATTTCACGTAGATTCCACGATTCTCTCGTCTTTTCACTTGATGGAAAGGTTGGTTATCGTCGCCTTTATTGTTAGTTATTGTATAGATGTCATTCACTTATGAAAGAAAAAAGTATGTTGTTTTGCCATGACAGAAAAAAAGGTAAGTTCCTATGCCATGGAATGAAATAGCTTTGGCAGACTCACTAGCAATTGCTCAATTCTTATGACTATTCCAGTGAGTTAGTAGATACCGGTGAAGCATATTACTGGCTAATACGTTGTTACAATGGCCAGTGGTAAACGCAATACATAGCCGCTATTTGTGGTAGATGTAAACTTTAGTCAGTTTAACTATCAATTTCATTCACCAATGGCCAATGAACTATTATAACAGCCAGTGGCAAAAGAGGATTTGTTCAGGATAGAGACAAGAGGCTGTACTGACACCCGGCAAAAGTACAGCTCTGTGGTGTAATGGTTAACGACACATACTTTCACGTGGGTGACCAGGGTTTGAATCTCGAGATGGCAACACTCCATTGCGGGCCGGCTGAACTAGGCTTGCTTGGTTTCTTGTTCATTATTAACTTGATGTATGTCTATCGTTTTCACTCCCTTTCTCTCTATGACTGTCATAGAAACTGGTGGTTGACAATGTGGAAGTTCTTACCCAGATGAGGACCAGTTTTGACAAACCAGAGCAGATGGCTGCCCTCTTTAAGAAACTTTCATGTACGTATACTCTCTTGCCTATTTCTTACCCTTGCATCCCCAACATAAGAACTGTTCTTCCTGAAAGTTTCCAGCAGCAGGCAACAGTGAACTCTCTGTAGTGCTCATATAATGTACTATATTTTGTAAGACTTGCATGAGGTTAAAGCCTGGTTTATGTCTTCTCTTATTTTTCTCCAGCTGTTGACAGCGTCCTTAAAAGGATGACTATCATTGGCGTAATATTGTCATTCCGATCACTCGCCCAGGAAGCGCTCCGCGATGTAAGTCTAGTCCCAGCCTTTTTCCTGGCCAATACTGCATGACTGCCCCACCCTATGGGCTTCTGTCTCATCAAAGAAGTCCTCGATCTGGTTTAAAATGAGATCACTTCAATATTGCTGTTAATGTAGTTTGCCTCGACATGGTATTGAAAATGCGCTCATTTCATTAAATACCCTAATGTTATTACATCTCCACTGTTTTGGCTCACCTCACTGTCCAATCGAGTTTAAAATCTGTTAAAGCTTTTCCAAAGCATTCTAGGGCAGTCTTAGCACCAAACTGACCACCACAGTCTTAATTGTGCTGCTGGCTGAGGAGTTGCTTGCAATATCCTTGGGGGATGCAAATTGGCTAGCATTGCACTGTCAGTTTGGATATTCCGAATTTACTGCGCTCTGGCTAATCCCTTAGATGGCTCGGCCTCCTGCAAAGCCAAGCAATGTTATCAGTTAAGTAAGCTTGCCCTCAAACTTGTTGAATCATTGCACTTCCTGGTTGGCAGAGCTTGGCATGTAAGACATGAGGAGTACTTGCTGAGATTTTCAATGGTTAGAATTTGTATGTTGAGAATGGGCCATAGATACAATTAGCTATGAATAAATTCAAGAAATATCCTTGATGACAAAATATTGGCACTCAAATCCCCTTTTCTGTTCAATGTCAGGTGCTGTCCTGCCACATTCCTTTCTTGGTGAGCTCTGTCGAGGATTTCAAGGACCACATACCCAGAGAGACAGACATGAAGGTAGGAGGCAACCAATACAGGGCCTTTCTTCCTGGGTTAGAATGGAGAACATTTTCTAGATTCATCTTTTTTAAAGATCTCTTTTGCATATTAAGTCTGACATAGATATTCCCAGCATGCATGATACAGTTTAACCCATCACTAAGCCTTCATTTATTGAATCAGACAGGCTTGTTTTGAAAAATAGAAACTACTGTAGGTGGAACTGGAGTCATCTGTACTCTTTTTTGTGGAAAAATGTGTGTAGATCATGATCTGAAAATGTTTTGGGGCTTAGATTTCATCTTCCTTTCAGGTGGCCATGAACGTGTATGAGCTGTCGTCTGCAGCAGGCTTACCTTGTGAGATAGATCCAGCCTTAGTTGTGGCCCTCTCCTCACAGAAATCAGGTAAAAGTTAGTAATAGGCATCTATGAAATGTTATGACTAATAACAAACATTTCTGCAAAATCAAGTTATGTGAATCATTAAAGCCTGTCAATTTTGAATACTGCTACCATACCATTGTTTTTTAGAGCAACTGTTTGATTTTCAAATACACTTTATGCCACTGTTTCCAGAAAATATCAGCCCAGAGGAGGAGTATAAGATCGCTTGTCTGCTCATGGTCTTCGTTGCTGTTTCCATGCCAACTCTGGCAAGCAATGTTATGTCTCAATATAGCCCTGCGATTGAAGGTATAATATTGCTATTTGTCAAAAAGCTATTTGCTATTCTGTATGTATTGCAAGTCAATATTGATATTTTATTGTATTTTGATGTGTAAAATGTATTGCTAGACACAAAGTATGACAATGTGTTTTCATAAGTAATGCAAATCTTCAGTGCTGAAAACATGCATGCTCATTTTAGAAGATGGGGAACAATCTAGAGGATTTGCTATACCAGGGTTTTAGCTATGCTGGGTAGATAGTCATGTGAAGGAGAACACCTATACATTTATTTTTACAAATTTGGACATAGGGATATATAATCTTTACTTTCAAACTATTGACAAAGGTAACCTAATTTACACTGAAAGATTATACTTTGCAATAATTTAATCATCAGAATCCAACAAATGTAATTTTATAGTGCGGAAAGAGTAAGTACCCCTAGCTTCAATAACTGGTGTTATAGCCACCTTTTGCTAAAATATGCCATATATTGTAATTGTTTATCAGTGTCTTGTGTCGACTAGGAGGAATTAAGGCATAGTGTTTTTTACAGTAATGCTTCAACTGTCATGTAGGGCTGCTCGATTTGGGTAAAATATGACAAATATTGCAATTACGGTTCTGATTTGTGATTTTCAAACATGGGTGTAAACAGTGTTGATAACCTCACTTAGAAATAGAGACCATAGCCTACATAATATGCTATTAAACTGTATAAAAAGTTCAATGTTTTCTATTTTACACTTACTACCAATTTGAAGGTGGTATTATTCGTTTAACTGCTCATTTAATGCATTGGTGTTTGCTATGTTTGTGCCGTTGCCATAGCTAATTAGGCAAAAATCTTCAACCCTTGGGGTATATTTTCTCCCATATTAAGTTTGTTTGTAGGCACATTGAAGCCAAAACTTTTAATAACCATGCTGTTGTGTATGGGGGACAATATATCCTGGTGCCACTCACTAAGTGTTGACTCCAACTAACATTGAAAAACCATCAATTATTTAAACAAAATTAGTCCAGGTATGTAAGTTATCTACAAACATACCTACTCTACTGCACCTGCAAGAATTATGGATGTACGATGCATGCCAATTGCCTTGCGTGAAGTACATGTCATTCACCTTTTTTGGAGCTGAAAATCACGTAAGTTGGCGATTTGGATATTGCACATGTCAATATCTAGTTTCCGTGTCCAGGGATCGGGTTGTCGAGGCCTTCGACTGCCGGCCGATCCTCTAGGCACCGACCCCTTATGGTCCCTCCTGCAGGTGGTGAGCCCACGGGAAGGCGGCCCCACGTCACTCCTTCGGGCTGAGCCCGACCGGACCCCGTGGGGAAAGCCCGGCCACCAGGCGCTCGCATACGAGCCCCAACCCTGGGCCTGGCTCTAGTGTGGGGCCCCGGCTGCGCCATACTGGGCGACGTCACGGTACTCAAAATGTTTTCCGTCATTAAAGGGTTTTGAACCGCTCTTAGTCTGACCCGTCGCCTAGGACCTACCCTACCAGGGGCATATAGCCCCAGACAACATAGCTCCTATGGTCACTCGGGTACTCAAACCCCTCCACCACGTTAAGGTGGCAGTTCATGGAGGAGCCATGACCGAAAGGACAAGATACCGGATACAGACGGCCGAATGGCTGGGCAATCCCATAGAGATAGGGTGAAAAGCTCGGTCACCCAGGAGGAGCTCAGAGTAGAGCCGCTGCTCCTCCACATCGAGAGGGGTCAGCTGAGGTGGCTTGGGCATCTGTTCCGGATGCCCCCTGAACGCCTTCCCGGGAAGGTGTTCCGGGCCCGTCCCACCGGGAGGAGACCCCGGGGAAGACCTAGGACACGCTGGAGGGACTATGTCTCCCGGCTGGCCTGGGAACGCCTCGGTGTCCCCCCGGAAGAGCTGGTGGAAGTGTCTGGGGAGAGGGAAGTCTGGGCATCTCTGCTTAGACTGCTGCCCCCGCGACACGGCCCCGGATAAGCGGAAGAAGATGGATGGATGGACATGTCAATGTCGCAATTTCAGTTATATTTCGATTAATTCTGCAGCCCTACTGTCATGTTTTAGGACTTTTTTGCATGCACAGCCCGCTTCAAGTTCCCCCAAAACATTTCGGTAGGACTTGAGATCTGGGCTATGACTTGGCCATTCCATAACCCTCTATTCCTTCTTTAAGTTATTGTGTTGTTGCTTTGCTTGTGTGTTATGGATCATCATCCTGCTACAAGATCCATGTTTCCTTTTGCTTACATTTTTTGAAAGGTGGACTCACAGTATTCTCTGGTACAATATGGAATTCATGTTTGACATAATGATGGTAAGTTGATCAGGCCTTAAAGGCAGTAAAGCATGCCTAACGTAGAAAGCCAATGCCTCCTTGCTTTACATTTGGTATGAGGTTCTAATCTTCTGAAGTAGTGTTTTGTTTTTGCCAAACATGGTCTCTGGCATTGTGGGCCAAACAACGCTACCACAGCACTATTTTCCAGGTAGTTTAGCTGTTTACCAAGGTTTTTTCTGGAAACACATTGTGTCTTGATATTCTTTTTATGAGGGCTTTTTCTTGTAGTCCCAGTTTGTCAAGTCTCTCTAACAATTGAGTCATGCACTTCAATATTGATTCTGGAAAGAGCGGCCTTTAAATCCCTTGATATTGCCCTGAGATTATTGGATATTAATGTGAACATCTTTCGGTCAGCTCTTGGGCTGTTTGGTGGAATGAAATGTCCTATGTAGATTGCCAGTGGTCTGGAATTTTCTCTATTTATAGATGATTTATTGGAAAGTGAAATTATTTTCTACGAATTGCTTGGAAATTACTTTGTATACCCACTCAGACTCACGGGCATCAATACTTTTTCTTCTGAGTGCCTTGGATAGGTCTTTTGATCTTGGCATGGTGTGTTACCACACACCTAGTTGTTAATTTTTATGGAAGGATGGACGCTCCCAAGTTACTCTAATGATTTTGAAATAATCTCTATCTGTTTTGGTGAACCAGTTCTAATTTTAGTCATTTAATGTTAGTGTAAATGTGGCCAAATTTTTTCACATGAAGAAATTGCATTTTGTCTGTTCATTTTGATTGCATAAATGGTTTCAAAGTAAAAAAAAAAAAAAAAAGTTTCAATTGGGTTACCTTTATCAATGAACATGTTTTCTGAATCTGTTGAAATATGTAAAAAAATTAATACGTTCCTGGGGGTGTACTTCAGTTTTCGCAAGACTGTAATAACCATTGATAGATCAAGGTGAAAATTCTTGTAAACCTGATTTTTTCACAGTGCTTATTGCACAGTTAAGTAGAACATTTTCTTCAATCTTTCTAAGGGCACTGCAACAACATTCACTGTCTGGCGAAAGCTGTCAACCAGATAGCTGCTGCCTTATTCACCATTCACAAGGGAAGCATCGAAGATCGCCTCAAAGAATTTTTGGCCGTAAGTGCAAAATGTTGCTCTTCAGATTAGTGACCCTATTCCATGCTTTGTCAACACTTCAAGCTTATTTGGCATGCTCGTTTGCTACAGTTTAGACGTTTTAATACTTTTTAAATACAATGTTTTTTGCGGGGAATTCACAGCTGGCATCTTCCAGCCTACTGAAGATTGGCCAAGAAACAGACAAAATGACGACACGAAACAGAGAGTCTGTGTACCTGCTGCTGGACATGGTGAGTATTTGTGCATATTCAATGTTTGGGATGGCACAGCACCTTATCCGTGGTGATTTCAAAATAATGGCACCTGTATCAGTGGGTCTATTTAAAAATTTCAGTCCACAACCATCGTCCTACAAACCTGAACAGCCTACAGGAAATATGTGAAGACACTGTGTTTGAAGCCGGTATATATTTACCAGGAGACGTATTGCTGTCATTTCAATGAAAGGTGGCACGACCAAATGTTAATATGTACCAAATCTTTGTCAGTGTAAAGAAATTATTTCCCTTAAGCATTTCTAACTCAGTACAAATGGTACACTATATATACAGTGCCATCATTTTGTTGTTATACACTTAAATTATAATTCAGACCTTTTGCCATGACACTCCAAAATGTGCTCAGATGCAGCTTGTGATTATGCTTGATGTCTGTAGAATTTGATTGGGGTACAGCTGTGGCAAATTCAATTGATTGGACATGTTTTAAAAAGGCCTTCCCAGGAAGACTTAAGGCTGTGCTTGCTGCCAAAGGTGCCTCTACAAAGAATACCTATGTACATTACATTTATTTCCAATAAATTGGCACAAATGTCAAAAAAGTATTTTTTCTTTGTCAGTACGTGGTATTGTGTGTAGATTGATTGCAAAAAAAAATCTATTAATTATTGATGAAGAAACAAAATGTGACAGTAAAGGAGTCAGGGTACCTTTCAAAGACAATATATACACAAATGCACAATGTTATTTGTATTTAAATTTTATTACATATTTTGGTTTGGTTTCAGATTGTGCAAGAGTCTCCATTCCTCACCATGGACCTCCTAGAGTCGTGCTTCCCTTACGTGCTACTGAGAAACGCTTACCACGCTGTCTACAAACAGAGCATCAGCTCCTCGGCATAAGTCTCCTCTTTGGCACAGAAGTCCATACCTAGAGACATCAAGTGGACTGCAGGAGCCTTGCTAACATAAGCTCCCGTATGCTTGTTTCACTTGGTCTCAAAACCACAATACACTACAGTATACATTTGTGGGATCAACATTTATGACTTGTCGTTTCCTAATTCAGTCATAATAACCTATGAGTTTTGGTGACAAAATAAAAAACTAGTGACATTACTAAATAAAATGTGTTGGATTAAATGCATCATTTTCAGCACGAAATACTGTAGAGAAAATATATAATGAAAGAAAAGAATCTCTGCTGTTTGAGTTTGTGGGTGAATTTAAAATGTCTTTATTAATTATGCGAATGTATTGCTTTATTATTGACTGAAGCAATGATGAACAGTAATTTTTTTTATTTTGGTGGTTCTAGATTTTGTGGGTTATTCAGTGTGGACATGTGTGTTTTTTACTGGTTTGTTTTTATCCGAATTATTTGCCAAGTTATTGACACTAATGCATCTCATTTGGTTTGGAACTGAACAATTCTTTCTGGCAACTGCATAATAAGATGAACAGATGGAGGTGTTTGTACAAAGCATAGTATAATTTTTTAACGAACTCATGATGCCTCCGTGGCATTAACTCACCTTTACCTGTCCATATGGTATGATAAACATTCTTGCATATTTATTGAATGTTTATAAATTGTTCTTCCTTAACCACTTTTTATATGTTTTCAATTTTTGAAAATTCCACTGTAACTTCCAAAACATTAATAAACATTAGGTTATATCAATTTTCTCTGCTGGTCCAAATATATCAGCATTTTGTCAAATATATCAGCATCTTTCTAACAGAGTGAAGTATTGAAGATCTGCTTCATAGCTTGAATGACATTTTAAGAAAGTGATTCTTTATTCACATAACCTCCATTCACAGTAAATGCAGAATTTTCGAGCTCATTTGGAAACACTCTACATTTTAACACAGGACATACATGACTCTCCCACAGTACAGTATTAATCCAACCCTAAATAACACATTGTAGTGTAAAAGCTAAAATATGATTCATATCACCGCTGCGCTCATAATAAAAGTGTTTCTTCAGAACAATGCCTTATGCTGACTATTTAAATTCTGTCAGAACACCACTTTGAAAGAAACGAATCAAAAGACATCCCTAATCTGTGATTACCTATCTGGGGTATTAATGTTGTGTTTTTTTATTGCTTGGCCTCAAGATGGCACCCTCATCATATCTTTGTGCCACCAAGTGCACTGGTGATGTGACATGTATTATGTGAATTGAATACTGATAATATAGATTAAGTATTACAATATGAATTTTCAGACCACATTGGTGAAGACATTGTATGTTTCCAGGGTTTAAGCCAGATCCAGCCGAAGCTCAGCTCTGAGAACTGTAATCAGAATGAGAACAGGGCGGAGCTGATCTCCGGTACTTCCAATGAGCAGTTAAAATGCTAGTCATTGGAAGTAAAATGTCGTTCTGTAAAAAGTTTGAACATTGAGTCACTTCGTTCATTTGAGTCAGTAATGCCTACAGCCCCCAACCCCAATGAATCCTCATCATAATGCCGTTTGCATGTCTTTTGTACTTAGGCAGACTTTGTTTTACTCAATGATTACAACTACATTTATCATTACTATCAAAAATCAAACACTACATTAATTACTGTAGGCTATGTGTCCAATTATATGTCACAAATATGTATTTACAATGCTACTCAACTTTTCTTTGAGAATGTCCAACTAACAGCTGTTGGACAGAGTAGGCTACTGAGCTGGAAGCCAGCGGTTGGGGTAGTGATGGCCATTTGAGACTTCTTTACCGTTCTTCTAGCAGCAGGATATTATGCTAGCAGCGCTAACTTTCTTTTTCAAAACTTTCTTTTTCATCATTGGAATATATAAGGCAATATAGTTAACAATCTAGTCGGTACATTTTATGTTAAATGTCCGTTTCAATGTTGTTCTTTTCTGGGGGTTTTACAGACTTGATTGTAAACTATTGACTTTATTTAAATGCTGGCTTTTATTTTGAAAAATAATATCAGAGTGCTGCCAGCGTTAGTGATGGCCAAACGAGGTTTCATTAGCCCTATTTTAGCAGCAGGATATTATGCTGGCAGCACTCAGATTTTCTTTATCACAATAAAAGCCATCATTGAAATGTATTAAGCAATATAGCTAAAAATCAAGTCCGTAAAACAGAACAGACAAGAACAACACTGGAACGGACATTAAACAGAAACCAGCATACATAATATCCTGCTTAAAATAAGGCTAACGAAGTTTAGTTTGGCCACTACTAGGTTGGGGTAATAACTCCGCTGGCAGCCATTCAAATAAAATAAACAATTATTTAAATTGAACGATAAAACTAAACGAGTAAGTCGTTCACAAGTCTGTTTTACTTCATTACAATCAAAAATCAAATACAGTACTACATTAGCCTAATGCTAGTATTTTAGACCTACCATGTGTCCAAATATCTGTTACAAACATGTCTTTATAATGCTACTGTTTTGGTCTATTTTTCTTTGCAAACGTAAAACTAACAGTATTCCATGCATGGGTATGAACAGAACTCTGCTACCAGTCATTTAACTGAATGAGTCAGTCGTTCACAAGTCTTTTTTACTTGTTTTCATCTGGGGTTTTTTCATGAGTCAGGGACGGCCCCTAGACTCATCATCTTCTTCCGCTTATCCGGGGCCGGGGTCGCGGGGGCAGCAGTCTAAGCAGGGATGCCCAGACTTCCCTCTCCCCAGACACTTCCTCCAGCTCTTCCGGGGGGACACCGAGGCGTTCCCAGGCCAGCCGGGAGACATAGTCCCTCCAGCGTGTCCTAGGTCTTCCCCGGGGTCTCCTCCCGGTGGGACGGGACCGGAACACCTTCCCAGGAAGGCGTTCCGGAGGCATCCCAAACAGATGCCCAAGCCACCTCAGCTGACCCCTCTCGATGTGGAGGAGCAGCGGCTCTACTCTGAGCTCCTCCCGGGTGACCGAGCTTCTCACCCTATCTCTAAGGGATCGCCCAGCCACCCTGCGGAGAAAGCTCATTTCGGCCGCCTGTATCCGGGATCTTGTCCTTTCGGTCATGACCCAAAGCTCATGACCATAGGTGAGAGTAGGAACGTAGATTGACCGGTAAATCGAGAGCTTCGCCTTGCGGCTCAGCTCTTTCTTCACCACGACAGACCGATACATCGACTGCATTACTGCAGAAGCTGCACTGATCCGTCTGTCAATCTCCCGTTCCATCCTTCCCTCACTCGTGAACAAGACCCCTAGATACTTAAACTCCTCCACTTGAGGCAGGCACTCTCCACCAACCTGAAGTGGGCAAGCCACCCTTTTCCGACTGAGGACCATGGCCTCGGATTTGGAGGTACTGATTTTCATCCCCACCGCTTCACACTCGGCTGCAAACCGTCCCAGCGCATGCTGAAGGTCCTGGTTAGAAGGGGCCAACACGACAACATCATCTGCAAAGAGCAGAGACGAAATTGTGTGGTCCCCAAACCTGACACCCTCCGGCCCCTGGCTGCGCCTAGAAATTCTGTCCATAAAAATTACGAACAGAACCGGTGACAAAGGGCAGCCCTGCCGGAGTCCAACATGCACTGGGAACAAGTCTGACTTACTGCCGGCAATGCGGACCAAGCTCCTGCTTCGGTTGTACAGGGACCTGACAGCCCTTAGCAAAGGACCCAGGACCCCATATTCCCCAAGCACCCTCCACAAGATGCCGCGAGGGACACAGTCGAATGCCTTCTCCAAATCCACAAAACACATGTGGATTGGTTGGGCAAACTACCATGAACCCTCCAACACCCCATAGAGGGTATAGAGCTGGTCCAGTGTTCCACGGCCCGGACGAAAACCACACTGTTCCTCCTGAATCCGAGGTTCTACTATCGGCCGTATTCTCCTCTCCAGAAACCTGGCATAGACTTTCCCGGGGAGGCTGAGAAGTGTGATCCCCCTATAGTTGGAACACACCCTCCGGCCCCCCTTCTTAAAAAGAGGGACCACCACCCCGGTCTGCCATCCCAGAGGCACTGTCCCTGACTGCCACGCAATGTTGCACAGGCGTGTCAGCCAAGACAGCCCCACAACATCCAGAGACTTGAGGTACTCAGGGTGGATCTCATCCACCCCCGGTGCCTTGCCACCGAGGAGTTTCTTAACCACCTCTGTGACTTCAGCCCGGGTGATGGACAAGTCCACCTCTGAGCCCTCATCCTCTGCTTCCTCAATGGAAGACGTGACGGCGGGATTGAGGAGATCCTCGAAGTACTCCTTCCACCGCCCGACGACATCCCCAGTTGAGGTCAACAGCTGCCCACCTCTACTGTAAACAGCGTTGGTAGGGCACTGTTTCCCTCTCTCTTCGGTTTGCCAGAATCTCTTCGAGGCCAGCCGATAGTCCTTCTCCATGGCCTCACCGAACTCCTCCCAGGCCCGAGTTTTTGCCTCCACAACCACCCGGGCTGCAGTCCGCTTGGCCTGTCGGTACCCGTTAGCTGCCTCAGGAGTCCCACAAGCCAACCAGGCCTGATAGGACTCCTTCTTCAGCTTGACGGCATCCCTTACTTCCGGTGTCCACCACCGGGTTCGGGGATTGCTGCCTTGACAGGCACCGGAGACCTTACGGCCACAGACCTCAATATCTCCAGCCTCCCTCGGGATCCAGTCGAAGCTCTGCCGGAGGTGGGAGTTAAAGATCTCTCTGACAGGAGACTCTGCCAGACGTTCCCAGCAGACCCTTACAGTACGCTTGGGCCTGCCGAGTCTGTCCAGCTTCCTCCCCCGCCATCGGATCCAACTCACAACCAGGTGGTGATCAGTTGACAGCTCCGCCCCTCTCTTCACCCGAGTGTCCAAGACATACGGCCGCAGGTCAGATGAAACGACAACAAAGTCGATCATCGACCTGCGGCCTAGGGTGTCCTGGTGCCACGTGCACTGATGGACACCCTTATGCTTGAACATGGTGTTCGTTATGGACAAACTGTGACTAGCACAGAAGTCCAAGAACTGAACACCGCTCGGGTTCAGATCAGGGGGGCCGTTCCTCCCAATCACGCCCCTCCAGGTGTCACTGTCGTTGCCCACGTGGGCGTTGAAGTCCCCCAGTAGAACGAGAGTCCCCAGTCGGAGCACTTTCCAGCACCCCTCCCAGAGACTCCAAGAAGGTCGGGTACTCTGCACTGCCGTTCGGCCCGTAGGCACAAACAACAGTGAGAGACCTATCCCCAACTCGTTCACCGGGGTAAACTCCAACACATGGCGGCAGAGCTGGGGAGCTATAAGCAAACCCACACCAGCCCGCCGCCTCTCACCATGGGCAACTCCAGAGTGGTGAAGAGTCCATCCTCTCTCAAGGAGTGTGGTTCCAGAGCCCAAGCCGTGCGTAGAGGTGATCCCGACTACCTCTAGTCGGAACCTCTCAACCTCACGCACGATCTCAGGCTCCTTCCCCGCCAGCGAGGTGACGTTCCACATCCCTAGAGCTAGTTTCCGTGTCCAGGGATCGGGTTGTCTAGGCCCGCGCCTTCGACTGCCGCCCGATCCTCTCTGCACCGGCCCCTTATGGTCCCTCCTGTGGGTGGTGAGCCCACGGGAGGGCGGCCCCATGTCGCTCGTTCGGGCTGGGCCCGGCCGGGCCCCATGGGGAAAGGCCCGGCCACCAGGCACTCGCGAACGAGCCCCAACCCCGGGCCTGGCTCCAGGGTGGGGCCCCGGCTGCGCAGGCGGAATTGGCTAATTTGTGCCATTGTTAGAAATCAGCAGTTACGTTTAGTGGTCAAATAATGTAGAACTGGTATCAAATCGAGGGAGAAGTTTGCTTAAGTTTATTGGATAATTGCAGCACAGACATTCCATTGTCTTCTCACTGTAAAGATAGTTGCCAGCTAGCCTATACATTAAGGGCATTTCTATCTAGCACAGATCATGTTTCTAGAAGTCAACCCCCATGCCAGATGGTCACTGTTAACATTCCTGTGGTTATCAGAGCACAACCTACAGAGAGAGAATCTAAACAGAGAGGATTCTGTTGTTCTCATCTAGGCACATTCACTTCCAATGAAACGTACATTCATATTGTAATTATTAATGCTCAGATTCTACACTCCCCCCTTGACAATATAGGAAAACACAAACAAGAAAAAGTAACAACATAGTCCAAAAAGATAAAAAGTTACACACAAATAAATCAGAATGATCAGGATGGAAGTGGTCGAGAACAGCACAGTCACGCAGAAGAGCACAAGGGTAGTCACTACACAATAAGCAACCACGGCGAGCAACTGACACCCCCCTGGTGAACACCACCCACAATCATCATATGGGCATGGTAGATGTGAATGGGGAGGCAGTCCAGACACGACAGCATGACGGACATAGCAACGGAACAACTGAACAAGGAGGCAAAAGAAATTGTGAAAGGCCTCTAAGGAACTGACCATGCCGATCACTTCCAGCGCCAATTTGGCCGTACCATAGAAGGGAAATGCTATGGCAAAGAATCGCTCAGACTCAGATACTCCGTCTATGTAACTTGGCAAATGGAGGTTCCACACTATGTCTAATAGGAGGGACCACATATACCAGATAGCACGAACCCATCCAGAAAGGAGGTAACATAGCATAGGCATTAGGGCCGCAGATAAAATAAGTACCATTCGGTGCAACCATTCCGGTGGACACAATATTAACCAGAGCGTTGGCATGAAAGGCTGCAACAGATCCATTACTGAGAGTAAGATTGGCAGACATCGTGCATAGAGAAAAATCGCTACCATCACAAGCAGAAAGGTCAGCAATTTGACTACACTGACTCCAGCCCACTTTGACAAACATAGACATCCACTGATGACGTAACGCAACAGATGGTATTCTTCTAATGCATAACCATCCATCAGGAGGTCTTGTGACCACTAAACGTGGAGGTAGGCCTAAAAACAAAATGCTTGTAGTATGCATTGAAGCAACTGCCATGTGATTGGTTGATTAGCTAATTGCAATAATGAGAAATTGAACAGGTGTTCCTAATAATCCTTTAGGTGAGTGTATATAACAGATTCTTGAAATGTGATATGTGATAATTATGTGATAATTAAGCAATACATTTGGAGAGTAACACATGAGTTCTTGAACATCATGACATATCAACAAGAAATAATACACAGGATTGACAACAGCTATTATTGTTCATGATGGACACAAGAAAAAGCAAGTTAGTAAGCAACAGGTCACTAAGTAACAAGTAAGATAATGTTCACGAAGGACAAAAGCCTGGCTTCTGTGACTGGACAGTATTCAGCAACAAATGACAGTAGTTGGGGGAAAGGTGTTGTTTGTTAAAGGAATTACCACACACAGTTCATTATTTGTAGATGCATTAATTAACTGTTATTTTACACTACATATTAATGTATTACTTAATGTTTCTTGATATGTGTTTCAAAAGTTAACTAATAATTAGTTAATATGTTTATTAACACATGCACACATGATCAAGGCTTTAAAAATGCATTAACAAGTCATCCTACCATGTCAATTAATGCATTTAATAATGATTATTACTGTATCCTTATTGTAAAGTGTTACCGGTTTTAAAACAAGTATTATTTCAGTTATCAACACAAAAAATACAAACCCAATTCCAAAAAAGTTGGGACACTGTACAATTGTGACTAAAAACAGAATGCAATGATGTGAAAGTTTAAAATTTCAATATTTTATTCAGAATACAACATAGATGACATATCAAATGTTTAAACTGAGAAAATGTATCACTAAAAGGGAAAATAAGTTGATTTTAAATTTCATGGCTTCAACACATCTCAAAAAAGTTGGGACAAGGCCATGTTTACCACTGTGTGGCATCCCCTCTTCTTTTTATAACAGACTGCAAATGTCTGGGGACTGAGGAGACAAGTTGCTCAAGTTTATGAATAGGAATGTTGTCCCATTCTTGTCTAATACAGGCTTCTAGTTGCTCAACTGTCTTAGGTCTTCTTTGTCGCACCTTCCTCTTTATGATGCGCCAAATGTTTTCTATGGGTGAATGATCTGGACTGCAGGCTGGCCATTTCAGTACCCGGATACTTCTTCTATGCAGCCATGACATTGTAATTGATGCAGTATGTGGTCTGGCATTGTCATGTTGCAAAATGCAAGGTCTTTCCTGAAAGAGACAATGTCTGGATGGGAGCATATGTTGTTCAAGAACTTGGAAATAACTGTCAGCATTGATGGTGCCTTTCCAGATGTGTAGGCTGCCCATGCCACACACACCCATGCAACCCCATACCATCAGAGATGCAGGCTTCTGAACTGAGCGCTGATAACAACTTGGGTTGTCCTTGTCCTCTTTTGTCCGGATGACATGGTGTCCCAGTTTTCCAAAATGAACTTTTGAATCGTCTGACCACAGAACACTTTTTCACTTTGCCACAGTTCATTTTAAATTATCCTTGGCCCAGAGAAAATGCCTGCGCTTCTGGATCCTGTTTAGATATGGCTTGTTTTTTGACCTATAGAGTTTTAGCCGGCAATTTAACTTTTCCGGCCTCTTATTGCTACCTGTCCCAACTTTTTTGGAATGTGTAGCTCTCATGAAATCCAAAATGAGCCAATATTTGGCATGACATTACAAAATGTCTCACTTTCAACATTCGATATGTTATCTATGCCCTATTGTGAATTAAATATAAGTTGATGAGATTTTTCAATTATTCCATTTTTTACTCACAATTTGTAGTGTCCCAACTTTTTTGGAATCCGGTTTGTAAATATAATTTAACCAAACTCAGTTCAGCATTTAAAAAGGTCTAATTTTAATAAACTTGTGTTACCCTCTTTAGTAGGTTATAACTATATTTGGATTCAAATTCAGTCCTCATGGGACACAGCGTGTTTTCTTAACGTTGAAGAATATCACCATGTGGATCCTTCATTCTACCACTTATCCATTTTTTAGAAAAGATCAGACACAATATTTTAATCTTTGTAAGAAAACCGTGAGATTATATAACCAGATTAGAAAATTGTCATTGTACCAATGTCTAATTCATCACTAGGTTTAGATTTCTCCACGGGAAACTAGCTAACAGCTCAGCACACGTCAGCAAATTACCACGCGGTGGGCCTGGTAAAGGCCTAACCACATTGCCGTGAGACCCCCTCCCCCCACTTAGTGGAGGCCTTACGGAATAATTAACATTATCAACGCAGTAAACGCGTTTCACTCTATTACATCTAACATGACAAAGCACAACAAACTAGGCTATTTCTTGAATACCTATTAAATCATGTTCAAGCATGACAGGACAAAACAGGCATTTTCTTGAATGCCTATTAAAACATGCTATATACCATCAAAGTGCTTTTCAAATTACATGCAATATTCAATCAGATAAACCTGGCAAGTATTGAGGAAAGTGATCAGGTTTCCTCGATAAGTTCCAGCTTTCTTGAACGTTTAGGTGCGATACATTTTTGGAAATAAACATTTAAGAAATTAATTACTATGAAAGCTCATGTCAGTTCCTTGCATCGTCCATGATTCCAGGGTCCCATGACAGAGATTCCATCTTGTGACTGCTGTCATTTGGCCAGGTAGACAAACAAAATGCATCTTCGTTCATTATGATTGTCCCCTTTGTCTTCTTTCCTGTCTTACAACTCTTGTCTTCTCTTGATCATCTTGATTTTCCTTTATCTTTTCTCTCTTCATATGTACCACACTCCATCTGTCCATATACAAATTCCTCATCTTGACTTTCCTTTATCTTTTCTCTCTTCATATGTACAACACTCCATATGTCCATATACAAATTCCTCATCTTGCTTAGCTGGAAAACTTTTTCTTTCTGTCCATATCTATTTCAGGCATTGTTGGTTAATGATCCTTTTTGTACTTGATGGTGTCCGATTAGCGCCATGATATTTAAACATGAATGCATCATGGGGGTCAGAAGCTGCAGTCGTCCATCTGTCGTATTTCTACTGGACGGCATTATATTTTACTTGTCATTGTATAACTGATGAAAACACAATATCGCATTATGAGCTCACATGAATAGCAATGTTAAGCTTCTGCAAGTATTGCAGTAAGTGTTGCTTCTTCTCTCAAATGTATCCACCCCTAGAGAGTTGCACGATATTAATCGTGGCCTAGACATGGATTAACTAGGTCTCCATGGACTACCTAAGCTTTAGCATTACTTGATTTGGTCGTTAAATGGTGTAAGTTTTCGATTACCCAACTGGTCAACTGTTCACAGGAACCAGGAACAGAAAAGCCCACTTCCTTGCAGGTGTGCGCAGTCAGCTTCAGCATTTCAGCATCTCCAGTAAAAACAGTAGTTTTTGGGTGAATCAAAATTCCAACCATACAGCTCACAACACCAACATAGCAGTTATGTATAGTGGTTAAATCATAGAGAACCCACACAAATTAATTTCATTCTGTATTAATTGGAATAATGCAGCAGAGTTGTCCTATTTCAATTAATGTTCCAAAATGTTGTCACTGTAATGCTGGTTACAAGCTGATATATACATTCAAGGGCGTGTCTACCTAGCAAAGATCATATTCCCAAGACGATAACCCTCATGCCAGATGGTCAATGTAAACATTCCTGTGGTTATCAGAGCACAACCTACTGAAAGAGATAATTTATATACAGATATTTCTATTTCTCTATTTCTCTCAAGGCACATATAACTTTCAATGAAACAACTTCATAATACATTTAAAATACTACATTATTACACAGATTCCACAAAGTCTAAAACAAAGAGCTTTAATATTCCTGTTGTGGGAATTCATATAAAGTGTCCCCACAATGTGGTCTGCTTAGAGGGGCATCTTGCAATCAAGCCAGGTTGACGGGTCTGATGTGGTTATAATGAAGAAATATGAAGTTATAAGTAAAACTCATCAGCTGACTCAGAGAGACTAGATGAGTGCTGGCAACTGCCCCTGGATGTGATGCCAATGGCAATCGCAGGAGGGATATGACTTGCCCTGTCAATCATTGTCAAGTCAAGGTAGGCAAAACAATTATGCCCTTAATGTTTTTTCAGGACACTATTTACGACATTGGATGGTTGGGTTTTACTCGAATGAATCCTCTTCAGATTTTCCACCAGAACCTTAACAAGTGCTGATTGGAATTGATGCTCTTGCTGACTGAGGATACGTTAAGAAGAAGAGGAAGTAGCAGGAGATAAAGCTGTCTTATGGAAATGTATAAAACAAAAAGCTTTTATACCAAATGTGGGAAATAGCACTGACCTCCTTCAATCTTCATCTAACCTCGAAAAAAATGTTTATTCTTTATTCTGTTTCATTATGTTACAATGCTTTGACAGGTAGCAATGTTTTAGTCATTCAGAGAAACTGTTTGTATATACAAGATACTGTAATAGCACATTGTGACTTTTACGTTAGTATGGTTGACAGTAATTTTAAAGGGGCACTTCACCCTGGATGGTGTGTATATGTCAGAGAAATTTCTAGGGCAGTAAAGTTTGTTTCGCATATCATTAGCCAGAAGAAACAAGGAATGTTTTTTTGCCCATTAAAAACACCACAGTATTATGTCACAGTGTGGTTTGAGAGGGCGAGCAACATCTGAAAATGTATGTAGTGCCTAAATGTTCATGTTATACTGATCGTGCAACAAGTTAATTTTAGGAGTCGTCGCGGTTGTTCTTGATTGATGGGATGTCTTTCAGCAATGTTTCAGTAAATATAATGAATAATGTATAATGTGTCAAATCTACATGATTTCTAAAGGATTACAAGTCTGAGGGCATTACTTCTTTCTCTACCATAGCCCCTACATTTCTCTCCACTCTGCAGATTTTTTAAACATACAGTTGTGCTCATAAGTTTGCATACCCTGGCAGAAATTGTGAAATTTTGATTTTGAAAATATGACTGATCATGCAAAGAAACTGTCTTTTATTTAAGGATAGTGATCATATGAAGCCATTTATTATCTCATAGTTGTCTGGCTCCTTTTTAAATCATAACGATAACAGAAATCACCCAAATGGCCCTGATCATTTTACATTTTACATCAGTTTACATATCCCTGAATGTTTGGTACAGACACACAAGGTGACACACACAGGTTAAAATGGCAATTAAAGGTCAATTTCCCACACCTGTGGCTTTTTAAATTGCAATTAGTGTTGTGTATAAATGAGTTTGTTAGCGCTCATGTGGTTGCACTGAGCAGGCTAGATACTGAGCCATGGGGAGCAGAAAAGAACTGTCAAAAGAGCTGAATAAGAAGGTAATGTAACTTCATAAAGATGTAAAAGGATATAAAAAGATATCCAAAACAGTCAGTACTGTTCAATCACTTATTAAGAAGTGAAACATTTGGGGATATCTTGATAACAAGCCAAGGTTAGCCAGACCAAGAAAGATTTCAGCCAAAACTGCCAAAAGAATTGTTCGGGATACAAAGAAAAACCCACAGGTAGCCTCAGGAGAAATACAGGCTACTCTTGAAAAAGGCTGTGTGGTTGTTTCAAGGAGCAAAATACAAGGATATTTGAAAAAAAATTTGCTGCATGGTTGAGTTACCAGAAAGAAGCCTTTACTGCACCATAAAAGCCTGGTTACAATATGCCTGACAACACCTTGACACGTCTCACAGCTTCTGGCAAAATTTGGAGTGACAAGTCCAAAATAGAGCTTTATGGTCACAACCATAAGCACTATGTTTGCAGAGGGGTCAACAAGGCCTATAGTAAACAGAATACCATCCCCACTGTTAAGCATGATTTTGGCTTACTGATGCTTTGGCGGGGGGTGAGCACGGGAATCTTGTGAAAATTCATGGCAAGATGAATGCAG
Source organism: Esox lucius (assembly GCF_011004845.1). Lineage (NCBI taxonomy): Eukaryota > Metazoa > Chordata > Actinopteri > Esociformes > Esocidae > Esox > Esox lucius. The sequence continues at coordinate 23,386,386 of NC_047590.1, forward strand.
CATGTTTTCAGCAAATACTACCAGACAATTTGCATTCTTCTGAACGAAAGCTGCACATGGGATGCATTTGGACTTTCCAGCACGATAATGACCCTTGGGCCAAGTTGACCCTCTAGTGGTTACAGCAGAAAAAGGTGAAGGTTCGGGAGCGGCCATCACAGACTCCTGACCTTAATATCATCAATCCACTCTGGGGAGATCTCAAACGTGCGGTTCGACCAAAGACTGCATAACCTGGAGGCATTTTGCCAAGACGAATGGGCAGCTATACCATCTGCAAGAATTCGGGGCCTCATTGACAACTATTACAAAAAACTGCATGCTGTCATTGACGCTAAAGGGGGTAATACACAGTATTAAGAACTAATGGTATGCAGACTTTTGACAAGGGGTCATTTAATTTCTTTGTTGCCATGTTTTGTTTTATGATTGTGCCATTCTGTTATAACATACAGTTGAATATGAATCCCATAAGAAATAAAAGACATGTTTTGCCTGCTGACTTGTGTTTTCTTTAAAAATTGTACATTTTACAAATTTTTTAGCACAACTGTAGATTGGATACAGCAAGCCAGCTAGCTTACTTTACATGAAGCAAAACAATGGCTTGTCATCACAATTCTTTTTTGGAAGTTATCTTGCATGGTGATATTTTATTGTACATGTACGTACATGTATGAATTGGGGTAGGCTCCTGTACATGATTTTTGAAAGACAGCGGTAAATGGATATACAGTTAGGTTTGGAAATAATTTCACACTGACACAAGTTTTGTTATTTTGCCTCTTTACCTAAATACATTCAAGTTACAGTTAAATAATCACTTAAAGTGTAGTCTCTCTGCTTTAATTGAGGGTATTCACATCCAAATTGTAGGAAGGGTATAGGAATTACAGCTCTTTGTAGACCCCTCTTTTGCAAAAGACCAAAAGTAATTTGACAATTGACTCCAAAGCTGTTTCATGGACAGGTGTGGGCTATTCCTTCATTATTTCCTCAATTAAGCAGGTAAAAGGTCTGGAGTTGATTTCAGGTGTGGCATTCGCATTTGGAAGCTGTTGCTGTGAACCCACAACATGCGGTCAAAGGAGTTCTCATGCAAGTGAAACAGGCCAATTTTTTTTTAAATCCATCAGACAGATCGCAGGAACAATATGAGTGGCCAAATCAACAGTTTGGTACATTCTGAGAAAAAAAGAATACACTGGTGAGCTCTGTAACACATAAAGACCTGGACATCCATTGGAAGACAACAGTGGTGGATGATCGTAGGATCCTTTCCATGGTAAAGAAAAACCCCTTCACAACATCCAGCCAAGTGAAGAACACTCTCCAGGGGGTAGGCATATCATTATCCACGTCTACCATAAAGAGAAGACTTCACAAGAGCAAATACAGAGGGTTCACAACAAGGTGCAAACCATTCATAAGCCTCAAGAATAGATAGGCCAGATAAGACTTTGCCAAAAAACATCTATAAAAGCCAGCCCAGTTCATGAACTGCATTCTTTGGACAGATGAAACTAAGGTCAACCTGTACCAGAATAATGGGAAGAAAAAAGTATGGAGAACGCTTGGAACGGGTCATGATCTGAAGCATCTGTAAAACAAGGTGTAGGTGTGATGCAGCCTGTTCCGGGCCCGTCCCACCAGGAGGAGACCCCGGGGAAGACCTAGGACACGCTGGAGGGACTATGTCTCCCGGCTGGCCTGGGAACGCCTCGGTGTCCCCCCGGAAGAGCTGGAGGAAATGTCTAGGGAGAGGGAAGTCTGGGCATCTCTGCTTAGACTGTTGCCCCCGTGACCCGGCCCCGGATAAGCGGAAGATGATGAAATGACATGATGATGACAGACTGTGTAATGGTGTATGACCAATGACAGCCTCCTATGTGTCCTGGCATAAAAGCCACCTATTGGTTGTGGATGTTTATTAGTTTACCATTCTGTGTGACATTTCTGTAGTGTGATATAGAAAGTGTGGTCATCTTTTAAGAATATTACTGGTGTATCATTTCCAAAGGCTGTGTTTACACAGAAACTGTGAAACAGTTTCTTGATTTTGAGTAATGTTAGATTCTGTCCACTTTTGATTAATGCAACCGGAAATCAGAGGAGAGCCATCTTTATTCAGCATGAGTGTACGATGTTGACCTTCTATAGTTCTTACATGTTCTCCAATAATTACAAAGTTTACATAGTCTTTTATGCCAGGACACATAGGAGGTGGTCAGTGGTCATACACAGTCCAATATCCTCCAATAAGAAATGTTTATCCTACAAAAGACCCTTGTATGGTATGTTCCAACCTAGCACAAACAGTGGTCACACACAACTTCAAATAGAGATAGAGAAACAGCCACAACAAGTGAAACAAATATATACTAGTGCAACCGTTGAGGAGTGAAATGGTGTAGTTCAGTGGTTCTCAACCACGGACACTTTCCCAGGGGGGCGCGAGTAGGCTACAGGATGCGAGAAAAAAAATAAAACAGAAAAAATTTAATTCACGAAAATTCCCCCCATGTTGAAATGCAAGTGGTTGGACTATTATAACACAAATCATCCTCCTGGCGACTTTTGTGTCAAAAGTGACTAGCGACAAATCTAGTGACATGAATATAGCATATTTGTCTGCCTGCTGCGCTGTGAACGTGTGAACGTGTGTGTGTGTGTGTGTGTGTGGTTGTGAAGCCCGCAGGGCACTCTTTTGGAGTTTAACTCCGAAAAGACCAGTTAACCAAAGTTAACCACAGGTTCCCGTTGATCTTATGATGGACATGTGTTGTGAAATAAACAAATGAACTGTCAACGGCAAAATAAATTATTAATAACGAGAGCGGTCTGAGAGACCTCCAGCTTACAGTGAGGTCTCTGCGCAGGACTGTCCGACCGACGAGCTAGTGGCCGGGGCATGCTTTAGCTGGCTGTCGCATCACTTCATGGAGCTTCTCAACTACAAAAACATTGAACCAAATTGTCAATTCCTAAAACATTGTCAGATGTGAATTTAGTGATTTATAAGATGTCGAAAAATGTTTTGTGGTGTTTGGAGACTCAAAAGCACGTATCAATCTGCAGTTACTGTGCTCAACGAGCAGTGGGTGCTGCCGTGAGCACCTCCCCCGTCCAAAATCACTCACACCACTCCACGTCCAGGCCGCAAATGAATCGCGCATTGCGCATGGCCGCCGCCGTTCCCGCCCTGGTTTACAGAGTGGGGTGTAAATGTTTCTTCACTCACTCTCACACAAAAAACATAGCTGCATTCACTCCAGTCTAGTCTCTTGCCAAGTTTGCTTGTGCCATCTCTCACTAGTCTAGTTGTTATCCATCGATATCAATTTACTTCAAAACCCAAACAGTATTTTTAAAGACTTCCCACAAACAGTCTTTTTAAAGTAGAACCTCGGATTCAGGAGGAACAGTGTGGTTTTCGTCCGGGCCGTGGAACACTGGACCAGCTCTATACCCTCTACGGGGTGTTGGAGGGTTCATGGGAGTTTGCCCAACCAATCCACATGTGTTTTGTGGATTTGGAGAAGGCATTCGACTGTGTCCCTCGCGGCATCCTGTGGAGAGTGCTTCGGGAATATGGGGTCCTGGGTCCTTTGCTAAGGGCTGTCAGGTCCCTGTACGACCGAAGCAGGAGCTTGGTCCGCATTGCCGGCAGTAAGTCAGACTTGTTCCCAGTGCATGTTGGACTCCGGCAGGGCTGCCCTTTGTCACCGGTTCTGTTCATAATTTTTATGGACAGAATTTCTAGACGCAGCCAGGGGCCGGAGGGTGTCAGGTTTGGGGACCACACGATTTCGTCTCTGCTCTTTGCGGATGATGTTGTCGTGTTGGCCTCTTCAAACCAGGACCTTCAGCATGCGCTGGGACGGTTTGCAGCCGAGTGTGAAGCGGTGGGGATGAGAATCAGTACCTCCAAATCTGAGGCCATGGTCCTCAGTCGGAAAAGGGTGGCTTGCTCACTTCAGGTTGGTGGAGAGTGCCTGCCTCAAGTGGAGGAGTTTAAGTATCTAGGGGTCTTGTTCACGAGTGAGGGAAGGATGGAACGGGAGATTGACAGACGGATCGGTGCAGCTTCTGCAGTAATGCGGTCGATGTATCGGTCTGTCGTGGTGAAGAAAGAGCTGAGCCGCAAGGCGAAGCTCTCGATTTACCAGTCAATCTACGTTCCTACTCTCACCTATGGTCATGAGCTTTGGGTCATGACCGAAAGGACAAGATCCCGGATACAGGCGGCCGAAATGAGCTTTCTCCGCAGGGTGGCTGGGCGTTCCCTTAGAGATAGGGTGAGAAGCTCGGTCACCCGGGAGGAGCTCGGAGTAGAGCCGCTGCTCCTCCACATCGAGAGGGGTCAGCTGAGGTGGCTTGGGCATCTGTTTCGGATGCCTCCGGAACGCCTTCCAGGGAAGGTGTTCCGGTCCCGTCCCACCGGGAGGAGACCCCGGGGAAGACCTAGGACACGCTGGAGGGACTATGTCTCCCGGCTGGCCTGGGAACGCCTCGGTGTCCCCCCGGAAGAGCTGGAGGAAGTGTCTGGGGAGAGGGAAGTCTGGGCATCCCTGCTTAGACTGCTGCCCCCGCGACCCGGCCCCGGATGAAGCGGAAGAAGATGATGATGATGATGATGAGTCTTTTTAAAGACTAATCCCACAAACAGTCTTTTTAAAGATTATCCCCATCTCGGCCATAGCCAGTAATTGTTTCTTAGCTCTTAGCTAACCACCCCTATGCCTTTTTCACCGTGTTGCAACACCCATGCGACACACACACACCCACTCACTCACTGACTCACTGACAAAGAACTACAATCGTTAAGTCTAAAAATAAAATTTGTATTGCCCATAAAAACATGATTTTGTTCCTTGCATTAAAGATCGTGCCTTAGTCCCGACTGATTAGCCGCCAATACTAGTCTCTCAACATAGCCACACACACGCATACATCTTTACATCATAGCCTAAACTTTATTGAAAACACAACCAATCCACATCCAAATTATTTCAAAACCAAACAAAAATGGAGAGAGTTCTAGTGAGGACCAACAAGGCAACCGACGCACCACCAGCTGCAAAAAAGCTTCGAAGGTACGATGAAGCATACCTGTAGTTTGGGTTTACAGTCACGGCTGATCTGAGAACTCAGGGTGTCGTGTGTGCCGAGGTGCTGGCAAACAACAGCATGAAGCCCTGCAAACTAAAAAGGCACCTCGAAACAAAGCATGCTGGCATTAAGGATAAACCGGCTGAATATTTTAAAAGAAAGCTTGATGGCCTCCATCAGCAACAGGCAACAATTTCAGTTCACAGCACTGTGTCTAAACAATGTTTGGAGGAATCGTATGTAGTTGCCAAAAGAATAGCTAAACTGGGAAAACCGCATACAATTGCAGAGACTCTCATTTTGCCGGCCGCACAAGACATGTGCAGAATAATGATAGGAGAGCAGCCAGGCTCGGTGCACTACCACTGTCCAATGACAGTCGCTAGGAGAATTTCAGACATGTCTAATGATATCAGAGAGCAACTGATAGAGTTCATAAAAAGAGTCCTTACTACGCGCTGCAGCTGGACGAATACACTGATATTGCTGGACAGGCACAGCTCCTCACCTATGTCAGGTATCTGCGGGACAAGGCGATTGAGGAGGATGTCCTGTTTTGCCGGCCTCTTCAGTCGCATACTACAGGAGAAGCCATCTTCAATGTCCTTAATATTTTTCTCTGTGAAAATGGTTTGACTTGGGACCGATGCGTTGGCTTATGCACGGATGGTGCACGGGCAATGACGGGCCATGAGCGTGGCCTAGCTGCTCGCGTTCAGCAAGTAGCTCCACTTGTGAAATGGACACATTGCATGGTCCATCACGAAGCACTAGCTGCTAAAAAAATGCCAGTTCTCGTTGACTCCGTGCTGAACCAATCCATGAAAATGATAAATCTCATCAAATCACGGCCGCTAAACTCTCGCTTGTTTGGGGTCCTCTGCAAGGAGATGGGGTCAGGGCACGAACAGCTGCTTCTGCACATTGAAGTTCGCTGGTTGTATGAGCTGCAAGAGGAGGTGAAGTGTTTTTTGACAGAAATAAAATCAGATCTGGCGAAGCATCAGGATGACACTATGTGACTTGCGTCTCTGTCCTATTTGGTCTATATATTTTGAGGCTTGAATGGCCTCAACCTGTTTTTTGCAAGGCCGCAAAACTCATATTTTGCTCCTTGCAGACAGAGTGGACGCCTTCACACAAAAACTTGACCTCTGGCATGGCTGCATCAGTCGAGGGAACTGCGACATGTTCCCCAGCCTTGCAGACTTTATCACTGATGCAGGCACGTCACACGATTTCTCCTCTCTATTTCAGTCAGCGTCTCAGCAATGAGAGAACAATTTGCGACATACTTTAAAGAGGATTATCGCTCTTTTGCGTGGGTTTGAGATCTATTTGTGTGCACAGCAAACGAGCTGTCAATTGATATGCAGGAACATCTTATTGAGCTGAAGAGTGACAGTAGGCTGAAGGAACTCTTTACGTCCTGCCCTCTTTCGTCATTCTGGGCAGCATTGATGCAGGAATACCCTCAACTCTGTGACGTCGCCTTGAAGATTCTCCTCCCTTTCGCATCGACATATTTGTGTGAGGCAGGATTCTCAAAAATGACTGCACTCAAAACAAAATACCGCAATCGGGCACAAATCGAGGATGATTTGAGGCTATGTTTATCAGACACTGCGCCAAGAATCGAGGATCTTTGCAAGGCAAAGCAGGCTCAGGTCTCACATTAACTTCGCCTATCTGCAAGCTTCTGTAAAAAATGCAGATGATATGCCTACTATGAGGCCTAGTAAAAATAACAATAATAGAGCATACATTCATATCAGAGGTCTGGTGCCAATTCCCAATTATAGCAATAGCCTAGTAATGATAATAGGCCTACTGCTAATCATAATAATAATAATAATAATGCCTGCAAGCTCACATTAGAAGTCGGGTGCTAGTGCCAATTATAACCATAGCCTAGTAATGATAATAGGCCTACCTACTGCTACTGATGATAATAATAATAATAATAATAATAATGTGTGGGCCTAAAAATAATAGCCATGGGGGCTATCTATCTATCTTTGCAAGGTGGTGTAGTGGGGGTGGCGCCGGGAAGGGGGCCCCAATTGCAATGAACCAGCTTTGGGGGGGCCCAGCTTTCAAAAGGTTGAGAACCCCTGGTGTAGTTAACTCTTATGTACTAATGTTACACAGCATGGGGTTGGTTTGAGGACCGCTGTTGATTATTGTTTTTGGAGACCCCAAATGGAGTGTGTCTGGAGTTGACAGGATGGATAACATTGCGTTACACATCATCACACTCCATTGACTTTGGAGGTCTTAAATCGATATCGAGCTAAATGCAAGGACATCCGTCATACTGTGCACAAGTAACTAACTTTTGATGGAAGTGTGAAAGTCAGAGATAAAGCCCTGTGGTTATAGCATTTGAGAAATCTCAGAAATAATGTATTATTCATTATTTCAATATCTCATTAGTGTTCATCATGGGTTCTGATTTAATTAGCTGTGGTATTTTTTCAATATATTTATGTATTTTACCTTGTTTTCTCTCAAATGCGTGACATACAACATTGTCATCCAATTGGGAGAAAGCCAATGGGCTCAGGATATTTGAAGATAAGGTATTCAACATATGTCCTAGCAATTTCTGCTGTTTCTTATGCTTTTTTGCTCAGCAGGGTAGTCAGATTGACCATTGCACCAAAGAAAGACATATGCAGACTCTATTCGTTTCCAAGATATCTGTTCGTTTCCGTGCACCTGAGTCCCTAAAATAAGTTTATATTAGTGCTGATTTACTTTTGCTTTTTATCAAGATATGTCTTTCCTATAAGGAAACTGTTGCATTATTTGAAAATTAAGGTCCACAAACACCATTAAATCAACCTGAACATCCATCAAACTGTTTAGGCCAAAAAACACCTCAAAACTGTCCAAAACTGGTACATAATGTTGAAGCGTATGAATGTATGTTTGTTATGTTTAGTTGACAACAGAACATCTGTTTATCTGTACACAGGAAGTCATGTTCAGTCAAAGCACGACAGTAATTACCCAATGGGCTTACAGTACTGTGTTGTGTATTCTGTCCTGCGATGTGTATAAAGTAGGGGTACGACCGGAAGTTTCTTCATGATGAGTTTGTAAGATTGAGTTAGATGAGATTGAGTGTGTAACATCATGAAAAATAGACTATCAAATGCTGCATTAAATAATTTAATTACTCTCTCCCTTGACGACCGGGTACACAATCATTATTTCAACCACTATACGAAACAGCTGATTTCTAACAATACCAAAAGCAGCTAAAGATGGCTCTACCAAAAATCAGATTTTTTTTTTTACAGATATTTCCCTATATAAAATCCCTATCACCATAAATAATGTATTTTTAATGTTTTCAGAATAAAATATTAAACAGATCAAAATGTTTATGCACCACTTTTAATTCAGCAATAGGAGAGAATTGGCCAGGTTTTAATTATTTTGTATATATAAACACAAATCAACTAGGAGTAGGAGGAGTATTTATTTTGAGTAAGGGAAATATATTGAACTATACATCTCTGAAGCGCTACAGGTGCTGGTCATATAATTAGAATATCATCAAAAAGTTGATTTATGTCAGTAATTCCATTCAAAAAGTGAAACTTGTATATTATATTCATTCATTACACACAGACTGAAATATTTCAAATGTTTATTTATTTTAACTGTGATGATTATAACTGACAACTAATGAAAATCCCAAATTCAGTATCTCAGAAAATGTATATATTACTTAAGACCAATACCAAAAAAATGATTTTAGAAATGTTGGCCAACTGAAAAGTATGAACATGAAAAGTATAAGCATGTACAGCACTCAATACTTAGTTGGGGCTCCTTTTGCCTGAATTACTGCACCAATGCAGCGTGGCATGGAGTCGATCAGTCTGTGGCACTGCTCAGGTGTTATGAGAGCCCAGGTTGCTCTGATAGTGGCCTTCAGCTCTTCTGCATTGTTGGGTCTGGCGTATTGCATCTTCCTCTTCACAATACCCCATAGATTTTCTGTAGGGTTAAGGTCAGGCGAGTTTGCTAGCCAATTAAGGAGGGGGATACCATGGTCCTTAAACCAGGTACTGGTAGCTTTGGCACTGTGTGCAGGTGTCAAGTCCTGTTGGAAAAGGAAATCTGCATCTCCATAAAGTTGGTCATCAGCAGGAAGCATGAAGTGTTCTAAAACTTCCTGGTAGACGGCTGCGTTGACCTTGGACCTCAGAAAACACAGTGGACCAACACCAGCAGATGACATGGCACCCCAAACCATCACTGACTGTGGAAACTTTACACTGGACTTCAAGCAACGTGGATTCCGTGCCTCTCCTCTCTTCCTCCAGACTCAGGGACCTTGATTTCCAAAGGAAATGCAAAATTTACTTTAATCAGAGAACATAACTTTGGACCACTCAGCAGCAGTCCAGTCCTTTTTGTCTTTAGCCCAGGTGAGATGCCTCTGACACTGTGTCTTGTTCAAGAGTGGCTTGACACAAGGAATGTGACAGCTGAAACCCATGTCTTACATACGTCTGTGTGTGGTGGTTCTTGAAGCACTGACTCCAGCTGCAGTCCACTCTTTGTGAATCTCCCCCACATTTTTGAATGGGTTTTGTTTCATTAATTTGTGTGTGTACACAAACTAGACTGAGAGACCATTTAAAAGCCTTTGCATGTGTTTTGAGTTAATTAGCTGATTAGAGTGTGGCACCAGGTGTCTTCAATATTGAACCTTGTCACAATATTCTAATTGTCTGAGATACTGAATTTGGGGTTTTCATTAGTTGTCAGTTATAATCATCAAAATTAAAAGAAATAAACACTTGAAATATATCAGTCTGTGTGGAATTAATGTATACATGATATTCTAATTGTATGACCAGCACCTGTATATTGTGAAATGTGAAAAACCAGAAGTGTCTGAAACCTTGACATTCTTTTTTATTAATACAGATTAGGTTAATAGATAATGATATTCACTTTTATGATGACCAGTGCCACTCCAAAAAAGTTTCATTGCCAATGATAAGCACCCCAAGCCGTGCTGAATGATAAACTAACTGACAGCATTCTGCTGCCCGCTGACAAACTTTGATTGAAAATCAATGTGCCTCCCATCGTCTTAAAAACCCTTGAAGGTAAGCTTCTATGAGCTATGGTTCCCTCCTGTCACATCGCTGGTAAGATCACCTGATGGGTTAGTGTGCCCTGTGGCTATTTGAACAGTTTATTTTGGAAGTAAGGATTCTTGGAGGCTTCTATGGTAGGCAATACTGAAAAGCATTAAGCGTCCTTCATATGACATAATTTCAGCATGTGCCATTGCTGTAATTTTCATAAATGTTTGTTTAAATTCATGTATTTTGCATGAACACTGATTGATAAATGTTATGTTACAAGGATAAATGAAGAATTTGTCAATTAATGTTCTAGTAGTTAAATTTATTGCACTTATAATAATTAATAATTCCAGTTTACTTTTCTATCCTGTGAATGTATGAATCTTTTCATTATGAATGTAAATTGTGAGTGATAAAACAAATCACTTGTTGGATACCTGACACTGGCTGAATGAAATTGTGAGTGAAAATTTAACATCTTGGATTAGCAACAGTGTCAATCCCAACTGATGCAGACACACATGCGGTATGTATTATCTATATGCACATATGTATTATGTACAAATGTGCATGTACATAGACTTCATTTTTACTTCTATTTGGTAAAACATTTTACAATTGATAACATAAACCCCATAAAACATTACTGTCCAATGATAATTTTTTTTTCTCTTACAATTTCAGATTGACAAGTTATTTATATTAAAATTAAATGCTTTTAAATTTGAAAGATCTTGGGACATAATAATTTAAGATGTCTTTGTGACGGAAGATGTCCAATTTTTATGTTTTTGGATGTAGTATCTCTGTTCAATCAATGATGGAGGTCATTTTGTAATGCTCTGGCAGTGCTTCTCCTGTTCCTTTTCACCCAAAGGAGCATATACTGGGCCTACTGCTGGGTTGATGCTGTTCTATGGCCCTGTCCAGTTCTCCTTGTGTAACCGCCCGTCTCCAGACATCTCCTCCATGCTCTTGAGACTGTACTGGGAGACACAGCAAATCTTATGACAGCCCGTATGGATGTGCCAAACTGGAGGAGCTGGACTACCAGTGCAACCTGAATGGGCTGGAGGTACTGCCCCATGCCAGGAGTGAAAATGACACTAGCAAAACTTCAGTCAGGAAGGATAAGGTGAGCAATTGTCTGTGGCCTCCACCTGCAAAACCATTCCCTTTATTCAAGGTTGTTTTGCTATTGCCGCTCCAGTGCACCTGTTATCACTTTCATTTGCACCAAATCAGGTGACACTGATTCACAATTGCTTATGCTTCCTAACTGGACAGATTGATATCCCTGAAGTTTAACTGAGTTGGTGTTTTACTGTGATGAGTATGTGTTCCCTTAATTTCTTTTAGCAGTGTAAGAACAATAATAATAAATACAGAATACACTTTGCAGTCTATGTGACATTAAGCCAGTCCAAATGTTGGGGACTGTATTATCCCCGAGTACATCCATGTCATAAATTCCTTATATGTTTCATGTATAGGGGGGCGCAAGATAATGGTACATGTTTGCCTATGGAAATGTACTTTTCTCTCCTAAAGGAACTGCTGGGTGGAGGAACCGCAAAGTTGGCACCTGGTCAAAAACAAATGGTGGGATTTGGGAACCGCCAGTATTGAAGGCAAGGTCTTCCAGTGTGACTTTTAGATGTTCTTCACCCTCGGACTGGACGAATGCCTCTCTCGCTGAAAGAGAAGAACCGATGAAGCCAATTTTACACAATGATCCAATTAAAAACATGAAGACATTCACTTCTATACCGTTTTGGGTAACACTTTATTTGGATAGTCAATCTGTAGATGCTCTATAAACTATCAACAGAATGTCAATATAATTTCTCAACTGAATGTCTGCAGACTTTCGACAGTTAATCTGTAGGTGATCTACAAACTATCAACAAAATATCGTAAATTCACTACTGAATGTCTTTAGAGATTCAGCAACCAAGTGCCTGTTAACCATCTATAACCCATTAGCAGCATTTAAACCACATTTGCAACATATCAGTAGCATGTACTGAATGTATCTGAATGTAATCTTCATTGTATCTATAGATACTCAACTGCATTGCTACAGCACATTTGTAGCTTATCAGCAGCGTCTTCAATATCACCTATGTTTATTTTCATTATGGTAATCTATATTATATCTACAGATACTCAACTGCATTGCTACTGCACATTTGTAGCTTATCAGCAGCATCTTCAATATCATTGATGTTTATTTTCATTATTGTCACGGCTTCGGGGTTTTGGTGAACAAGGAGGAGCAGGAGAAGGCGTGGTGGAAGGATCTTTTAATGGCGTCCTTACGAAATATACAATATAGAAATATATATATATATATATGTGACGAAGCGTCGAACAGCTCCTTTCAGACTGGAGACAATCACACACAAAGACAGGGGGAGCAGAGGGAACATATATACCGGGGGTGATAGCGATGATGAGGAACAGGTGCACTAAACGGGACACAGGTGAAATGAATGATGAGACGGTGGTGTCAGAAGGCCGGTGACGTCGACCGCTGGAGCCCGCCCGCAGCAGGGTGGAGGTGAACCAGCAGAGGTCGCAGTTGTCACAGTACCCCCCCTCTGACGAAACCGGCCTCGGGGCCGACCCGGGGGACGCGGAGCAGGGCGATCCGGCCGACGCTGATGGAAGTCGCGGACAAGGACGGGAGCCAGGACGTCCTTCACCGGAACCCAGCTCCGCTCCTCCGGGCCGTACCCCTCCCACTCCACGAGGTACTGGAGGCCCCCCGCCCGGCGCCTCGAATCGATGATGGAGCGGACCGAGTACGCCGGGGCCCCCTCGATGTCCAGAGGGGGAGGGGGAACCTCCCGCACCTCACACCCCTGAAGGGGACCAGCCACCACCGGCCTGAGGAGAGACACATGGAACGAGGGGTTAATACGGTAGTCGGGGGGAAGGCGTAACCGATATGTTACCTCGTTGACTCTCCTCAGGACTTTAAAGGGCCCCACAAACCGCGGGGCCAGCTTCCGGCAGGGCAGGCGGAGGGGCAGGTCCCTGGACGAGAGCCAGACCCGGTCGCCCGGCCTATACACCGGGGCTTCCCCGCGGTGGCGGTCTGCAGAGACTTTTTGACGGCGGACAGCGAGCCGGAGGCGGGCTTGTACTGCCTCCCATGTGCCCGCTGCCCGCCGGAACCAGTCGTCCACCGCAGGGGTACCGGTCTGGCTCGGCGTCCAGGGCGCCAGGACCGGCTGGTAACCCAGAACGCACTGGAATGGCGACACGCCCGTGGAGGAGTGGTGCAGAGAATTCAGGGCATATTCCGCCCACGGCAGAAACTCTGCCCACTCCCCCGGCCGGTCCTGGCAGTAGGACCGGAGGAACCTACCCACTTCTTGATTCACCCGCTCCACCTGCCCGTTAGACTGGGAATGGTAGCCCGAGGTCAGGCTGACCGAGATCCCCAGGTGCTGCATGAAGGCCTTCCACACCCTGGATGTGAATTGGGGACCCCGGTCAGACACGATGTCCTCGGGCACCCCATAGTGCCGGAAGACGTGTGTAAACAGGGCCTCCGCGGTCTGTAGGGCAGTAGGAAGGCCGGGCAGGGGCAAGAGGCGGCAGGACTTCGAGAACCGATCCACAACGACCAGGATGGTGGTATGGCCCTGGGAAGGGGGGAGATCAGTCAAAAAATCAACAGATAGGTGGGACCATGGCCGTTGTGGAATGGGCAAGGGGTGCAACTTGCCCATGGGTAGGTGCCGGGGTGCCTTACTCTGGGCGCACACCGAGCAGGAAGAGACATATACCCTCACGTCCTTAGCTAAAGTGGGCCACCAGTACTTACCGGCCAGGGCGCGCACTGTTGGCCCGATGCCAGGATGACCGGAGGAGGGAGATGTATGCGCCCAGTAGATGAGGCGGTCGCAGACAGACGCCGGCACATACGTACGGCCCTCAGGGCATGCGGGCGGAGAGGGCTCGTCGCGCTGCGCTCTAGCGATGTCCGCGTCCAGCTCCCATACCACCGGTGCCACGATGCATGACTCCGGGAGCACGGGAGCCTCATCCACCAGCATCTCCTCCGTGTCATGCTGGCGGGACAGCGCGTCAGCCCCGACGTTCTTACTCCCCGGCCTGTAGGTAACAGTAAACACAAACCGGGTGAAAAACATAGCCCACCTTGCCTGGCGAGGGTTCAGCCTCCTCGCTGCCCGCATGTACTCCAGGTTCCGGTGGTCAGTCCAGACGAGGAAAGGGTGTTTAGCCCCCTCTAACCAGTGCCTCCACGCCGACAGAGCTCGAACCACGGCCAGCAGCTCACGATCACCTATGTCGTAGTTCCGCTCCGCCGCACTGAGCTTCTGGGAGAAGAAGGCACAGGGACGGAGCGTGTTACGACACCCCGTCCGTTGGGAGAGGATGGCACCGAGCCCACAATCGGACGCGTCCACCTCCACGATGAACTGGAGCGACGGGTCGGGATGGGCCAGGACCGGAGCGATGGTGAAACGGTGTTTCAGTTCCACAAACGCCCGCTCCGCCTCCACGGTCCACCGCAACCGGGTCGCCCCCCCCTTCAGAAGGGAGGTGATCGGAGCCGCGACCTGGCTAAAGCCCCGGATAAACCTCCTGTAGTAATTAGAGAAGCCTAAGAAACGTTGCACGTCCCTAACCGTGGTTGGGGTCGGCCAATTACGCACAGCGTCAATGTGAGGCTCCTCCATAGCCACACCTGTGCTGGAAAAGCGATATCCCAGGAAGGACACAGACGACTGGAAAAACAGGCACTTCTCGGCTTTCACGTACAGGTCATGCTCCAGCAGTCGAGCCAGCACTCTGCGCACTAACGAGACATGTTTGGCGCGGGTGGCAGTGAATATCAAGATGTCATCAATATACACTACCACGCCTTCGCACAACAAGTCCCGGAATATGTCGTTGACGAAGGACTGAAAGACTGAAGGAGCATTCATCAACCCGTACGGCATCACTAAATACTCGTAATGGCCGGACGTGGTACTAAAAGCAGTTTTCCACTCGTCTCCTTCCCGGATACGCACCAGGTTATAGGCACTCCTGAGGTCTAATTTAGTGAAAAAGCGGGCCCCGTGCATCCTCTCCACCTCCGCAGAGATCAAAGGGAGAGGGTAGCGGAACGGAATGGTGATCTTGTTCAGCGCCCGGTAATCGATGCACGGGCGCAAACCACCGTCCTTCTTTTTCACAAAAAAGAAACTCGAGGAGACCTGTGACTTGGAGGGCCTAATGTAGCCCTGTTCCAACGCTTCCACAACGTAGGCGTTCATAGTCTCCGTTTCGGTGCGGGACAGTGGATACACGTGACCCTTCAGGAGTGCGGCTCCGTCAACGAGGTCTATCGCACAATCCCCCAGCCGGTGTGGTGGCAACACAGCAGCCTTGGCCTTGGAGAAAACCGTAGCCAAGTCCCTGTATTCGGGGGGAATGGGCACGGCGGGCGCACTGTCTGGACTCTCCACCGAGGTCGAGCCAACGGAAACACCCAAACACCTACCCTGGCACTTCCGCGACCACCCCGACAGACGTCGACTAGACCAAGAGATGACGGGGTCATGTAGGGACAACCAGGGGAAACCTAAAACGACTGGGAACGTGGGTGAGTCGATCACGTGAAATGAAATGGTTTCACTGTGTCGGTTGTCGGTAACCAGGAGGAGGGGAACAGTGCAACTTGTGACCAGACCTGACCCTAGTGGCCGGCTGTCTAGAGCTCTCACGGGCAGGGGGGTGTCGAGGGCCTGGAGGGGTATGCGTGACCGCAGGGCAAAGGATCTGTCCATGAAATTCCCGGCTGCGCCTGAGTCTACCAGCGCCTTACACCGGGAAAGCAGCAGAAAGCCGGGGAACCTAACAGGGACAGTGCACATAGAGAGGGAAGAGGTTGCCCCTTCCTTCAATTATCCTCGCCAATGTCCAGTCCCTTCGAAATAAATTGGAAAGTTCCTCCCAGAATACAGATCCGCCTGTCTCCTCGCCTTGACAGAGACGTGGCTCAAAGATCAGGATCCACTCTCTGATTTTGAGTTGGATTGTTTTGGGGAACCTGTCCGTCTTGACAGAGACTCCACAGTGACGGGAAAATCACTTGGTGGAGGCTTATGTCTTTATATAAACAAGAAATGGTGCAATACGGTGATTGTCAGAGAAAAACTGTGTACTCCTGATATCGAACGTTTATCTGTTTCTCTACGCCCCTTTTATCTGCCCAGGGAATTCCCACAAATATTTTTAACACTTGTTTATATTCACCCGAAGGCTAATGCCAACCTAGCGACTCGGGCGATGGTGAAGTGTGTGCAGCGGCTTCAGGGGATTTCACCTGAAGCACCAAACTTCGTCATGGGCGATTTTAATAACTGTAAACCAGGGAAGTCCCTATGTAATTTTTATCAATATGTCACCTGTGCAACACGATGGACCAAAAAGCTGGACCTCTGTTATGGATCCGTCAAAGGTGCTTATAAATCGTACAGCAGAGCTCCACTTGGCATGTCCGATCACAACTCTGTTTATTTGGTTCCGTACTACAAAGCGGTACTGAAGAGAAACAAGCCGGAACGAAAGTTGATTCCGGTTTGGTCAGAGGACTCAATCCAGTGTCTACAGGAATGCTACTGCTGTACTGATTGGGATCTATTTAAAAACGAATGTAAGGACATTGATGAGCTTACAGAGACTGTTTCTGCATACATTACATTCTGTGAGGAGTTAGTCATTCCCAGAAAACTCATTTCCATATATCCAAATAACAAACCTTGGGTCTCCAAATTAAAAGCATAATTAATCAACGAAATATTAGCTACAACCAAGGTGACATGACTCAATATAGAGTATTTCAAAAACAAGCTAAAAAGGAACTTAACATTGCAAAACTTAACTATAAGGACAAAGTTGAGGAAATGTTGAGTACAAGCAACTCACATCCTGCATGAGAGGGTGTGAAAGCTATGATGGGGATGCAGTCTAAGAAAGGTCTGATTTCCCTCAATGGCATGTCAGACCTTGCCCTCTCAAATGAATTGAACACTTTCTATACTCGTTTTAATATTTATGACTTTACTGAGGAGTTGTCAGTCTTTCATAAGGTTGCCCCTGGGCAGAGTAATGTCCAGGTTGACAGAAATAAGGTCCTGACACTCTTCAGAGGTCTTAAGGAAAGGAAAAGTCCTGGCCCTGACGGCATTGGAGGCCGTATACTGAAGAACTGTGCTGAACAGCTGGCAGACATTTTTTGTTTTATTTTCAAAATGTCCTTACATCTCCACACCGTTCCTAATCTTTGGAAAGACTCAATTATTGTTCCGGTGCCAAAAAATAAGACTCCAGAGTCTTTTAATGACTTTAGGCCTGTGGCACTCACGTCCCTCGTTATGAAGACGTTAGAGAAGATCGTGAAAGATGAACTATTGAACTCTGTACAGGATCTACTAGACCCGCTTCAATTCGCCTACAGACCAAAACGGGGAGTGGAAGATGCAGCATGTACTCTTTTTAACTTGATCTATACCCATCTTGAGGGTGCAAAGAGCTTTGTGCGGCTGCTTTTTATAGATTTTTCTTCAGCTTTTAACTGCATTCAACCACATATTTTGGCAGGGATCTTAAAGAATACTTTTAATATTGATCATAGTCTTATTTGTTGGCTGATGGACTTTTTAACTGACAGGTCACAACGCGTGAGAGTGAATAGCATCTTATCCGATGTTCTCTTTTCCTCCACTGGTTCCCCCCAGGGCTGCGTCCTCTCCGCTATCTTATTTATTTTATATACAAATGCATGCCAAAGCCAGCATGCCAGGCGTCACATCGTTAAGTTTGCAGATGACTCGGTAATAGTGTCACTGCTGACTCATAACGACCCCGAGTATGGCGCTACTTTAAATGATTTTACAGCATGGTGCAAGTCCTCTTTTATGAACATCAACGCGGCAAAAACTAAAGAAATGCTGATCGATTATAGGAAGAATCCCCCCACCCTCTCTCCGACCCTTATTAATGATCAAGCTATCGAAGTGGTGAAGCAATACAAATACCTCGGTATTATAATAGACGACAAACTCACCTTCGAACCTCAGGTTGACGCTGTCTGTAAAAAAGCACACCAGCGTATGTTTTTTTATTGTAAACTTCGCAATTTTAATGTCGATAAGACCTTTATGAGGATGTTTTATTGTTGTTTTATTGAAACTATTCTTTCCTTTGCCTTTGTGAGCTGGTTTGGGTCCCTCACTCTTAAAAACAAAAACAGGCTGCAATACATTACTAAAGTGTGTGGAAAAATTTCCCTGAACTCTCTGACTGACTTAAAATCTCTATACGAGACAAGGACCCTGAAGAAGGCCCAGTCAGTCCTGGCTGATATAAGCCACCCTCTGAACAGCTGCTTCATGTTGTTGCCGTCTGGCCGCAGATTCTGTCTGCCTAAATGCAGGACAAACAGACACAAAAACTCTTTTGTTCCTGCTGCTATAGGTTTTGTTAATAATTCAATGTGAGATGTATTTACTTGTGTTCTCCTTCGATAGTGTCTGTTGTATGTATGGCTTATGTGTTGTTTATGTTGCACTTTATTTTGCTGCAAAACGAATTGCCCCTCGGGGATAATAAAGACTCCTTGAACTTGAACTTGATTGTCTTAGCTAGCTTGTTAGATTCACAAACGCCAGATAACTTGAGAAAATGAATATAGTGGATTTCATACTTGAGCACCAAGTCTGAAACCATTAATTTGGAGGAGAAACTTGAAGTAAAGCGACTTGGTGCCCATCAGCCACTGGATATTGTCATCACTCAAACTGCTGTTAAAAGTAACTGCAGGTTTAACGTGGAGTGGTTTTTGAAGAAAAAGTGGCTAACGGTTAGCTTACTAAAGAAGGCACTCTTCTGTTTTCCATGTGTATTATTTGGTGGAGATGGTACTTGGTCGAGGACAGATTACAAAGATTTGAAACATCTTTCTGAGAGGATTGCAAAACAAGAGAGCAGCGGGGGTCATCTGGACAATGCTGTGAAATTGGGCTTACTCGGAAGGGTAAATGTTGCAGCCCAAGTTGACAGTGCATACAGGCACTCCTTTGAGAAGCATAACAAACAGGTGGAGGAAAACAAGTACGTTCTCAGTCGGGTCATAACGTATTAAACTGTGTGGAAAATGTGAAATCGCACTGCGGGGGCACGATGAGTCGGTGGACTCCCTTAATCCTGGAATAGTCAGATGCATTTTCGAGACTATGTGTGAGGGCGATTCGAGACATCAGAGGCACTATGACGCTCAGCCCATCTTGGGACATCTAGCACAGTACAAAACGAACTGTTAGACTGTATGCATGAAGTGTACAGGGAAGAGAACAAAATAAATGCAACCAGAAGTCAGGGGAGAGCCATCTTTATTCAGCATGAGTCTATGATGTTGTCCTTCCATTTCTCATTTCTATCTCTTCCATAATTACAGAGGCAACACTGTATTTATGCCAGAATACATAGGAGGTGGCCAGTGGTCATAACCAACCATTACACATTCCAATACCCTCCAATAAGAAAGGTTTATCCTACAACAGACCCTTGTATGGTATGTTCCAACCTATGGTCAATGGACCTATCCATATAGCCTATGTCAGTCACATGGGCAATTCCTAACAGGAGGTATGGACAGAATGTATGGACAGGATGTGTGGGGCCCATCAGTAACAGGCAACACGTCCTGTCTATGGTCCTTCTTTCAGAGTTAGTCAGCACATCTGTGTTGTGTTAAGTTTCTCATGCCCATTTCCTATCAGTCCCCCCTTCAAACATGTGATAACTAATCATTACATGTTGATTAAACTAATAAAATATAAGTACAATCCAATTCCTAATGAACTGAAAAGGTCCAAACACTTCTGTTAAAAAAACAATAAAGAAAAATAATAAAAAGGATTATCTGGCCTATGAGGCGTTATTATTCCTTAAATGAAATGAAAATAAGATGCAATGGACACAGCTTGCCCTGACACATAGCACTGTACGGTCCTGCAATCGTACTGACCATCATGATCAATCTTTACCATACACATCAAGTCCCAGGCTACTATCAGTCTAACCAGTGTCCAACAGAAACAGACCTAACATGACATATAAATAAAATGCATAATTAATTCCCAATAAACCCTTTAAACAATCAAAGTCCCCCATTGTCCATATCATGATTCATGCATCAACATCATAGCAACAACCCAACATATCCTGAACATAACACAACATTCAACTCCAATGAATGTACTAGTGACAGTTTCTACCTTTGAAAAGGAATATGGCACTATTAAACATATCAGGATAGTTGTTGTAATTATGACTATTAAGCAACTTCACAAAAAAACAAGTATCAATGACCAATGTTTGGGTATTGATCATATGTAGTCCTCCACCTGCCTTGTGAGGAATGAACATACATAAAAGATCAAAATACCGGTCACTTTAGGAAAACTATTGATTGTTAGGATTGAACCTAGATTCTCATCAAATGTCCTGTAGTTCTTGTCTTCAGTCTTCTCTGTCTTGCATCAATGATATAAAGTTCCAATATCAGTTATTGCAGTCAGTGGACCCAGCAAATTGCCTGGTTGTCCTAACAAATCAGTGTAGGTGTGTAGTGGAGTAGTGTTGAGTTTCCAACACTTCACTAACTCAAGATAAACACCACAACAGTGTCTTCCACTGTGTTGGGACCATGTGACCTTTCCAGTCAACTGGCCCGTGGTACTCTGACCTGTAGTATGTGGAGTCCCTCAGGACTCTCCTCTCATCTTGCTGTCGAAGATTCATCTGGAAATGGAATATGAAGCCAAGTGATCTGACCCTGGCATCGTTCTGCCATGTGAGTGGTCAGGAGGATTTGGAACAGACGCGATCCATGTGGTTGTAGAAATCCTTCTTGAACATGTTGCTGGTACTCACACACTCAGTTGTCTGTGTCCAGTCAGTGACCTAATGTATCATTAGAAAAGGGTTTTTGATGTTCTGATCTGTTGAACGTATAACTGCAAAACAACGATTATTGTGGTTCAACAGTCCATCGGACTTTCATCCACTGGGTATTGTTCCGTCAACTCCCAACAATGAAGACAATAGATCAGTCCTGAAAACTTGTGGATCTCAGAAGTTCCATCATCAGAGTGAAGCATACACCCTATTCAGACAAGTTTCCATAAAAGTCTATGTCAAAGTTTCCTTTTCCATCCAGAACTAGCTTGGTTGATATTTCATTCAATGTGCTATATTTATGATCGAATAGCACCTGGCAGTGGAATGAGATGTCTGATCAGACTTTGTTTAACCAAATCAAAAATGGTTACATCTATGCTATTCCACCATTAAAATGTTAGACCTTACGTCAAACAAACAGTTTCCAAATAAACAATTAAAACAAATCCTAAGAATAGAATATGTTAAACATAGCAGATTCCAATGCACCATTATAACTATGCAAACAGAAAAAAATCAAATGTTCATGTAACTCCTTTTAAGTACCAATTTGATTTGCTTTGAGCCCTAAGCTCAACTCTTTCCAATCATAATCAGTTATCATATCATACATCCCCCCTGCTTTCACTTCATTAAGTCAGTGGAAAGCGACACCATGAGTGAAAGCAGAATCACGGCGAATATGGCCACAGGAGGCGCCATCCTGAGCCCCACTGGCCATCATTTTGGGACGGACATGTAAAAATAGAGAACCGGTAATAGGGATGGATCTAGAATCCATTCGATATGGAGTTGCATCCTGTATATTCACCAAAAACAACAAAGTGAAAATGTTAAAAACACAAACATTCACTAAAACACAAAGACATCAATGTGCAACACAGTCTTGTGCGAAGGAATTATAAACCATGTAACCCACTGACACATTTGTCTTACAGAGCTAAACAGCTCTCAAATTCTTTAAATGGCAATCATGAATTTAGAATACCCTGAAGTTTCTTGGCATATGCCTAACTAAATTGGTTTGCACACTAGGGGATAAGCTGTGCAAAGTTGTTGGAGAGAAAAACTCCAGCCCAAGTTCCAGTGGAATACCTACTGCAACCACCAGGGTGATTGTATTAGCATATCTACAGCACCCACATTTAGCATTTTCAAAGGCAACGACCAAACTACCTTGTGACAAACAATGTCTTGATTAACCTTCTGCATTTAAGTAAAATTCTCCAACTTTGATTCATTTTTATTCCAAATAGTGGTGGTCAGCCAAAGACTAAATCACAACTTATATTTGACCACGTCTGTGGTTCTATTGACATTAAAATGACTCTGTCATCAACAGTGGATGATGACTTTTGGTCAAAAGTCATACATTTCAATGTAAAAGCTATCCATCCATCCATCAACTTCCGCTTATCCGGGCCGGGTCGCGGGGGCAGCAGTCTAAGCAGGGATGCCCAGACTTCCCTCTCCGCAGACACTTCCTCCAGCTCTTCCAGGGGGACACCGAGGCGTTCCCAGGCCAGCCGGGAGACATAGTCCCTCCAGCGTGTACTAGGTCTTCCCCGGGGTCTCCTCCCGGTGGGACGGGACCGGAACACCTTCCCAGGAAGGCGTTCCGGAGGCATCCGAAACAGATGCCCAAGCCACCTCAGCTGACCCCTCTCGATGTGGAGGAGCAGCGGCTCTACTCTGAGCTCCTTCCGGGTGACCAAGCTTCTCACCCTATCTCTGAGGGATTGCCCAGCCACCCTGCGGAAAAAGCTCATTTCGGCCGCCTGTATCCGGGATCTTGTCCTTTCGGTCATGACCCAAAGCTCATGACCATAGGTGAGAGTAGGAACGTAGATTGACCGGTAAATCGAGAGCTTCGCCTTGCGGCTCAGCTCTTTCTTCACCACGACAGACTGATACATCGACCACATTACTGCAGAAGCTGCACCGATCCGTCTGTCAATCTCCCGTTCCTTCCCTCACTCGTGAACAAGACCCCTAGATACTTAAACTCCTCCACTCTCCACCAACCTGAAGTGGGCAAGCCACCCTTTTCCGACTGAGGACCATGGCCTCGGATTTGGAGGTACTGATTTTCATCCCCACCGCTTCACACTCGGCTGCAAACCGTCCAAGTGCATGCTGAAGATCCTGGCTTGAATGTAAAAGCTATTGAATAGAAAATGTCTCTAACCTCTACTCAATGTTTGATCATCCCAAAACTGAATTTGCTTATGTTGAGGAAATTACCACAGTTGAGACCAGTCTGAACACTCAACTTTAACCCTTAGAAATAGGCTACCTTGACTTAATGGGAGAGGTTGTTTGGGGTCATCCTAGGGGTCTGCCCCCCTTCCTGGAGCCCTTGATCAGATTTCCTTGATAAGTTCCAGCTCTACTCAATATTTAGGTTCGATACATTTTTGTAAACATATTTAAAACTTTTAATCAATGATTATAAGCTCATGTCAGTTCCCGGTATCACCAGGAAATCCTTTGTCTTTGATTCCTGAATTCCATACATGGGAGATCTTTCCTTGCTGCTGATCGGAATATGGGTAGAATGTCTCATGTTCCAACTGTCTGTGCATCCTGTCTTTTTCCTTTAGTTCTTCTTCTTCTTCTTGCGACACTCATCCTGCCAATGTCCAATGATTCCACAATAGTGACATGATCCTGGTTTCTTTTTCAATGGGCTTTGAGTGTCTTTAGATGTTGTTCCTGCTTTCAACGTTTCCAGTTCCTTTTTCCAACTTATCCAGTTCAGCCATTTGTTCAGCCGACGCCCGAAAACATTCTTTCTCATTCTATCTTTGAGGAATTTATCATTAAATTTTTCAATTTCTGATAACACAATCAACGACCAATGTGTTTTTTGTAATTCATCAGGCATTCTTTGAATTTCTTCCCATATTTTCTGTATATAAAAAAAACTCAAAAAATCTTCTTCTGGAACAATGGCATATTTTTGAATTATCTCTTGGTGACAGTCATCTATTTTCAAACTTTTTGATCTCACCATTTTCTAAATTACAACGGGAGGGCTGCAGTCCCTGTATTTACCACATTGTTTAAAGACGTTTTTTTCTTCCCCTTACTTGTACAAGATTTAAATTATTACTACATACGCGTCAACCTGCTATCCAAAGAACAAGGACTTCTAGATGAATACCGAAGCTTTGCACTAAACAGTGGCCTATATTAGGACTTTACACATGTGTCACTTACTACTCAGTCTAGTAAGTACTTCCCATCACAACAAGGAAGATTTAGCAAGGACTTCTAGATGACTTAACGAAGATTTATCTTCTTCTGTGGAATCTCTGGACTAAGACTAAGAACACATCTTTCAGTGTCAACGTAAGTCTTGCTTGTCCTCACCACAGGTTTCTATTGCCTAAAAAATTTCTTTCTTTCATTTCTAGGTCTTCTTATTGTTCCAGATGTGTTCATCTGGATACTCATGCTGATTTAACTGACTTGTTCTTTTAGAGTGGTTTGATTCACCATTCAGAGTGCAAATCCATCTGTCCGGCTCACGGCACCATGCTGTTAGATTCTGTCCAAGTTTGATCCATGAACAAAATAAATGCAACCAGAAGTCAGGGGAGAGCCATCTTTATTCAGCATGAGTCTATGATGTTGTCCTTCCATTTCTCATTTCTATCTCTTCCATAATTACAGAGGCAACACTGTCTTTATGCCAGAATACATAGGAGGTGGCCAGTGGTCATAACCAACCATTACACATTCCAATACCCTCCAATAAGAAAGGTTTATCCTCCAACAGACCTTTGTATGGTATGTTCCAACCTATGGTCAATGGACCTATCCATATAGCCTATGTCAGTCACATAGGCAACTCCTAACAGTTACCACCTGATCGCTGCCAAGCAGGTTGACAGCTTGCTGCTCCCACAATTTGTCCAGTCATTCTCTACATCTGAGCTTGACTGTGCGGTGAAACTATGGCCTCTAGGAAAGTCTGAGCTGACCACACTGTACCGCCACACTGAGCTTCACACTGTTAAGATGGCCCTGTCTCTGTTAAGATCCATCCATGAGAACAACCTGGAGTAGGCTTTTGCAGAGACTGTCACTCAGCTGAAAATTCATAATAACCCCTATGACGACATCCAAGTCAGAGAGGAACTATTCCACCTTGAAGAGGGTAAAAACCTTCATTTCTCTTTATCCAACGGCCTCAGGAACTTTTCATGGTATCTCTGTGCATTCAAAATGCCAACAATAAAATGCACCTGTGTTCTTTGTCCATAACACACACTGCCCAAACCTTAACCCCACTGCCACCATGGGCCACTCGATCCACAACATTGACATCAACGCCATCTGCCCTGTACAGTGAAAACCGGGATTAATCCGTGAAGAGAACACCTCTCCAAAGTGCCAGACGCCATCGAAATTCTTTGGTTATGCAAACTGTTTGTTGCAGCAGCTGTCCAGGTGGCTGGTCTCAGACGATCTTGGAGGAGAAGATACTGGATGTGGAGGTCCTGGGCTGGTGTGGTTACACGTGGTCTGCAGATGTGAGGCCGGTTGGATGTACTGCCAAATTCCCTGAAATGCCTTTGGAGACGGCTTATGGTAGAGAAATGAACATTCAATTCACAGGCAACAACTCTGGTGGACATTCTGGCATGCCAACTGCACGCTCCCTCAAAACCTGCGACATCTGTGGTATTGTGCTGTGTGATGGAACTGCACATTTGAGTGGCCTTTTATTGTGGCCATCTGAAGGCACACCTGTGCAACAATCATGGTGTCTAATCAGCATCTTGATATGCCACACCTATGAGGTGGATGGATTACCTCGGCAAAGGAGAAGTGCTCACTAACACAGATTTAGACAGATTTTTGAAAATTATTTGGGAGAAATAGGCCTTTTGTGTACATAGAGAAAGTCTTAGATCTTTGAGTTCAGCTCATGATAAATGGGGACAAAAACAAAAGTGTTGCGTTTAAAATTTTGTTAAGTGTATTTTCAGCTAGTTGGTTAGCGACAAAAAATACAAGCCCTATTATCGGCCGCCATACTGTCTTGTTCCATAACGTTTTATTTCCTCTTACAAATGCCTGATCAGTTTCACTTACGGGTTTACCAGAAGGTTTTAGCTACCTTTCATGCCTTCTGGTGAAGAAGGAAAAAAGACAGATCACTGATAATAGCCTATATCAGGGGTGGGCATGTCATGATGCGGTGAGCAGCAGTGCCACCGTGCCATAATTTCTCAAGTTCCCATATCTCACGAACACATCCCGGACTGTTACATGTTTCCCATCTTCCACACCAGGTCCCAATTGTCATCATTTGTATGTGTATATATGTTTCCCCTCTGCTGCCCACATTGTGGATCATTGTTGCTGTCGCTGTCATTGTTGCCGTTTGTTTGTTTATTGGTGAGTGTTGTTTAATGTACTGTTTGGTAGGAGGCGCTGGCTGCTGCAGCCAGCGCCTCCTACGGCATCCCGTGCCTCCCGAGTGTGGGGAGGAGTGGCCTCTGCCGCCTGAGGCCGAGGAGGAGTGGCCTCTGCCGCCTGAGGCCGAGGAGGAGTGGCCCGCACCGTCTGAGCTTGCCGGGGTTTGGCCGCCACCGCCCTCTCCTGTCCCGGCCGCCCCGGCGCCCTCTCCTGTCCCGGGCCCTCCTTCGGCTCTTCCGGCTACCGACCCTCCTTTGGCTCTTCCGGCTACCGACCCACCGTCGGCTCTTCCGGCTACCGACCCACCGTCGGCTCTTCCGGCTACCGACCCACCGTCGGCTCTTCCGGCTACCGACCCACCGTCGGCTCTTCCGGCTACCGACCCACCGTCGCCTCTTAAGGCTACCGACCCACCATCGGCTCTCCCGGCCTTTGACCCTCCGCCGGCTACCGACCCTCCGTCGGCTCTCCCGGCCTCTGACCCTCCGCCGGCTACCGACCCCCCGTCGGCTCTCCCGGCTCCTGACCCTCCGCCGGCTCCTGATCTTCAGCCGGTTCTGCCTCCCCGGCCTGTCCCGACGGCTCCGCCACCCTGGTTAGTCTCGGCTGTTCCGCCCCCTCGGCGGGTTTGTGCCGATGGGGGTTCTGCGGTACCCCGCCCCCCCTCCCTTGGGCTAGGGTTCGTCTTGGCCCGTCCGGTGGCCGGGCCTTTGGGGGGGGGTACTGTCATGGTGCGGTGAGCAGCAGCGCCACTGTGCCATAATTTCTCAAGTTCCCATATCTCACGAACACATCCCGGACGGTTACATGTTTCCCATCTTCCACACCAGGTCCCAATTGTCATCATTTGTATGTGTATATATGTTTCCCCTCTGCTCCCCACATTGTGGATCATTGTTGCTGTCATTGTTGCCGTTTGTTTATTGGTGAGTGTTTTTTAATGTACCGTTTGAATGTTAATTGTTAAGACGCATGTTGCGCACTTTCATTTCATTCAGTCATTAGTATTGTTTTCCGTTCGTGTTTGGTTTGTTTGTTGTGTATTAAAACCCACGAACGAGATTACTGCCTTCGCCTGGTTCCTAACCAACACGACACCAACGACAAGTGTTACAGGGCAATTCATTTTTACAAGGGGCCTCATGAGAAACCTGAATTGTGTCAGAGGGCCACACCAACGATAACTTGAACTTAATTCTGCTCAACTTTCTCCCATTGTAAAATGCACCAAATTATATATTTTGAATAGCTGGTACTGATAATCGGAAGAATAAAACTATTCTGTAAATATTTATATTCAGCGATGTGAAATTGTGGTGTAAAAGTCAAATAAGAAAACAAAAGCAATTATTGAATCAGTGCAATATTTTTTTTTACTTGTTAATCTCCACAAACAATGAAAAACAACTTAACAAGTTAATAGAAATACAGCAATACAACAAACAATAACTTGTAATGTTTTCCACCTCATTTTACCTCTTCAGTGAGAATAATCCAGTCTGTTCTGGGCTTGAACAAGGGCATTGAAATCTGGCTGAATGTCTGAGGTGGCTATGCGAAGGACAGCTGAGAGGTGGTCATCAGTGATAGAGGATCTGTGTTTGGATTTGTTGAACTTCATCATTGAGAATGTCTGTTCACATACATAGGTAGATCCAAAGAGGACTAGAATCCTCTGAGCATGCCTCCTCAGGTGTGGAAAGTTCTCCTCTTTGAGGGAGGAGTAAAAGTTTAGCAGTGAGACTGACCTGAAGTGCTCTGCCAGAAGTGTGTCAGACTGCAGGTCAATGAGTTTCATCTGAACATCACTGGGTGCATTATCCACACTGCAGTTGAAGGGAGACTTCAAACTCTGCATGCAGTGCTTCTAACATGGTTGAATACTTGTGGATGTGATCGGCTGATCTTTTGGCTTCCTTTAGTGTTGGCAAGTCGGTCAGAATGTTGTCCTTCACTTGGCTTGAGATAAGCTGCAACTTTCTCATGAAAGCCTTCACTGGACTGTACATCTCGTGCACAAAAAGGCCCTTGCACTGCAGTTTGACATTTAGTTTGTTTGTTAGTGCAGTCACATCCACAGCAGATGTCTGAGGTCTGCCACCCAGTCTTTATCTGAAAGCTCTGGGGTGTTATGTCCTTTCTTAACACAGAAATCCTGAATCTGGTCTCTCAGGTCCCAGACACTTTGCCAAGGCTGAGCCACCTGGCAGTGCAGTGATAGCTTATGTTACCATGTCCAATCTCATTTTCCTCCAAAAATGCAAAAACATTTTTTTGATTTAATGCTCTCGCTCGGATGAAGTTAACTGTTTTAGATTCAGCATCAACAACATTCCTTTTTAACAGTCTTACATAACACTTCCTGATGTATAATACAATGCAAAAATGTCGATTTCTGCACAGGGTTCATTTCTGTCACTTTATCCTGCATTCTCTTTAAAAGTCCAAAATGTTTCCCCGTCAGATTTGGACAACCGTCTGTTGTCACACCTGCCAGCTTGTCCCATTTCAGTCCTAACATGTCCAAACATGCATTTACCTCTGTGAACAAGTCATTACCAGTCCCTTTCATTGACTGCATGGCTGCCAACTCCTCCATGATTTGAAAGTCTGCAGTTATTCCACGTAAGAAGATGAGTAGCTGGATGGTGTCACGTACATCGCAGCTCTCACCCAAAGCCAGAGAAAAATAGTAAAAGTCGGCCACTCTGTTCTTCAGCTGAAGCTCCAAGTTTCCAGCGATGTCCTCAACCCGCCTCGTTACTGTGTGTCGGAGTGACACATTCTCAAATGCGCCCTTTTTCTCCGGGCACAACAACGCAACAGAGTCCAATAAGCACTCCTTAATAAACTCTCCGTCAGAAAACGCCTTACTTTTTCTGGCGATTTTGTGAGAAATTACATAACTTGTCCCGACGGCTTTCGTAAAAAGTCCTTGTTGGGTTTGCAGTTTTGCTAGCAACGCATCAGACTCCCATGCGCGCTCTTCATCAGACAGATTTCTATATTTATCCTCATGATTGGTCGTGTAGTGGCGATTCAAATTATGATCATTTAACACAGCGACTTGTGTACCACAGATTAAGCAAACGGTTTTACATTTAATTTCTGTAAATAAATACTTGGCAGTCCATGTCTTGTTGAAAACATGGCCTTCGTTATCAACTTTTCTTTTCTTAGCGTGAGCGTCACTTGTCGCTGTTCACCTTCACTCTCAGCTCACGCACGCATATACGTCCATACGTAAGTAATACAAACGTAACGCTTTTCAAAAGAACATTTCCAAAGGCCGAAAACCAAAAACCGAAACACAGAAAGAAAAGATTGTGTCAATTATTCGGTGCATCCCTATAATTTATGATTGGCCTCACGCGGCCCGGACAGGGACGTAAAAAGGGCCGGATGCGGCCCGCGGGCCGTAGTTTGCCCAGGTCTGGCCTATATGATGATGTCTGGTCTGTCGCGCATGACAAATTTCACGATTCCGTGCTTTTCATTATTTTTTTAACGTATTTACCTCGATACATCACTATAAAAACGGGGGTGGCCGATAATAGGCTCTGTGCACCAGCGTAGAAACAAACTTCCGCTTTTGTCTAGAAGTCTGCATTGCAGTTTCCGGTTTACTTACTAATACTCATCCACATTAGTAAACACCTAAACTCACAACAAGATGAGTGATGCTGTTGTATGGAAAAAAATAAATATAATGTACGTGACTCATTTAATTTTCAAGGTACAAGTGGGGCATAATTTTAATCAGGAGAATGTCCTCTTTTTAATAAAATATGGCTTGCACCATTCAATGACTTCAAACGCTAGACTAGAAATAGTCAGAAAAGGCGATTTTTTTATATACTTCCACATAACGCAGGTTTAAGCGCAATTAATATCATATAGGACCAGATGTTTACTTCCTATGCCAGTTGTTATTTTTCAGTTTCGTTCTGAAATGAGGTTACAGTAGTAAAATAAAAGAGGAGATCTGTTTTGGTGCTTTTTTGAGGCTTTGGAATTTCAAGCTTAATTCAGGTTAGAAGAGGCTAAACAAAGGTTCGTTTCAATTCCCTTGCTATGGGGACGTGCTAGCGTTCCAGCTCAGCCAGTGTTTTTTTGCCGTTTTTGAGGCTAGGGTGAATTTTTATGTGTTCTATTGTCCTGCCTAATACTACACTAAAAAGGAACACATCGCTAACTAGCTTAGCCAATAGCCGGCCGGCACACCACAGTAAACTACTTACCCTCGTAGTTGTGCAGATAACTCGATACGTAGAGTTTGAATCCCTTGTTCCGCTTGCTTGTTGGAGCAGGGGACCAGGCATCAACAATTCGATGGACATCACTAATGCTTATTTTAGGCAGGTCTTGGAGACATCTACTAAAAACTGAAATTTTGGGCGACGCGGGTGATCGCCTTAAGTAAACCGGAAACTGATATGCCGACATCTGGCTAAAGCGGAATTTCGTCCATATGCTTGTGCACAGAGCCTATAGGGGGATGTTAGCTAGGCTTACATGACGTACCTGTAGCTAACGTTCAATAACATGACTAGTATAGAAATAAAATATCATTACTTTTCCAAAACATAACATTATAGCATTAACATGTATCATGTGAAACATTGTGATTTACCTTAAACCGACTGGTTGTCCAGTTTCTGTGTCTTTCACCATGGCTTCCAACAATGCAGCAGCCGAATCAATCGTTGCCGCAGCACTAGAGAAGACCAGTGTTAGGAAGAATTCAGTGTGCCTGTCGAAAGTACGCATGCGCCGCTATCTAAAATTCCTTTCTGTCAGCGGGAGCATGTGATATCTCGTGCTGACTTCCTTCCAAAAAGGGTTCCCGAAAGCATCTGGTTATTTGAACTTGTTTGTTCTGTAATATAAGCTTGAGGAATTGCGGCTATTTTTACAATAGCCGCAAAAATAAATATATTATTTTGGTTAACTCCTTCACTCCGACCTGAAACACACACCCAGGGCAACTAAGGAGTGGCTCCGTAAGAAGCATCTCAAGGACCTGGTGTGGCCTAGCCAATCTCCAGACCTGAACCCAATAGAAAATCTTTGGAGGGAAATGAAAGTCTGTATTGCCCAGCGACAGCCCCGAAACCTGAAGTTTTAAGCTGACAGTTTAGCACCCGGACTCTTTTACTACAGAGCCATGCTGTTGTAATACATGCAGAGTGTGGTTTGGCATTGTCTTGCTGAAATAAGCAAGGCCTTCCCTGAAAAATACTTTTTCTGGATGGCAGCATTGTGTTTCTCCAAAACCAGTATATATTGGTCAGCATTAATGGTGCTTTCATAGATGTGCAAGTCACCCATGCCATCATGGATGCTGGCATTTGAACTGTGCACTGATAGAAACCTGGATGGTCCCTCTCCTCTTTAGCCTGGAGAATGTGGCGTCCTTGATTCACAAACACAATTTTAATTTAGTATATTTACAGACCACAGAACAGTTTTCCACTTTGCATCAGTCCATCATAAATAAGCTTGGGCCCAGAGAAGACAGCAGTGTTTCTGGATCTTGTTTATGTATAGTTTTTTCTTTTCATGGTAGAGTTTTAACTTGCATTTGTCGATTCAGCGATGTACTGAGTTCTCAGAAAATGGTTTTCAAACGTGTTCCTGAGCTTACACAGTGATGTCCACTACAGAATCGTGTCTGTTTTAAATGCAGTGCTGCCTGAGTGCCCAAAGATTACGGCCATCCAATACAGGTTTTCAGGCCTTTCCCTTGCGCACAAAGATTTCTCTGGATTCTCTGAATCTTTTAATGCTATTATGTACCATGGATGATTAGATCCCCAATCGCTCTGCAATTTTATATTGAGAAACATTATTCTTTAATTGTTGCACTATTACACAGTGTTCCAACTTTCAACTTTCAGGTATCAAAATGTATTTCAAAATGTATAAATCCATTTAATTGTATTTCACTGACAAACATGGTCTCATTACAATATGCATTTTGTGAGGAAAAAACATTACAGAATGCATTTTTCACAATGATATGTATTTACTGGATATGACTGGTCACCCCTCTGAGCCTGGTTTATCTCTAGGCTTCATACAAACTTTTCCTAGCCATTGAAATTCTGCACTTTTGTTGTTTGCTCCTTGGGGTTTCATGCTGGATGATTTTGTAAAAGCACTTTGTAACAACTGCTGATGTAAATGGGTTTTATAAATACATTTGGTGTGTATTTCACCTTGAGGTGTACATGCTTAGTATACTGCATAAAACAATGTTCACTGTCCAAAATAACATTGATGCAAGGCTTGTTATATTTTATATCCCTTCACAGCAGACCTGAAAATACAACCACACTCACTTATTGATAACATCACTGAAATTCAAAACTACTGTTGTTTGCTCCTTGGGGTTTAAGGCCGGGTGTTTTTGTAAAAGCACTTTGTGACAACTGCTGTTGTAAAAAGGGCTTTATAAATACATTTGATTGATTGATCACTTTAAGCTGTTTAAATACATTTTAGCAATACATTTACAAAATGCGTTTAGTCTTGCAAGATATCCTTACGTACAGCGACCAATGGGAAAACCACTACGAGCTTATCCCTGACAGGAGAGCGGAAAGTTGGGTGTTCGTTAATACACAATATACTTGCTTTCTACTGCTGTTTTAAAAAAAAACGTATCTATGGATGCAGAATGGCAAAGATCACAAGGTTAATATTGCAGTACCAACAAGCTTAGTTCACCAGACGCTTTTTGGAAGGAAGACAATGTCGTGAGCGAGGAGCAACAAGTGCACGAGATATCACACGCTCCCATTGACAGAAAGAAATATTCGATAGCAGAGCATGCGCACTTTCGACAGGCACACTGAATTCTTCGTAACACCGGCCTG
Organism: Esox lucius; assembly: GCF_011004845.1. Lineage (NCBI taxonomy): Eukaryota > Metazoa > Chordata > Actinopteri > Esociformes > Esocidae > Esox > Esox lucius. The sequence goes on from NC_047590.1 coordinate 23,419,924, forward strand.
TGACCCAGCAACGCATCTAGACGGTCAAACAACTTACTCTGCCAGTCAGAGCCGCTTCTGTTATTGCAATCTTGTTTTAATTTTTTAAGCTTCTCCTTACCTTGTTTCCCGGTGTGAAACATTTTCAGCTCATTTAACTTGCAGGGTATTTTCGCCAACACCTTATTATTATGGATTGCCGTTTCCAATTCCCGCTGTATTTGGTCCTCAGCATAAACACAATAAGGTCTGTACTTTGTCGTCGGTCCATCTGTCGTTCGATTTCTTCTCCATAAAACAGTTATTCTGTTTGTAAGCAGAATAAATCCTTTACTACGCTGAGGACAGCTGCAGACATTTAAAAAGGACGGTTGAAAACTTATATGAGTATTCTACTACTACTCGATCAATCACAAATGTTCAACACCGCAATCCCCACCCCAAAAGTTCTGGTACCCTGGGAAGGTCCTACCTTCCGAGCAGGGACTGTTTTGGGGGTAAAATGTAGTTCCTGGTTCTAGACCCTGGTTCCTGCAGTGGAAAAGCGGCGAGTTCCTGGAAAGTTCATAGTTCCTCCATATAGTTCCTGCGGTGGAAATGCGACTTATCAACTAATTCATACAGCCATCTTTCTTATCAACTTTGACTAGTGAGTGTACCCATTCAGTAGGGTCTTGTCTTTTTTCAACAATGTCTAAAGAGTCCAGCCTGTGTAACTTAGCTTTTAGTTTGTGACATTGGCACTTCTCTAGTGACATGGATCACTGGTCTTTTCAGTTGTTCTAACAAATTTTTTTTTTTGCATTTTGAGTTTTCCTATCCCCTGAAACACATCAGCATACCATAATCAACATTAGCTATTTCACCGTTCACTGTATGAACCCGTTTAACTAGACGCAGCTCATTACATGATTTTTAACCCAATGATGGGTGGTTTCTCACTAATGTGCATGTCCCTGAAGTGGCACCTACTTCAACGCTGTATGATTTTAACCTTAACCTGTTTTTTGTTCACTTGTGGTTTTACCTGTAAGAGTCAGAAATTATGTTGATCTGTGCCCCTGTGTCTAGTTTGATCACAATGTCAGTTCCACTCGTTTTGTAAGTACCAGTCCAATCCTCTTCTGGTCCTGCAAGTGCCACTGTTCCCACAAAGAAGTCACCTGAAGCCTCCTCGCTGAACTTGTTGTAATTGTCCTGTTCCTCGTTAACATAATGCACTGTCTTTTGTTGCCTGCGCTGCCAGCATTTGAGTGCGAAGTGATGCTTGATGCCACAGTGGTGACACTCTTTACCATATGCTGGACACTGACGAGGTGGGTGCTCCCCTCCACAGTTGCCGCACTTGCGCTGCTGCCTGCTTTCCGTGCTTTTCTTTGAACTAAGCCGCTTTGCAGTAGCTTTCCCTTTGCTAATATACCCCACACTGCACTCTGTTACCCACAACACCACTGTCCATTGATCGTATACGACTCTGTGTCACTTCCCTAGCTTGACATATCTGTGCCGCCCATATCATGCCAAATCATTTTCACAAAGTAGCTTTTCCCTGAGCGTTTTGTCCCTCCAATAACAATTCGATCTCGTATTAACGACTCTGCAAATTGACCGAAATTACCTGACTGACATTTTAATCTTAGGTCCATAATAAATTCTTCAACAGTTTCTGATTCATTCTGACATCTACTGTAAATGTACTTCTCAAATGTTTAGTTTATCTTGGGAGTGCAAAAGGTCTGAAATCGGGCTAGTACCGATTCATATTCCCTTTGTTTGTCACCCGTCAACTGAAAACTATTGAAGACATCAATGGCGTCCGAGTCAGCCACTGTAAGAAACAGCGCAACCTATCGTAATAAGGTAGATACTAACGTTCAAGGTTGTTGTCCCCCCGTCAGCGTCACTGCTTTTTCATAGGCCAACAATGTACATTTTGAAGTAGTCTACAAATGTAGACTGCGGTAACAGATCGCCTCTGCCATTATTTGAGTCGTTTGAAAAAAACATCTGAAACACCAGAGTGGTCAATTTACTTTTTTGATTAAGATTGTGGTGATGTTCTTTTCGTCTAATTGTGCCTGTCACCTATAATTTTATTTGTTTTAATCCAGTGTTTTTTCATATGTGATCACATGTACATGTCAAGCCACATCCGACTCAACAGTTTTGCCTACTTGTCAGTCAGATTCAGGTGAATTTAAATGGCACCATCTTTATTATGGGACATAATACAGCATATATAATTATTTCCCTCATTTTGAGAGTAAAAACCTGAAAATATGTTTTATCTGTTTGCCTGTGCTGGTGTACTTGAATTCATAACCTGAATTATTCAATAAAAGGCTAAAATATTTCTTCAGTACATTTTTTTTATTTATTCTCGAAATTTCTCCAGGTGAGGAATCAAGTGCATCACGTTCTGCTCCGGCTTCTGGTCTGCCAACTGGTCAAGATCCAACAACGCATTCCGTACAGGTGCTGTGTGTTGATCCTGTATATTGGCCAGCAATTTCAGACAGAGCAAGGACAGAGTTGGTTAGTAGGGGGCCATTTCAGATCCCACCAGACTTTGCATTTCCCAGAAGGGAGGATGGGAGAGGTTGCCACCATCACCACTTCACAGTAAATTACAGAATTGAGAGAAACTGAAGAGAAGCTGGTTAGTTTATTCAAAAACAAAATGATAATCTGTACTGTTTTTGCTGTAACTGTTGCCAAACAAAAACCATACGCTAGTTATTAAGGGTGTAAATGATTTGAAGAATTGTGGAACTATACTAAAACCTCATGTGCCTTGAACATAAAAGACACATGACCTCATGGAAAGAACTTGAGAGTCATCTCCAAAGGGGGCAAACAATTGATCAGGTCAAAATTATGCAAAGAGACCGAATGAAGACAGTGGCGTGAGGTCCTGACACGGTTGGTAGCCATTATTCAGTCCCTCGCAGAGAGAAACCTTGTTCTGAGAGGAAAAACAGATGCACTTTACCAGCCAAATAACAGAAACTTCCTCCAAGAAGTAGAGCTTGTGGCCAAATTCAACTCTATCCTCAAACAGCACTTAGATATGGTGCAAAGTGGAGCCAGCCTTGCTTCATACCTGGGTATTTTCATTCAGAATGATTTGATTGACTGCATCGGTGACAGAATCACAAAGACCATTGTGAGAGAAAAACAATTCTCACAATACGATTCAGTGATTTTGGACTGCACCCCTAACGTCAGCCATAAAGAGCAGCTCTCTGTTGTCATTCATGGTGGCAGGAGATGGTGCTAATATCAAATAATATTTCAAGGGGTTCCTTGAAGCTGAAGAATCAAAAGGAGAAGGCCTGTCATCCCTCATCCTTAAGAGACTAGGTGAGCTTGAGATCCCTTTTGAAGATTGTTGAGAACAGTCTTACAACAACACGGCCAATATGAGAGAGAAACATAAGTGTGCAAGCCAGGATGTTAGATGTTAATCCAAGGGCCTTTTTTGTGCCATGCAGTACACACACTTAATTTGATGGTCGTTGATTCAGGAAAAGCTCCCCTGAACCAAGCTATTTTGGATATCTTAAGAAGTTCTTGACTCTTTTCTCAGCCTCCACTAAACACTGGTCTATTAGAACCATGTGAAGATAACAGTGAAGTCCAGGTCAGATAGCAGATGGGAGATTCGGGTGTATATTGTCGAAGCTGTGCAGAACCAATCTCCAAAGATCTGGGATTCACTGCTTGAACGGAGAAAGCCACCGATCCCATCATTAGAGTGGAGGCTGAGTCCCTGTTAGAGGAGCTGGGTTCCTATTGGTTCTTTATCTGCACTGTTATTTGGAACAACATACTAAACAAAATTCAGCATTATTATTTAGTTTATGATTGCAAATTAGTAAATATTTTGTTTTTTTATCTTGTCTTTATTTATTTATCATTTTTATAACCATTTTTATAACGGCTGTTGATTCTCCTTTGTTGTAAAAAAATGTGCACACCTGCTATCGCACTTTTATTTCATTTTGTGTTTATAATAGTAAAATTAAGAAGTGTTATTTCCCCTGAAGTTGGCTTTTTTCTGGCGCGGGGCAACATTTAGAGTTCTCGTCTAGGGTCCCCGATTGGCCAGAAATGCCTCTGCCTGTAGCACCTGGTAGTAGAATGAGATTCCATTGTCTGATCAGACTTGACTTTGATTAGCCAAATCAAAAATGGTTATATCTATGCTATTCAACCATTAAAATGTTAGACCTTACATCAAACAAAGAAAAAATCAAATAAACAAATTAACACAAATCCTGTGAATGGAAGGTGTAAACATTACAGATACCAATGTTCTGTTATATGCCAACAGGAAAAACTAAATTTTTTATGTAACTTTTTATAAGTACCAATTTCAGTCACTTTGAACTCTGAGCTCAACTCTATAAATCCTAATTAATTATCATATCATACATTCCCCCTGCTTTTACTTCATTAAGACAGTGGAAAAGCGAAACCATGAGAGAAAGCACAATCACAGCGAATAGACCAATTTGAAGTGGTCACTGAAGTTTGGTGGTGCCAGAAAACTGCAGGAACAAGTGTAGGGAAACAAGCAAGCTCCTCGGACTGAAGGAAGAATATGTGCCGTTGGATGTCAGAATAGGAATGAAAAAAAAGATGGTCTTTTATATAATACATTTGTCGAAGCCACCCTGCTAAATGCAGACATTTATGGTTGCAAGCCATTAAACAAACAGACTGGACTGATGAAATCGTCTGGAATGTTCGTCTCTGCTGGGCTCATTTCATATTAGGCAAGGATTTTTCCACTGTTTATCACACACAGGCAAAATCAGTGATGTAGTTATAATAACAACGATTAATAGATAACAACAGCAACCACAAAGCTGGCATTCTCAGTAGGCTATTTCACAATGGTAAACCCCATTGACCAATGTTAACAAAAATAGCTAGCGTGTACAGTAAGCAGTTCAATTTCGTGGAAGCTTTGCCCATAGGGTTTTGCTCCTATTGGTTTACCCCTCTGCCAGGTAGGCACTGAAAATGTAAATATGCTGATAGATATTGAGCATGAAAGTAATTGAATTAAGCTTGACACAATTTATATTATATTGAATTAAGCTTGACACTAGGTAGGAAATGTGATGTCCCATTACTGATGGGTCCCAAACACCCTGTCCATACCACCTGTCAGGAACTGTGTATGTGACTGTCATAGGACTCTCTGAATAGACCCTTGGGTCATAGGTTGAAATACGCCATACAAGGGTATTTTGTAGGACAAACTATTTCTTATAATAGTCTGTGTAATGGTTGGCTATGAACACTGACAACCTCCTATGTGTCCTGGTATAAATGACTGTGTTTACGTTGTAAGCATTTGGAGAGAATAATGAAAGAACTATGGAAGGTTATCATCGTAAACCTCATGCTGAATAAAGGCTCTCCCCTGAATTCTGGATGCATTCATTTTGTTCATGGATCACAAATGGACAGAATCTAACAGTATGGTGCCGTGACCCGGATAGATGGATTTGCACTCTGAATGGTGAGTCAAACCACTCTAAAAGAACAAGTCAGTTAAATCAGCATGAGTATCCAGATTAACACATCTGGAACAAGAAACCTGTGGTAAGGAAATGCAAGAATTGCATTGACACTGAAAGATGTGTACTTAGTCTTAGTCCAGAGACTCCACAGAAGAAGATAAATCTTCATTAAGTCATCTAGAAGTCCTTGCTAAATCTTCCTTGTGATGGGAAGTACTTACTAGACTGAGTAGAAAGTGACACATGTGTAAAGTCCTAATATAGGCCACTGTTTAGTGGAAAGCTTCTGTATTCATCTAGGAGTCCTTGTTAATTGGATAACAGGTTGACGCGTGTAATAATTGCAATAATAATCTTGTACAAGTAAGGTGGAGAAAAGAAATGACGTCTTTAAGTTAAAAACAATGTGGTAAATACAGGGACTGCAGCCCTCCTGTTGTAATTTAGAAAATGGCGAAATCATTGGCCTATGAGATCAAAAAGAGTTTGAAAATAGATGACTGTCACCAAGAGAGAGTTCAAAAATATAGAATTAATAGAAGAAGAATTTTGGAGTTTGTTTGATATACAGAAAATATGGGAAGAAATTCTAAGAATGCCTGATGAATTACAAAAAACACGTTGGTCGTTGATTGTGTTATCAGAAATTCAAAATGCAATGATAAATTCTTCAAAGATGATCTTGAAAGATCTTTGAAGGAGAATGTATGTGTTCGGGCGTCGGCTGAACAAATGGCTGAACTGGACAAGTTAAAAAAAGGACTTGAAAAGTTGAAAAAGCAACTGGACACATTCAAAGCAGGAAAAACATCTAAAGACACTCAAAGCCCACTGAAAAAGAAACCAGGGTCATGTCACTATTGTGGAATACCTGGCCACTGGCAGAATGAGTGTCGCAAGAAGAAGAAGAACCAGAAGACAAAGACAGGATGTTCAAATGGTTGGAACACAAGACATTCTGCCAACAAATGCCGGGCAGCGGCAAGCAAAGATCTCCCATGTATGGAATTCAGGAATCAAAGACAAAGGATTTCCTGGCGATACCTGGAACAGACGTGAGCTTAAATAATCTTTGATTAAGAGTTTTAAATGTGTTTCCAAAAATGTATCGTAGCTAAAATATTGAGTAGAGCTGGAACTTGTCAAGGAAATCTGATCACTTCCCTTGATAATTACCATGCTTATTCAAGTGAATATTAATTTGAAAGCACTTTGATGGTATATTGAATGTTTTAATAGTTATTCAAGGAATAGCCTGTTTTGTTGTTATTTCTCATGTTCACTAGGTAATTTTAAATCAAATTTATTTATTGCGTTGATGATAATGTTTAAAATCGTAAGACCTCAAGGGTCTTACTACAATGTGGGTAGGCTTTAACAGGCCCTGTTCGCTAGTACATCTAACCCTAGTGATATATTAGAAATTGGTACAATTGTAATTTTCTAATCTGGTAAAGTAGTCTTATGGGTTTCTTACAAAAGGTTCTCACCTTATATATTGTATAAGTGTTTGAATGAAGAATCCACATGGTGATAATCTTGAAAATTAAGAAGACACGCTGTGTCCCATGAGGAGTGAATATGAATCCAAAATAGCAATAAGCCTTTACAAAGGGTTTCCACCAAGTTGGAATGTGTGTGTTCTCTCTCTCTCTGCCTCGTCACAGGATGACTGGTGAGAGGGAAACAATACACAGAGGGTAATCATTTTTTGAACTTAAGTAAAACACCTGGTTTTCCATGTGCACTGAATTGGATTCTAATATATGTTATAATTTGGTTGTAGTCAAAAGATTGAGATTATAGTCTCATGTGAAATTAGAACAAATATGGTGAACACAGCCAAAAGGGAGTTTATCCCCTACAATAAAATGTAATATTTTATTTTAAATGCTAAATTGGCTTGGTTAACTAAGAACATTTTAACTGTTTGTTTTTTGTGTTTCTCTAGTTACTGAGATGACATATGTGTTTTGAAGAACAAGTTAGATACTTGTCTCAGTTCTAAAAAGGTTGACTGACAAAAATAGTCATACTCTGGGTTCAAAGAGCAGCGCAGGGGGAGGGGCCAAGTCTCCCACTCACTGCCCTGGGTTAGAAGATGACAGGCTTAATTGGGTGGTCATATCTGTTTTAGTTTAGTCATAATTATTATGAATTTTTTGGAATTTCCACAATAACGTTAAGTTACTATGTAGGTCTGGGAGCACTCTTTGCAACTTCAAAAGCATTGGATAGGATAGAATTTACACCTTTGGTTAACATATAATGTCAATTAAGTTGAAGAAAAATAACATGTCCTACAACAGACATGGTCAAAATGTGCATTTAAGTTATAATTTAGTGTTTTGGCTGACCGACACTATTCAAGAATAAAATTGCAAAATGAAACAGAGTTGGAAAATGTCCCTACGATTTAGGAGGTTAATCAGGATGTGATGTTTGTGTTTCACATAAGGTAGTTTGGCCATAACCTTTAAAAATGCTAAATTTAGGTGCTGATAATACAGTCACCCTGGTGGTTGCAGCAGGTACACCACTGCAACCTGAGCTGGAGTTTTTTTCCAATAATAGTTAAACAGACATTCCCTTAGAGGGCAATTTGTTTATTTAGTTTGGTGTGTGCCACCAAATACAGAAGTTTATAAATACATGATGGCCAATTTCATTGACCTGAGAAAAGATTCCGAAGTGTAATCAAAATGGAGAGCTGTTTAGCTTTAAATTTGTCAATTGGTTATATGGTTTATAATTCCTTCACACAAGAGACCATGTTACACATTTGATGTCTTTAATTTTGTTTTCAACATGTTCATTTTGATTTTGTTTTTAATTAATTTACAGTATACAACTCCATATCAAATGGATTCTAGATCCATCCCTATTACAAATTCTCTATTTTACATCCCATACGTCCGTCCCAAAATGATGGCCAGTGTGGGTTCAGGATGGCACCTCCTGTGGCCGTATTCGCCATGATTCTGCTTTCACTCATGGTGTCACTTTCCATTGACTTCACATAATGAAGTGAAAGCAGGGGGGGATGTATGATATGATAATTGATTATGATTGAAAAAAGTTGGGCTTAAGGCTCAAAGCAAATCAAATTGGTATTTAAAAAGGAGTTACATGAAAAATTAAAATACGTTTTGGGGTTTTTCTGTTTGCATAGTTATAATGGAGCATTGGAATCTGCTATGTTTAATTAACATATTCTGTTCTTGTGATTTGTTTTAATGGTTTATTTGGAAACTGTTTGTTTGATGTAAGGTCTAACATTTTAATGGTGGAATAGCATAGATGTAACCATTTTTGATTTAGTTAGGCAAAGTCAAGTCTGATCAAACAACAGAATCTCATTCTACTGCCAGGTGCTATCCGGCATAAATATAGCACATTGAATGAAACATCAACCAAGTTAGTTCTGGATGGAAAATGAACTTCGACATGAAATTTTATTGAAACTTGTCTGAATAGGGTGTAAGCTTCACTCTAATGATGGAACTTCTGAGATCCATAAGTTCCAAGACTGATCTATTGTCTTCATTGTTGGGAGTTGACGGAACCATACCCAGTGGATGAAAGAGTGACTGTTGAACCACACTAATCGTTGTTTTGTAGTTATACGTTCAACAGATCAGGACATCACAAACCCTTTTCTGATGATACATCACATCACTGACTGGACACAGACAACTGAGTGTGTGAGTACCAGCAACATGTTCATCGTTCTGCCACTCACATGGCAGAACGATGCCAGGGTCAGATCACTTGGCTTCACATTCCATTTCCAGATGAATCATCGACAGAAGGTGAGAGGAGAATCCATGAAGGACTCCACATACTACAGGTCAGAGTACCACGGGACAGTTGACTGGAAAGGTCACATGGTCCCATCACAGTGGAAGACACTCTTGTGTTGTTTATCTTGAATTAGTAAAGTTTTGGAAACTCACTATTCCACTACACACCTAAACTGACTTGTTAGGACAACCAGGCAATTTGCTGGATCCACATCACACTGACTGCAATAACTGATATTGGAACTTTACATCACTGATGCAAGACAGAAAAGACTGAAGACTAGAACTACAGGACATTTGATGAGAATCTAGGGTCATTCCTAACAATCAATAATTTTCCTAAAGTGACTGGTATTTTGATCTCTTATGTATATATGTTCATTCCTCACAAAGCAGGTGGAGGACTACATATGATCACTATTCAAACATTGGTCATTGATACTTGTCTTTTTGTGAAGTTGCTTCATAGTCATCATTACATCAGCTATCCTGATATGTTTATTAGTGCCATATTCCTTTTCAAAGGTAGAAACTGTCACTATTCATTAATTGGAGTTGAGTGTTGCGTTACATTCAGGATATGTTGGGTTGTTGGTATGATGTTGATGCATGACTCATGATATGGACAAGGGGGGACTTTGATTGTTTAAAGGGCTTATAGGGAATGAACTATGCATTTCATTAATATGTCATGTTAGGTCAGTTTCTGTTGGACACGGGTTAGACTGATAATAGCCTGGGACTTGATGTGTATGGTAAAGATCGATCACGATGGTCACTACGATTGCAGTGCCATACAGTGCTATGTGTCAGGGCAAGCTGTGTCCATTGCATCTTATTTTCATTTCATTTAAGGAATACTAAAGCCTCATAGGCCAGATAGTCCTTTTTATTATTTTTCTTTATTGTTTTTTTGGACCTTTTCAGTTCATTAAGAATTGGACTGTACTTTTATTTAGCTAGTTTTATCAACATGTAATGATTAATTGTTACATGATGGAAGAGGGAACTGATAGATATTGAGCATGAAAGTCATTTAATTAAGCTTGACACAATGTATGAGAGTACTAGGGCTTTCAAAATTCCTCAAAAATGAAGTTTGAATATTCCCTTTAAAAAACACATAATATTTGAACTCTTCTGGTTGGGTATGCGCATTTTGTCAATGACGCGCATTTTGTCAATGACGCGCTTTACGTAAATAACAGGACAAATTAATACTAAGAGACATAACTACTTGTATAGGTTGTCTATTTAAGTTTAAACATATTTTACAACGTATTTCCTACACAAAAACAAATAAATCAAATTATGACCAAGACTGCAGACCTCACGCTCGCTCGCTCACTCACTCGAGCACTTTCTCTCACCCTCACACTCTCTGCGCAATAACTCTTTAAAATGAACAACAATAAACACATTTTAAATGCTGATCAAGAGTTTTGTGCAAGCAATATAAGGTTGCAACTATTGTCCCAAATATAGCAGGCTTCATTCAGTGATTGAAACAAATATTAACATTAATTGAAGTTTCACAGTTGTAGAGTATCCAGTAGAGGAATATCTTTCAAACTAACCTTTGTTGAGCTGAAATGAAGACAGATTCAGCAACTGCATGGCCTATTTCTCGCTTAAAATGTTTTCAGAAACACGTTTCAGTGAACTATTTTTGTAAAATACGAGATCGTATACTCAACGAGCTGCCATGACACTCTGTTGTACAGCATCCATATTAGGAACATTATCATTCGTCCCCAGAAACTCCGTTCTTCCTCCTACTCAGTCATCACCCCTCCATCGGTCAAACGTCACCCCTCCCTTGGTCAAGTATCCGCTGTCGCCTTATCAAACATCTCCCTGATTAAGCTTTGATCCTCCCCTTGTCAATCGTCAGTCCTCCTCTTGTCAATCGTCAGTCCTCCCCTTGTCAATCGTCAGCCCTCCTCCAGTCAAACATCAGCGATCCCCTTAGTAAAGTATCAGTCAAAAGTGTACGATTTTTCCCAGCCAATAAAACGAGCACAAACACGGAACTATTATCAAATGGACTCAATACAGAAGAGGTGCTAGCTGGTGTAAGGTAAGATCATTTAGAAAATTATGTTTTTGCACTTTCATAATCGCAAGATTACTGAAATACTTTTATATATTTGCTTAGCTAGATTCATTATTTTCAGTTTAGCCGTTCTGCTAAATAATGTTATCTTAAATTAATCTAGCTAAGAAAATATATAAAAGTATTTAAATAATTCATTCATTCATTCATTCATTGTTTCATTCATGTTTTGACATTAATTTCCTATCTTTTGTCTAAAACCAAATATTAGAATAAAATGTTGTGTACATGGAAAGCCATGTTTCTTTACTTTACTTTGAGAAATGATAAACCTCGGTGTATTGGTTCCCCCCAAAGGTCATGCTGCGATGAGGCATGGAGAGAACACAAACATTCCAACTTGGTGTAAATACCACCCTTTGTAAAGGCGACCAGAGGCGTTGCTAGTACCACAATTAATTTGGCACTTAGCCCCCCCTGACACCCCTGGACAGAAAGTACAGGGTTTGAATGTGCATGAGGAAAACTTTGATTCAAATGCTAGCGGCCTACATATCTACATTATAGATTAATAGATTAGAGGATATTTTTTGGGGTCATATTAAAACCCAGGGCTATTCATTAAAGATCCGGGGCTATAGTCCCAGCCTAACGACGCCACTGTTTTCAAGCTGTTATTGATCTCATCAGCCAATGATTTGTTGTAGTTTTCTTTAACATTAATTGTACAAATAATATACCCTTGATTTATGTCCCTTGATACTCTGCTATCAATGACTTAAAGATAACGTGAGGAAGATTTCATCACTATAAAAGTGGCCTAAAAGGGACTTTGCTTCTCCTGTGGAATCTCTGGACTAAGCACACATTTTTCAGTGTAAACATAAGTCTTACATGTCCTTACCACATCTCTTGTTCCAGATGTGTTTATGTGAATATTCATGCTCTTTAAACTGACTTGTTTTCTTACAAGTCAGGAGAGAACCTTAATTAGCAAGAGTCCAAGATGTTGATCTTCCATAGTTCTTACATGTTCTCCAAATGTCTTGGTCTTTAACAGCATATTTATATTAGACCAAACCTCCAGCACATCCCCTCCACTATCTGGCTGTTTTCCAATCACATACGTGTATTCTATTTCCTCACCTTATATGGGCTAGTATAGTGTCTCCTCTGGAGTTCTTATCAAGTTGTGTGGAGACCCTCATTAACCCCTGAAGATGGACTAGGCTGTACCGCTCACGCCTGGGGCATATTTGCATAACAGTTACATAGTATTAGATATTTTCAAAACGGTTTGTGATAGAGAGATTCTGTTTTCTTTGCCATTTCCATGAGATTCTGCTGAAAACTCAGATGCGCTTTGTGTTTACGTGGCACATTTCCTTGTTGTCGTCATCCTGTCCAAATGCAACCAAACCCTTATGCACTTGACCAATGGATGGGCTGTTGGGTGACAGCATCCAATGGAAGACTGTTGCTAGGCCGAATAGTTTATTTTACCAAATCAGGGGAAGGTATCTGTTATGTATTTGATCAAATCAAAAGGTTGCTGGGTGGGACATAAGTTTCGTTTTCTTCATTTGCTCAATCTGACTGTAGAAGAGGTTGAAGCAGTATGTCAGCTTAGCTAGCATGCCAACTTAGCATTAGCGAACATTTTAGCATTGTGTCCTTGCGTAACGCTAACTTGTCGAAAAGACAAAGAAAGGATATGTGTTTTGTGATGGCAATTCCATGTATCGACACTCGGAGTAAAGGACACAGAGACAAAGTTCTCTTTGTACATTATAACCATTTTATTAACTATTATGCACATATGAGAGACGCGTCAACCGCTTACACACACATAATCGTCTGAGGAGTCTCTAACTCAAAACATGTCCTTCAACAGTATTTATTACATAGAAAAAGTGTGTGGTAAGATGCTGCCATCGGTCTCATGTCAATCAAACACCTTTGTTCTATCACACAAGTCAAATGCTATCTTCCCCCACCTTATCCTTCCTGCCATAATGTTTACTGTAGTGTTTACTTAAGCTTCACACAAAGGACAGCTCTCCTTCCCGCCATAAGTAACTTCTTAAATTCTAAGAGTTCCAACCGAACCCGAACAAATACCAGCTCCCCCACATTCCTGAGGAACAAAAGACTGATACCCTTCTTCTAGGCAGGAGGACATGGCCCAAATACCTGTTAATCCTCTGATATTATACAAACATGTGTGTCACAATCAAAGTAAAGATCTACATATCAGCCAAATGGAAAGACAGAAATTTCTCAAATGTACCTTAGTTCAAAATTACCATAACAGTTTTCAACAGTTTTACAAGTATTATTATTAGTATAAAATGGCAAAACGTAAAAGCACTTTTACTAAATGTAGCCATAGTCTGATACGGTTATCAAATGCTGGATAGCTGAGTTACCGGACAAAAAGGACGAATGCTGACAACAGGCTAATGCTTACGCAAGAACAGTCTGGTAAGTAACATGTAATAACCTATTTATCATGAAATAATGTAATAGAAATGGGATCATAATAAATATTGTCTGCTTTGTGTATTTGGAATGGAGGAACTGTTCCAAATGGCTGTTTGTGGTCTGATTTCAAGGATAAATAGTGACATAATTATGGCTGTCATAAACATATTGGACTGCTTGCACAGAAGGTGACTAATTTTGTTGTTCTGTTCACATTTATTGTGATACAATGCATTTTTTGTGCAAGAGTGATGAGCATGTTCTCAACCCAATAGAGCATCTTTGGGATGTGGTGGAACGGGAGCTTCTTGCCCTGGTTGTGCATCCCACAAATCTCCATCAACTGTAAGATGCTATCCTATCAATATGGGCCAACATTTCTAAAGAATGCTTTCAGCACCTTGTTGAATCAATGCCACGTAGAATTAAGGCAGTTCTGAAGGTGAAATGGGATCAAACACAGTATTAGTATGGTGTTCCTAATAATCCTTTAGGTGAGTGTATAGCGGTTACATTAGTTGGAGAATAGAAATTACATGCCTATGCATTTTTAACCTACTACAAAAAAATGTATACAATTTAACATAGCTCTTATGCTTACAGCCAAATTGTGGAACATTGAGATGCAGAGTTTGGATCCACTTGACTGAGCTTGTATATGTTCACAATACAGCACTCTGTATTCATAAGCAGAGCATCCCTTGTGTGCAGAGATACTGCTGACTTGTAATTTATAAGCGTAGTGCTTGCCGCCAACCAGAAATTAAGAGCTGTTATATGATAAAGCTAATGCTCACTTACATGGTCTCCTTTCTCCTCCACAGTACAAGACCATCAGTGACACATAAATCAGTGAGCAGACAGGAGTCCATCTTTCACTCCCACCAAAGTTGCCATTTTCTTGTAAATGTGGAGCACTGGGTAATTTGTGCTTGTGGAATATGAGCCTGTGTCTGAATTTCCTTGGGTGATTTAACACTGCATCAGAATGCTTTTCCTCGAATGATGAGGATCCTCTTGTAATGGATCATTGAGGGGGAGGTACAGAAAGCGGAGGATATTTGCTGGCACGGCAGACACACATCGCATTGGTGAAGACAAATACCCTGTCTTATTCCTAACGGTGGGCATTCGTGATAACTGATGGTCGTTTGACCGGCATCCACGAGTCACTGTAAGGACTATTAGATTGTCATCTTATGATGCCAGAACAAGGAATTCAGAATGCTAATATGAATGAAATGACCTGCTCAAGGACAAATAAAGAAAAATAAAGAAGAAGAATTGTTTGATAAAACAATTTTGAGTGTCTGTACGAGCTCTACAGATTATGTACTGATCACCAGTAACTTTTTGACTATCTACTAACACTACCCTTTATCCCAACTTTAACCCTTACGCTAAACCTTATTCTAAACTTTAGCAAGCAGTTACTATGAACAGATTTGTTTTATCTATAGAACATCTACAGGCCCTAAAAAATATAGTGCATCCACAATTTCTACATACCGCCCACACAAAACAGGGAATCCAATTTTATTACAATTTTACAATTGCTCACTCACAGTTTCTATAAGGGCAGACATCTGCCTACACCTGTATGCAATGGCCTGGGGCATGCACAGCAACAAACGCTCATAAACCCTCATAATTGAAAACACACAGAGACACACACATATATTTTTTTCCATCAGCACTTTCCTTCAATTATTTTAATGAGATATTATAGAAATGTTATTTCCTTTACAGTACAGTAATGATTAACCATTGTACCAGGTCTCTGTTCAGAATCAGAATGTTTAGGATTTGTGTCATGTTTAAGGTTTGTGTCATATACATCAGAACATTTCACATGAGGTTTGTACAATAATATGCAGTCCTGGCACTTAATTTGATTTGGAAACAGCAGGCTGTACTTAAAGGTATTTTAAGTAATAGCTTTGGAAATGCTGACCACAGTGGTTGATAGTAACATAGATGACAATGCAATTCACATTGATTGGAAAGAGATTATTGACTACCCCCTTCAGAGTATGGAGATCTGCAACATTACAAGTAGAACAATCTCAATGCGGTAAATGATTGGGCATGGAAAGAATTCCTGAGGAAAGGTTTGGGCTATTGTTAAGTCAATGCTTAATCAGAGACCCAGGTTTATATTATGTTGTCCAAATTACTGTATCTAACCTAGTAAGTACTCACAGAATAGACATTTGAACAAATTATTCTGAAGTGACATTCCACAATATACAGTTGAAGTCGGATGTATACATACACTTAGGTTGAAGCGATATTCGGTTTATTTTGTGGAGAGGTGCGTCCATTGGCTGTGTACCTCGATTTAGAGCCTGCTTGAAACTGCTATATAATGATCATGTTTCATTGGCCAGTTGCCCTGTCACATTCCAGTGTGAGCGCACGTGTCCACAACGCGAACATACCCTATGGAGCATACCAGGTGAGGTGTGCACACATCAACGGTGTGTGAGTGAAGAGTGAGATAGAGACAATGAAACGAGTCAGAGGAGTGAAATAAAAGGACAGAAAAGTAAGAAGATGAGTCTGGCTCTGAGACAATAAAACAGGCACATGTTCTGTCTCCTAGAGATGAACGTACTTTGGTGCGAAAAGTGCAAATCTATCCCAGAACAACCGCAAAGGACCATGTGAAGATGTTGGATGAAAGTGTACAAAAATATCTACAGGTGCTGGTCATAAAATTAGAATATCATCAAAAAGTTGATATATTTCAGTAATTCCATTCAAAAAGTGAAACTTGTATAATGTATGCATTAATTCCACACAGATATATTTCAAGTGTTTATTTCTTTTAATTGTGATGATTATAACTGACAACTAACGAAAATCCAAAATTCAGTATCTCAGAAAATTTTAATATTACTTAAAAAATATTTTTTTAAATGTTGGCCAACTGAAAAGTATGAACATGAAAAGTATGAGCACGTACAGCACTCAATACTTAGTTGGGGCTCCTTTTGCCTGAAGTACTGCCGCAATGCGGCGTGGCATGGAGTCGATCAGTCTGTGGCACTGCTCAGGTGTTTTGGGAGACCAGTTTGCTCTGATAGTGCCTTCAGCTCTTCTGCATTGTTGGGTCTGGCATATCGCATCTTCCTCTTCACAATACCCCATAGATTTTCTATAGGGTTTAGGTCAGGCGAGTTTGGTGGCCAATTAAGAACAGGGATACCATGGTCCTTAAACCAAGTACTGGTAACTTTGGCACTGTGTGCAGGTGCCAAGTCCTGTTTGAAAATGAAATCTGCATCTCCATAAAGTTGGTCAGTAGCATGAAGCGCTCTAAAACTTCCTGGTAGACGGCTGCTTGGACCTCAGAAAACACAGTGGACCAACACCAGCAGATGACATGGCACCCCAAACCATCACTGACTGTGGAAACTTTACACTGGACTTCAAGCAACGTGGATTCTGTGCCTCTCCTCTCTTCCTCCAGACTCTGGGACCTTGATTTCCAAAGGAAATGCAAAATGTACTTTCATCAGAGAACATAACTCAGCAGCAGTCCAGTCCTTTTTGTTTTTAGCCCAGACGAGACGCTTCTGACGCTGTGTCTTTTTCAAGAGTGGCTTGACACAAGGAATGCGACAGCTGAAACCCATATCTTGCATACGTCTGTGCGTGGTAGTTCTTGAAGCACCGACTCCAGCCGCAGTCCACTCTTTGTGAATCTCCCCCACATTTTTGTATGGGTTTTGTTTCACAATCCTCTCCAGGGTGCGGTTATCCCTATTGCTTGTACACTTTTTTCTACCACATCTTTTCCTTCCCTTCACCTCTCTATTAATGTGCTTGGACTTAGAGCTCTGTAAACAGCCAGCCTTTTTAGCTATGACCTTTTGTGTCTTGCCCTCCATGTGCAAGGTGTCAATGGTCGTCTTTTGGACAGCTGTCAAGTCAGCAGTCTTCCCCATTATTGTGTAGCCTACAGAACTTGACTGAGAGACCATTTAAAGGCCTTTGCAGGTGCTTTGAGTTAATTAGCTGATTAGAGTGTGGCACGAGTTGTCTTCAATATTGAACCTATTCACAATATTCAAATTTTCTGAGATACTGAATTTGGGGTATTCATTAGTTGTCAGTTATAATCATCAAAATTAAAAGAAATAAACACTTGAAATACAAACCCGATTCCAAAAAAGGTGGAACACTGTACAAATTGTGAGTAAAAAAGGAATGGAATAATTTACAAATCTCATAAACGTATATTTAATTCACAATAGAATATAGATAACATATCGAACGTTGAAAGTGAGACATTTTGTAATATCATGCCAAATATTGGCTCATTTTAGATTTCATGAGAGCTACACATTCCAAAAAAGTTGGGACAGGTAGCAATAAGAGGCCGGAAAAGTTAAATGTACATATAAGGAACCAATTTGCAACTTATTATGTCAATTGGCAAAATGATTGGGTATAAAAAGAGCTTCTCAGAGTGGCAGTGTCTCTCAGAAGTCAAGATGGGCAGAGGATCACCAATTCCCCCAATGCTGCTGCAAAAAATAGTGGAGCAATATCAGAAAGGAGTTTCTCAGAGAAAAATTGCAAAGAGTTAGAAGTTATCATCATCTACAGTGCACAGTATCATCCAAAGATTCAGAGAATCTGGAACAATCTCTGTGCATAAGGGTCAAGGCCGGGAAAACCATACTGGATGCCCGTGATCTTCGGGCCCTCAGACGGCACTACATCACATACAGGAATGATACTGTAATGGAAATCACAACATGGGCTCAGGAATACTTCCAGAAAACATTGTCGGTGAACACAATCCACCGTGCCATTCGCCGTTGCCGGCTAAAACTCTATAGGTCAAAAAACAAGCCATATCTAAGCAGGATCCAGAAGCCCAGGCATTTTCTCTGGGCCAAGGATAATTTAAAATGGACTGTGGCAAAGTGGAAAAGTGTTCTGTGGTCAGACAAATTAAAATTTGAAGTTCCTTTTGGAAAACTGGGACGCCATGTCATCCGGACAAAACAGGACAAAGACAACCCAAGTTGTTATCAGCGCTCAGTTCAGAAGCCTGCATCTCTGATAGTATGGGGTTGCATGAGTGCGTGTGGCATGGGCAGCCTACACATCTGGAAAGGCACCATCAATGCTGACAGTTATATCCAAGTTCTAGAACAACATATGCTCCCGTCTCTTTCAGGGAAGACCTTGCATTTTCCAACATGACAATGCCAGACCACATACTGCATCAATTACAATGTCATGGCTGCATAGAAGAAGGATCCGGGTACTGAAATGGCCAGCCTGCAGTCCAGATCTTTCACCCATAGAAAACATTTGGTGCATCATAAAGAGGAAGGTGCGACAAAGAAGACCTAAGACAGTTGAGCAACTAGAAGCCTGTATTAGACAAGAATGGGACAACATTCCTATTCATAAACTTGAGCAACATGTCTCCTCAGTCCCCAGACGTTTGCAGTCTGTTATAAAAAGAAGAGGGGATGCCACACAGTGGTAAACATGGCCTTGTCCCAACTTTTTTGAGATGTGTTGATACCATGAAATTTGAAATCAACTTATTTTTCCCTTGAAGTCATACATTTTCTCAGTTTAAACATTTGATATATCATCTATGGCTTGCCCACTCCAGGTTGGTGGAGAGTGCCTGCCTCAAGTAGAGGAGTTTAAGTATCTAGGGGTCTTGTTCACGAGTGAGGGAAGGATGGAACGGGAGATTGACAGACGGATCGGTGCAGCTTCTGCAGTAATGCGGTCGATGTATCAGTTTGTCGTGGTGAAGAAAGAGCTGAGCCGCAAGGCGAAGCTCTCGATTTACCGGTCAATCTACGTTCCTACTCTCATCTATGGTCATGAGCTTTGGGTCATGACCGAAAGGACAAGATCCCGGATACAGGCGGCCGAAATGAGCTTTCTCTGCAGGGTGGCTGGGCGATCCCTTAGAGATAGGGTGAGAAGCTCGGTCACCCGGGAGGAGCTCAGAGTAGAGCCGCTGCTCCTCCACATCGAGAGGGGTCAGCTGAGGTGGCTTGGGCATCTGTTTGGGATGCCTCCGGAACGCCTTCCTGGGAAGGTGTTCTGGGCCCGTCCCACTGGGAGGAGACCCCGGGGAAGACCTAGAACACGCTGGAGGGACTCCCGGCTGGCCTGGGAACGCCTCGGTGTCCCCCCGGAAGAGCTGGAGGAAGTGTCTAGGGAGAGGGAAGTCTGGGCATCTCTGCTTAGACTACTGCCCCCGCGACCCGGCCCCGGATAAGCGGAAGAAAATGATGATGATGATGATCTATGTTGTATTCTGAATGAAATATTGAAATTTGAAACTTCCACATCATTGTATTCTGTTTTTAGTCACAATTGTACAGTGTCCCAACTTTTTTGGAATCTGTGTGTGTGGAATGAATGTATACATTATACAAATTTCACTTTTTGAATGGAATTACTGAAATAAATCAACTGATAGATGATATTCAAATTTTATGACCAGCACCTGTGTATCCACAGTAAAACGAGTCCTATATTGACATAACCTGAAAAGCTGCTCAGTAAGAAAGAAGCCACTGCTCCAAAACTGCCAGAGAAAAACTTGCCATGAAGCACATGGGTGGGAGTATAATGTTGTGGGGGTGCTTTGCTTCAGGAGTGACTGGTGCATTTCAAAAAATAGATGGTATCATGCGGATGGAAACATATGTGGATATACTGAAGCAACATCTCAAGACAACAGTCAGGAAGTAAAAGTTATTTGCAAATGGGTCTTCCAAAGGGACAATGAACCCAAACATACATCCAAAGTTGTGGAAAAATGGCTTAAGAACATGCTATGTTATTCTGACATTTCATATTCTTAAAAAAGTGGTGATCCTAACAGACCTAAGACAAGGAATTTTTACTAGGATTGCTCCCTAGCTTTCTGGTCGGCAATGGAGCAACTGTTTGTCAGAATGCTCTTGATTGGGCAGCCGTAAACGTTCACAAGGATCTTGGAGGACAGACGGGCTTCTTCAGCCTCTTCAAACAGTACCATTTTGACCAGGGCTGAGATGTGGAGGGTCCAGGAGAGGTCCTCAGAGATGTTGACACCCAGGAATTTGAAGCTGGACAGTGCCATCAATGAGAACTGGGGCATTAATGCAGCCTTTGGACTGTAATCCACAATGAGCTCCTTGGTTTTAGACCTACTCTCTGTAGGCTGACTCATCATTGTCACTGATTAGGCCTACCACCGTGGTGTCATCTCCAAACTTGATGATGGTGTTGGAACTGTGTACAGGAACGCAGTCGTAGGTGAAGAGGGAGTACAGGAGAGGGCTCAGCACACAGCCTTGTGGAACACCAGTGTTCATGATCAGAGTGGAGGAGGTGAACTTTTTAACCTGACAGACTGTGATCTGTTGGTTAGGAAGTCCAGTTGCAGAGAGAGGGGCTCATCCCCAGGTTTAGGGGGGATGACCGTGTTGAATGCTGAGCTGAAGTCTATGAATTGCATTCTCACATAGGTGTTGTTTTTGTCTGGGTGGATCAGGGAAGAGTGCAAAGCTGTGGATATAACGTTCTCTGTAGAACTGTTCGACAGGGAGGCAGACTGGTAGGGATGCAGTGTTGGGGTGAGGCAGTACTT
Source organism: Esox lucius (assembly GCF_011004845.1). Taxonomy (NCBI): domain Eukaryota; kingdom Metazoa; phylum Chordata; class Actinopteri; order Esociformes; family Esocidae; genus Esox; species Esox lucius. Next base: position 23,441,416 of record NC_047590.1, read on the forward strand.
AAGGTTGGCCAGAACTAGTCTTTTGAAGCTCTTCATGATTGTTGGGGTGAGTGCGACAAGTTGGACTAGACGCAGTCAACTGTTTTGGCACTGGCACAATGGTTGCAGTCTTGAAGCATGTTGGAACAACCGCCTGGGCCAGTGACAGGTTGAAAATGTCAGTAAAGACCTCGGTCAGCTGCCCAGCAGATGCTCTGTGCATATGCCCGGTGACGCCATCAGGACCAGCAGCCTTGCGTGGACTCACCCTGTTCAGTGCAGACAACACATCTGCAAGATAATTCCCAAGATAATTTATGTGCTGCAATCCATAATACATTTTTGTGAGATGATCCTCATTCATTTTTCATCCATTTGGTTTGCCAGTGACCTTATGTTAGCGAGGAAAAGTTTAGGCAGTGAAGGCTGATGAGGGGCTAGCTCGGATGCCTCCTATGCCTTTGTTTACAATTTCAGCGCCTTTCGGGCACCTCCAATCGGCAATGTGAATAGTATCTCCCGGGGCGTCTTTACAATATCCAGTGGAAGTTGGACGTTGTCAAAAACTCTTTCTCTGCAATGTGCTCTATTTTCCAGGAGTTCTTGTTGGCTGTATAGAGTATGTGCTATACTGTACTGAGTGAATAAGCAAAGAAATATTACATAAATCTCTGGGTAGACACTGATCCTCACAATGTACACGCACTGCCATCTTGGTCTTAAAGAATGTAATAGTGCCTGACAGTTATTATTGTTCATTCATGATTTTACTTAAAATATAACCAAATACTTTTTAGTTTTTTTTTGTTAAATATCATCATCATCTTCCGCTTATCCGGGGCCGGGTCGCGGGGGCAGCAGTCTAAGCAGAGATGCCCAGACATCCCTCTCCCTAGACACTTCCTCCAGCTCTTCCGGGGGGACACAGGCGTTCCCAGGCCAGCCGGGAGACATAGTCCCTCCAGCGTGTCCTAGGTCTTTCCCGGGGTCTCCTCCCGGTGGGACGGGACCGGAACACCTTCCCAGGAAGGCGTTCCGGAGGCATCCCAAACAGATGCCCAAGCCACCTCAGCTGACCCCTCTCGATGTGGAGGAGCAGCGGCTCTACTCTGAGCTCCTCCCGGGTGACCGAGCTTCTCACCCTATCTCTAAGGGATCGCCCAGCCACCCTGCGGAGAAAGCTCAATTCGGCCGCCTGTATCCGGGATCTTGTCCTTTCGGTCATGACCCAAAGCTCATGACCATAGGTGAGAGTAGGAACGTAGATTGACCGGTAAATCGAGAGCTTTGCCTTGCGGCTCAGCTCTTTCTTCACCACGACAGACCGATACATCGACCGCATTACTGCAGAAGCTGCACCGATCCGTCTGTCAATCTCCTGTTCTATCCTTCCCGCACTCGTGAACAAGACCCCTAGATACTTAAACTCCTCCACTTGAGGCAGGCACTCTCCACCAACCTGAAGTGGGCAAGCCACCCTTTTCCGATTGAGGACCATGGCCTCGGATTTGGAGGTACTGATTCTCATCCCCACTGCTTCACACTCGGCTGCAAACCGTCCCAGTGCATGCTAAAGGTCCTACACGACAACATAATCCGCAAAGAGCCAACACGACAACATCATCCGCAAAGAGCAGAAACGAAATCGTGTGGTCCCCAAACCTGACACCCTCCGGCCCCTGGCTGCGCCTAGAAATTCTGTCCATAAAAATACGAACAGAACCGGTGACAAAGGGCAGCCCTGCCGGAGTCCAACATGCACTGGGAACAAGTCTGACTTACTGCCGGCAATGCGGACCAAGCTCCTGCTTCGGTTGTACAGGGACCTGACAGCCTCTGGGTAGGACCCAGGACCCCATATTCCCAAAGCACTCTCCATAGGATGCCGCGAGGGACACAGTCGAATGCCTTCTCCAAATCCACAAAACACATGTGGATTGGTTGGGCAAACTCCCATGAACCCTCCAACACCCCGTAGAGGGTATAGAGCTGGTCCAGTGTTCCACGGCCCGGACGAAAACCACACTGTTCCTCCTGAATCCGAGGTTCTACTATCGGCCGTATTCTCCTCTCCAGAACCCTGGCATAGACTTTCCCGGGGAGGCTGAGAAGTGTGATCCCCCTATAGTTGGAACACACCCTCCGGTCCCCCTTCTTAAAAAGAGGGACCTCCACCCCGGTCTGCCATCCCAGAGGCACTGTCCCCGACCACCACGCGATGTTGCACAGGCGTGCCAACCAAGACAGCCCCACAACATCCAGAGACTTGAGGTACTCAGGGCGGATCTCATCCACCCTTGGTGCCTTGCCACCGAGGAGTTTCTTGACCACCTCTGTGACTTCAGCCCGGGTGATGGACGAGTCCACCTCTGAGCCCTCATCCTCTGCTTCCTCAATGGAAGACGTGACGGTGGGATTGAGGAGATCCTCAAAGTATTCCTTCCACCGCCCGACGACATCCCCAGTTGAGGTCAACAGCTGCCCACCTCTACTGTAAACACCATTGGTAGGGCACTGTTTCCCTCTCCTGAGGCGCCGGACGGTTTGCCAGAATCTCTTCGAGGCCAGCCGATAGTCCTTCTCCATGGCCTCACCGAACTTCTCCCAGGCTCGAGTTATTGCCTCCACAACCACCCGCGCTTGCAGTCCGCATAGCCTGCCGGTACCCATCAGCTGCCTCAGGAGAGTTAAATATGTTGTATTATAATCATTATCACTAAGTTACACTATTTAACATTGTGTGTGATGGGCAGCTGTTTGTGGATACTTGAGCTGCAACAGCAAATAATAACATTCATAAAGAGTGGATAGAGAGTATTTTTTATTTATAAAACATGACAAGAGTATTGGGTGCCGAATGTAAAAGTTCGGTTACAATTTTTTAGGTGATACATTTTCAACATTTAGCTCACTTTCCTCACATTTAGTGCATTTTCCTCATATTTGAGACAGAAACTATATATATATATATATATATATTATATCTAAATGTTACATCTAAATGTTACATCTAAATGTTATATCTAAATGTTAAATAAATATCTAAATGGTAAATGTTAAATCTAAATGTTATATCTAAATGTGTCACCAAGTGTAAAGCTAAATATTTAGAAAACATTCAAATCCCCAAGGAAACCACGTCCACTGCAGTGGCTTCAAATCGCGCTGCACCGCCCTCACCCCCTCTCCCTCTCCCACGCCACCCCACACTAAGATGCTGTGGGGAAAGCAAATGACTTAGGTGAAAGGCAGGCATGGCAAGTGCTGTAGGTCTGGGAGACATTGAAGGGCAGTCATTGCAGTTGTGCAGGCTGCACTCCATGGTGTACCTCCCCCAGTCCAGTCCACAACATCGACGGTAAATTAAGTTGTTTTAATTTGTGTTCTTTATGCATACTGGATGGGATTAGCCACTGTTAGCTAACCCAGCCAGTTAGCTGTGTGACGGATGCTAGCTAAAGTTTTGTTATCCTCTTTCTGTAGTTAATGTGACTGAGAAAGGTAACTTAAGTTACCCATAACCTAGTTGACTTAGTGGTTACCAGTGACAAAACTGACCACTTACTCTATGAAGCCTGTGCTGTGGTCAACATGCGTAATATTAACATACTTTGCAGCTATTTTTGACAGTGGTCAGTCAACTAGCTGTCCCTCCCCCCTCTGCCTCCTCCGAAAGAGCAGTTTAGGATGTCCCATGGCTCCTGGGCCAAGACAGTGAAGGCTGTGGATGCACCTGCCCCTTAGGTTGAGGGATTTAAGGCATTTGCTGAATGGTTCTTGGTCAGCCCCTCGCTCTGCTAGAGCTCCCGTCAAATCCTACATGTTCTTCCCTAGGGTTGTAGGTAGGCAGGACGCTATCAACTCTGCCGTCCCCCCTTGGAACCATCGCTGGTAGCCCACTTCTTGCCCTCCTTGGGATGGCACGACAAGAAACCCGCCCTCCCCTCTGCTAAGGCCAAGCTTACAGGTCAGCTCTTTGTCCTTACATTCTGGGAGCGCAGGCCCTGGCAGCAACTAACAACGTTACCATCTTGGCCGCTGCTGCAGATCTTAGATGGCGCTTCTGACCCTGTCATCGCGTGACACAGGGGAAGTCGCCGGATACATGAAGGCCATCTTACACCTCAACCAGGCCCACACTGTCTGTGCAGGACAAGTTATGGCTATGTGGAACGTGGGACTCCGCCATCTTTGGTTGTCCCTCTCCTCCCTCCGTGAGACAGACCACTCTCCTCAATGAGGCCGTGCACGATGCCATTGAGACCTTCAGGAAGACTGAAGCATCTTCCTTTGGCTGGCCAAACTACTTCTGCTGAGGCCCAATCATCCCGCGCCCCGCACTATCCCAGAACATCTGCCAGACGACGTCACTGCTGCCAGGCCTCTGGTTCTACTATGGCGTCTGCACCCCCTTCTGCTCCACCAGCTGTGGTGCCCACTCCTGTATCGGCCCACCCCAGATTGTGGACTCCTGGTTCAAGGTTTGCAACCCCATGGCCAGTCTACAAGAAGGCTAAGCGAGCATGACTAGGCGTGGAATCGGACAGGGACACGAGCTTTGCCTACCTGGCCCCCACACTCTGCTCCCTTTCCGTGGTGTTGGCTGAATCGTGCGATGTTGCTGATTCGGCCCCTGCTACCGTTTGCTTTAAAGAATCCTCAAAACGGTACTCTGGTGTGAGTTGTGTTTCTGTACATTCTCAGATGGTATATGAGTCTGTGAAACTGCTTATGCCTACTGTCAAGGTCAGTTTGCACCCATTGGTTACTGCTAGGGTGACAGTTTGCTCTCTGTCTGCTTATACTTTGGTTCCTTTGGATATGAGCAGTAGTGATTGTGAGCAGCTTTTCTCTCACAATCACTGTGTAGCCTGCAGGGATTATAACAGGTTGGTCTGCTCTCATTCTATTCCTTTTACAGTATGGACTAATGAGTGTAAACTTTCTGTTGCTTCTGAGGTTAAGTAGAACTACTCCAACCTTGCATCCCGGCAACAGGCTCGTCGTTCAACTCTGTTTGGATTCTATGACGATGCGTCATTGGGCTCTCGCCAGCGTCGCCATGACGACACTTGTTTGCGAGCGGCTAAACGGCCCTGTACGCAAATGCTGGGTTCCTCCTGGCTTTGTAAACCTTTGCTAATAGTGTGTCTGCTTCCCCTGTTGTACAGCACCGTGGCGTAGCAGGTAGCACCTCTGGCTCCCGTCTTGGGGGATTCTCAATTTTCTCATCCCTTTTGTTTCTTCCTCCCTGATCGGCTTCGCGGGGGTGGGTGCAGTGGAGTTTGAGCCCAATCTTGGATCTACGCACTCTGAACGAGTGTGTGGCCAAGCAGCCGTTTCGCATGCTCACTACGACTCACCTGCTAGAATCCATTCTTCCGGGGGACTTCTGCACGAGCATAGACCTCAAGGACACTTACTTCCATGTCCTGATCATTCCTCGGCACAGGAAGTTTTTCCGTTTTGCCTTTTAGGGTGCCCTTCGGTTATACACTGGTGATCTCCTGATTCTAGCCCCGTCAGCAGAGCTGGCGAGGGCTCTCACTTTTCAAGTGGTGTCTCTTTTCACACAATTGGGACTTGCTGTGAACTGGAAGAAGAGCGCACCAAGACCAGCCCAGCAGGTTTCCTATCTATGGCTGTTCTTGGACACGTGTGCAATGAGAGCACATTTCAGATGCCAGAGCTCTAGGTCTACTCCCCTCGCCCACTCTGTGTGTGATCGGTTCACTCAATCATGTCTTTGTTGGGTATGATGGTAGCGGCACATGCAGTGGTCCCTTTGAGATTACTACACATGTAGAGTGTGCAAGCTTGGTTCTTCCGGCAGCAGGTGGACATTGCCCATCATTGGAACCGGCTCCTTTCTCTGCTGTCTCACCTGGAAGGGGATCTGAATTATTGGAGAGTCCCCGTCACACTCTCTCAGGGTGTTCCCATGGGAGGGTGACGTTGTGTGTCTTTGCAAGGCTGGGGAGGTGTGCGCCAAGGACGAGCAGTTGGGTGCATGTGGCCTCAGGGCCCTCGCCACATCAATCTGCTGGAACTGGACACAGTTCTACTGGTGCTGATCCACTTCCTGAACCTGATCAGAGGCCATAATGTCTTGATTTGTTAAGGCAATCGGGCCGTGGTCTCTTACATCATTAGACAGGGGGGAGTCAGGTCTCTTGCTCTCCACCTGTCCGCCACGCGTTTGTGGCGATGGGCACACACCCACCTTCACTCTCTGTCAGCAGCTAATTTTCCTTGCTGTCTGAATGTGGGATCGGATTTGATGTCATGAAAATGCCTTTGAGATGACGAGGGGCATCTTCATCCCAAAATCGTCTCCATCATCTGGGAGAGATTTGGGTAGGCCCAGGTGGACATATTTGTGTTGAGGCAGAATGCACAGTGTCACCTTTGGTTCTCCCTGAGTCAACGGGATCATCCTCCTCTCGGGGTGGATGCCTTTGCGCACCACCCTTGGCCTCTGGGACTGCTTTACGCATTCCCGCCACACCGTTGCATTCTGGTGATACTGGTGGCTGGAACGGCTTCTGGTGGTACTGGTGGCACCAGATCGTCCAGCGTTGATCTGGTACCCCGGAAATTATCCAGTTGCTGGCGGATCGCCCTCAGACAGGACACGCTGTCACAAGCCGAGGGTGCGATTGTGCGCCCCCGATCGCTGTCAGGGACCCTCATGTTCTGGTCCCAGAATCGGACAGTTTGTTGAACAGTGGACAGTCTATGGCAGTGGTACGCACTCTACAAGATGCGAGGGCTGCATCTACATCCAAACTATACTCCATGAGATGGGACATTTGTGATGTGGTTCAACCCTTATCTTTGCTGGTAACAGTTTTCAGTTACCCTCTGATTCGACATTTCCTGCCATGCCCTGTGGCCAGACTGGATGCTCCCCAGTGGGATTTATTCAGTGCTCAGCGCACTCTTTGAACCCTAGGTTCAGAGCTCTCACATTAAGTGATTGAACACTACTGACTGGCATTTGTAAGGCTTTTGATATCTTTTTATATCCTTATATCCCTGGGAAATTCATCTTTAATTGCAGTTTTCATCTGTGTGTGTCACCTTGTGTGTCTGTAATTGGAGATTCACTTTGCATTGTGGGATTGTTGACGTGCTGTACGCTGCTTGCTGTTACATACCTTGCTACCTGCCAACATTTTTAGAATTTACTATATATAAACAAATTGGTTAAATTCTACTTTAAGAGTTTACCAACACAATATTTTTATCTGTTGTCTTTCTACCCAACTTTTCTACACCGGTACTCTATTTGGACATAATTAATGGAACTACTCAACCCTGAACACCCAAAGCTAAGTACCATTATTATGCCTTATCATTGTAATTGTTGTAGCTACAACACAGAGGAGAACTATTGTGTTCAGGTAAAGCTAGCAGAATTAGAGGCTCGGCTTCAGATGCAAATGTCAGGCAAGGATTATGTTGGTGTAGAAATAAGAAAAACTGTGTCTGTGCCATCAGGAAGAAACAACAGTGTTGTTAGGCCCCTGGCAGAGCTCCTGCAGCCGAGCAAGAACTTTCTCTTGGTCAATGGGGAAGAAATGCCGTCGATCAGTTAAACCTGTGTCGCTGCTAGAGCCGATTGAGATTTTCAACTTTTTACGATAACTGGCTCTCTTTTGGGACTCTCCCAGAAATAGGGCCAGGCCTGATCTGCTGAAGAGTGATGGACTCCATCCTAGCTGGAGTGGTGCTATTCTTTTATCTAGGAACATTGACAGGAGTCTAACTCCTATAGCCTCACCATGAGATGGGTGAAGGACAGGCCACAGGCTGTTAGCCAGCCTGCTAGCATAGTGGAGTATTTCGATAGCATAGCCACAGTAGTTAGTACTTATTGCGACTGTGACTCGTTCAAGGCTAAGAAAAGTTAAACAAGGTAGTGCTAACAATAGCAACCTTATTAAGATAAAATCTTATTAAAAAATATATAAATGAATGTATCACCTCGCATCTCAAATCCGGACTGCTAAATGTTAGATCCCATGCTCCAAATGCAATTGCAGTAAATTAATTCATCTCTGATCATAAACTAGATGTTATTGGCTTGTGTGAAACATGGGTAAAGCTTGATGAATTTACTGCTCTAAATGAGGCCTCTCCTGCTGGCTATAATAGTGATCATATCCTCCGTACATCCCGAAAATGAGTGTGTTGCTAATATTTATGACATTAAATATGAATGTACTCTTAAACACCCCTGGTTTTCATACTTTTGAAGTTTTACTCATGAACTTTAACCAGGCTGATTAATTGTTTTACATAGCTACTATTTACAGGCACCCCGGGCCATGCACAATGTTCCTCAATGGGTTTCCAGAATTATTGTCTAACCTTGAAGTCATGGCAGACAATATTCAAATGTTTGGTGATTTCAATATTCATATGCAAAAGTCCAATGACCCTCTTCAAAAAGTATTTGAAGCCATATTTGACTGAAATGGTTTTTATCCAAAATGTCTCAGGTCCAACGCACTGCCACAATCATAACCTTTAGTCCTCTCATGAGAAAGATATTGTAGATCTAATAAAAGCCCCCCAAAATCCTGGCATTTTGGATCACTGCCTTATAAAATTTATCGTTAAAACAAGAAATCCACTTGCTCTGCAAACAATGAGTTTCAAAAGCCATACTATAAATTATCTGACTACAAATAGATTTCTTGATATTCTTACAAGCTCGCTCATCACTGACAGAGTAAATAAATCTACAAACTATCTAATCGAGGATCTAAACTCAACACTGCGAAATACTTAAGATACGGTTTCACCACTAAAACCTAAATAAATTCGCAACAAGGAACTTGCTCCCTGGTACACAGGCAATACTAGAGTACTCAAGCAAGCCTCCAGAAAATTCTAGCTCAAGTGGCACTCCAACAAGTTGGAAGTATTCCAACTAGCCTGGATAGACAGTACACCAAAAAGTACCGAAAAGCACTCACGTTTGCTCGATCAGCTTATTTCTCCGACCTGAACAAAAGCGATCCAAAATGTATCTTCAATACAGTTGCACACTTAACAAAAAAGCAACGCTCAACAAGTGAAGTGGGTCTTCACTTTGGCTGTAATGAATACATTAACTTCTTTGATGAAAAGATCATCACCATTAGTAAACAAATAAATGACTCCTCCTTAAATAGTTATAGTCCCCAAAATCTCAATGTCCTGAGAATAGCCAGAACATCTCTGACCTGGTGTCAATGGGGACACTTACATTTTTGACCCTGTATCGCTAGACATGTTCACTAAATTAGTAATGAGTTCTTAACCCACAAACTGTCAACTAGACCCAATTCCAACAAAACTACTTAAAGGAGCTACTTCCTGTGCTAGGTCAGCCAATGTTGAACATAATTAATTGCTCCCTTTCCTACGGATGTGTACCAAACTCATTAAAAATAGTGGACAAAAAGCCTCTTCTGAAAATATCTAATCTGGATCCAGATATATTAAATTATATTTATTATAGGCCAACATCGAACATCCCATTCCTCTAAAAAATCTTAGAAAAGTGTGTTTCCCAAAAACTGAATACCTTCCTAAAGACAAATAATAGATATGAAATGCAGTTTCAGACCCCATCATAGCAATGATACTTCACTCGTTAAGGTAAGAAATTACCTTCTATTAGCCTTGGAAAAAGGTTCTGCATCCATTCTGTTGGTTCTTGATTTCGGTGCTGCATTTGACACTATTGATCACTCACTTCACTTATAGAGACTCAAAATCATATTATAGCTACGTAGACACGTTCTAGCTTGGTTAAAATCATATTTATTTGAAAGATATCAGTTCATATGTGTGGGGACACTTACATTTTTGACCCTGTATCGCTAGACATGTTCACTAAATTAGTAATGAGTTCTTAACCCACAAACTGTCAACTAGACCCAATTCCAACAAAACTACTTAAAGGAGCTACTTCCTGTGCTAGGTCAGCCAATGTTGAACATAATTAATTGCTCCCTTTCCTACGGATGTGTACCAAACTCATTAAAAATAGTGGACAAAAAGCCTCTTCTGAAAATATCTAATCTGGATCCAGATATATTAAATTATATTTATTATAGGCCAACATCGAACATCCCATTCCTCTAAAAAATCTTAGAAAAGTGTGTTTCCCAAAAACTGAATACCTTCCTAAAGACAAATAATAGATATGAAATGCAGTTTCAGACCCCATCATAGCAATGATACTTCACTCGTTAAGGTAAGAAATTACCTTCTATTAGCCTTGGAAAAAGGTTCTGCATCCATTCTGTTGGTTCTTGATTTCGGTGCTGCATTTGACACTATTGATCACTCACTTCACTTATAGAGACTCAAAATCATATTATAGCTACGTAGACACGTTCTAGCTTGGTTAAAATCATATTTATTTGAAAGATATCAGTTCATATGTGTGGATGGCATGTCCTCCGACAAGTCAAAGGTATGTTTTGATGTTCCTCAAGGCTCGGTTTTGGAGCCATTAATGTTTTCTCTATATATGCGTCCTCTAGGTGATGTCATCCGATATCACAATGTCAATTTTGAAGCCCCAAAATGAGCTACTTTGGAAGCATGCGTTCCAAAGTGGATGACGGAGAACATCTTGCGTTCAAACTCAGAAGAACAGAAATGCTTGTTTTAGGACCCAAGAAACAAAGAGTTTTGTTGCCAGACCTTACAGTCAACCTCAACAGTTGTGTGGTCGTATCCCAAAAAACTTTGAGAAAACCATGGCACTACACTCGACCCTGATCTCTCCTTTGATGAACATATAAAACATATGTCAAGAGCTGCTTTTTTTCATCTTCGGAACATTGCAGAAATCTGAAACTTCATGAACAATTGATGCAGACAAACTAATCCATGTTTTTGTCACTTACTAGATAACACTCATTAGATTACTGTAATGCTCTTCTCTCCGGTTACCCTGATAAATCAATAAATAAACTTAAATTAGTGCTGAACACGGCTGCTAGAACCCTAACTAGAACTTAAAAAAAAAAATTAACACTTTACTCCAGTACTAGCCTCATTACACTGGCTACCTGTAAGGCTAGGGCTGATTTTAAGGTTTTATTGTTAACCTATAAAGCAATATATGGACTTGCTCCAATTTACCTCAATGAAATGATCCAGCCATACATACGTACAAGTAACCTAAGATCACAAGATGCAGGCCTTACAATTGTACCTAGAATTTCTAAACAAACAGCTGGAGGCAGGGCTTTATCTCATATAGCTCCACTACTTTGGAATTATCTGCCAATTAAGGTTAGAAATGCAGACTAAGTGTGGAGTCCCTGGCTTGTTCTTGTCTCTCTGTTGTGCACATGTGCAATTGGGATAAACTCTAATACTCGGCCCACACCTCCTGAATACGAGGCTCTAAAGACTCGTTGCTGCCACTGTCCAAAGTCCTCCTGGCTGTGTTGCAGATCAAGACTATACTTGACGATTCCAGCTGCCAGTCTGATAACCCACCCCCCCCTCCACCAGGTTGTCCCTGTCTTTGTCCATCTGGTCATGCTTCTGACCTCGTTTAAGATTTATAGACTTTGGACACAACCCAAATGCATTAACTAATTACTCTAACTTGTACTCTTAAAATGTTCACCTGGCACAGCCACTGAGCCAGGTTCCTCACTAGGTTTCTTCCTAAATTTTGGCCCCTCTTACGGAGTTTTTTCTAGCCACTGTGCTTTCTCTTTGGTTTTAGGCAGGGTGTTTTGTAAAATAAATTTGTGACAACTGCTGATGTAAAAAGGGCTTTATAAATACATTTGATTGATTTATTGAATCTGCTACACATCATCCAAATAAATGTAAAGAACGTTGCTTAGCCCAACTCTATTCTCAAAATGTAAGGTCTGGCACTTGATGAACACATTAATTGGAACACAGTGCCTACACAATAACATGCTATACATGACGTCATGGGTTCTGAACTTCAGAATCACACACCAATATATAGATGTGCTGAAAAGTTTGCATACCCTTGGAGAATTGGTAATATATGTACCATTTGTAAAGAAAACATAAGTGAGCAGGCAAAACACGTCTTCTATTTCTTGTGGTATTCACATTCAACTGTTGGTCATAATAGAATGACACAATCATAAAACAAAACATGGCAAGTCTGCATATCCTTAGTTCTTAATACTGTGTATTGCCCCCTATAGCATCAATGACAGTGCTCAATCTTTTTTAAAAGTTGTCTATGAGGCCCCGAATTCTTCCAGGTGGTATAGCTGCCCATTCGTCTTGGCAAAATGCCTCCAGGTCATGCAAAGGTCGTCTTGCATGAACCGCAGTGTTTGAGATCTCCCGAGTGGCTTGATGATATTAAGGTCAGGAGACTGATAGCCACTCTAGAACCTTCACCTATTTCTGCTTTAACCACTGTAGGGTCAACTTGTCCATGTGCTTAGGTTCATTGTCATGCTGGTTTCTGGCAACTCGACAATGCAGCTCTTTTTTTTTTCTCAAGTATTGTTGTATTGTGCTCCTTGAAACAACCACACCATCTTTTGCCAGAGCAGCCTGTATTTTTCCTGAGGTTACCTGTGGGTTTTTCTTTGTGTCCCAAACAATTCTTCTGGCAGTTTTGGCTGAAATCTTTCTGGCTTTGGCTTGGTATCAAGAGATCCCTGAATTTTCCATTTCTTAATAAGTGGTTGAACAGGACTGACTGGCATTTGCAAGGCTTTGGATATCTTTTTCCATCTTTATAAAGTTCCATTACCTTGTAACACAGGTCTTTTGACAGTTCTTTTCTGCTCCCCATGGCTCAGTATCTAGCCTGCTCAGTGCATTGACATGAGTGCTAACAAACTCACTGACTATTTCTACACAGACACTAATTGCAATTTAAAAAGCCACAGGTGTGGGGAATTCACCTTTAATTGCCATTTTTACCTGTGTGTGTGTCACCCAAACATTCCTGTTATCATTATGATTTAAAAAGGAGCTACTATGTGATAATAAATGGCTTCATATGATCACTATCCTTAAATAAAAGACGATCAGTCATATTTTCAAAATCAATGTCAAAATTTCACAATTTCTGCCAGGGAATGCAAGTGTCAGTTGCAGCTATCCATCTGCTAAATGGGCGACTTTTGGAATTATTTTTGTTGTCTTAGTGATACAAATGCCGTAATTTAAGAGAAGTATGTATTTTGAATGAACAGTCATTGCGGATTATGATAAATAGATTTTAGATGTCGTACAAGATAACAAACCTGTCCTGCAGGCTAATATTATCACAAATGGATTATTCCCCAGTGGTAGGGCTGCACGGTTTAAAATAAAATATTGAATTGTGATTTATTTGACAAATATTGCAATATCGGTTATGATTTTAAATTTTTACACATGGGTGTGAACAACGTACATAATCTCACTTAAAAATAGAGATAATAGACTACATAATGTGCTATTAATCTAAAAAAATTTTTAGTTAAAGTTCAATGTTTTCTATTTTACACTTATTACCAAATTGAAGGTGCATCCTGTGTCAAACTATTTGTGTAACTGCTCATTTATTGCAAAGGCATTTGCAGAGTTTGCTATATTTTTGCCGTTACCATAGCTGGTTAGGCAAAATTTCACAACCCTTGTGGTATATTTTCTACCATATTAAGTTTGTTTGTAGGCACAGACATTGAAGCCGACATTTTGAATAACTATGCTGTTGTGTATGTGGGACAATATATTTTGATGCCAACTTGAAGCAGATTTCTTCGCTAGCAGTTGCAGTGTTCACTCAAATAACATTGAAAAACCAGTTGCGAAGCAACTCCAAACAAGAACCATTGGCTGTACAAAGGTAGAATGGAACTCACTTCCAGCTCATATTTTTAAAACATGGAACGAATAATAATAATAATAATAACAATAATAAATGTTTTAACACTAACAGGATAGTAATGTAAAATATGAATGTGTAAGTACTGTACAATCCTGCTATTGGTAATTCTTTGGATGTGCTCAAGCTGTTATTTTTTGTGTGGACCACAGTGCATTTAGGTAATAGTCATAACAATTACCTAAATGCACTGTAAAGGTTTGTCCCCCCAAATTTAACTGTACTTATGGAGGCACCTATCGGATAAATGAGTAAACTCCTCTGTTGTACACCATGCGCAGGTCGTTTGGCTAGAAATGTTGTGCTGGTCCAGGCAACACTGGCTTGGTTTCAGTAGCAGGCTGAGGTGAGGTAACGTTAGCAATGGCAAACCAATAAACATTTTACAAAGTATATCTGTATGATAATAAAAAGTACACTCCAAGTGAGTTATGAAACACATTCTTGCTCTTGATAACATTGACACAACAAACAACGTGGCAGTAATGGTGAAAGAATTAAGATAAATTAATTGTATATAAGGCAGAATCTACAGTGGCCCGGAAGTGCAAAACACAACCACTAATACAATTACACACCCCCTATAAAAATACTTCCCCCAATAGCACAAAACACAACCACTAATACAATTATACACCCCCAATAAAATACTCCCCACAATAGCGCAAATAAAAAAACAATAATACAGTTGCACACCCAATAAAAGTATTTCCCCCAATAGCGTAAAACACAACCACTAATACAATTACACACCCCCAATAAATATACTCCCCCAAAAGTGCAAAACATAACCACAAATACAATTACACTCCCTCAATGTAAACCCCCCCCCCCCCCCCCGTAAAACCGTAAAACCCAATCTCTAATACGATGACACACTCCCAATACCATACACCTTCCCCAAACATAAACTCATTCCCCCAAAATACAAAACAACATTGCAGTCAAAATGGAAAGGGTAGGTTCAAGAATCTTGTCGCTGATTGGATGCAGAGTCTGTTATTCAGGGTGAACGGGACATAGGAAATAATTAGTTATTGCTGCGAGAAGGAAGATTTATTAAGAATTCTGTTTAGATGCTAACTGCATTTTGTTGTTTTTTGAGCCTACTTGTACTTGTTCAACAACAATAAAGTTGAATCTACTCTAAACTTAATAAGGAAGAAGTATAAACAATTAATGTAACTTAATTAGGGGTCCAAGCAGTGAAGCTGCAGGAACAATATTGTAATTGTTAGTTTTTTTGTTATTATTATTATTATTATTTTGGATTTTGTGAAAAACCTCAAAAAATTGTCACAGGCTGCAAATGTTGTCCAATCTTCCCGAAACTTGGCAGAGCTGATCTACAGGCGAAGCGTATCAAAATATACTTGGTGGATTTTTTATTTGCAAAATCGTTTGCCCGTTGCAGCTAATCAGAAATGGAAATGACCTATCAGGAAGTGAGTGAGTTTCACAGCAACCGTTTGTACGATTGTCACCAAACTTGGTATCCTTGGACAGAATGAGGTGCCGTGGAGGTCCGCGTACATCACATGCCAACAACTTCCTGTGTCTGAGAATTCCACAGGAAGTGAAGGCATTTCTCAGCAACGGTTTGTCTGATTGTCACCAAACTTGGTATCCGTGGTCGGAATGGAGTGCATGGGGGGTCTGCATACGTCATGTGCCAACAACTTCCTGTGTCAGAGAATTCCACAGGAAGTGAGGGCATTTCTCAGCAACCCTTTGTCCGATTGTCATCAAACTTGGTATCAGTGGTCAGAATAGAGTGCATGGAAGGTCTGCATATGTCATGTGCCAAGAACTTCCTGCGTCTGAAAATGTCAAAAGAAGTGAGGGCATTTCTCAACCACCGTTTGTCCGATTGTCACCAAACTTGGTGTCTGTGGCCAGAACGAGATGCGAAAGAGGCCCGTGGTGTGTGGTGCTGATCGGCCATGTGGGGGCGCTGTTTCGGAAAATCTGTTTAATCGCTCATTACCGCCTAAAGCAAAAATAAATTGCTGGGCCTAATCTAGGGCTTGCGTGGCCAATCCTTGTCTTGCGCTCTGTTTACTTGGACCCCTAATTGCTGCTTGCAGCTATATTTCATATTTATTATTATCAGGGACATACATTTTGTCATCCCCTGATAACACAAAGTCTTCTTCTTGCTGGAAGAATGTAGGGAGGTCAGCTGTGTGAATGAAATTAATCTTCAACACATCAAATTAGATAATATCCAGAAGATGTAAATATGATTTATTACATAACATTAATTTGTGAACACGATCAACTCTCTCACCCTGTACACATCAGCAAATCTTGAACAGCACCAGACAGAGCTAGATAACCTAAATTCTGAGACATTCTTAGATATGTCATCAACTTTTCACAACATTAATATTCAGTAAAAAAGCACAGCATTATAATGGATATCATCTCGAAATCAGGACCTAGGGCACATACCACCATGATCACCCCGCGGGTTCCAAGCGCCCACACCCGTCATCAACGGGGGAGCGCACCGTGACACTGTCCAGCACCACGCCGAGTGCACCAACACCAAAAGGTCGTCCAAGTAGGCCAGAACCCTGACCCCCTGACACCTGAGCGGTCCCAACGCCACCTCCATGCACTCTGTGAAAGTGTGGTGGGCCAGCGCGTAACCGAACGGGACCCTTGGGTACTCGTACACCTGGCCCTGAAACACAAAACGCAGGAACTTCCTGTGGGAAGGCAGAACTGGCACATGGAAGTAAGCGTCCTTCTGATTGATGCTGATGCAAAAAACCCCAGGGTGCATGCACTCCAAGAGATGTTTCGTTCTGAGCATGCGAAATGGCCTCTTCGACGCGCATTTGTTCAAAACGTGCAGGTCCAGAATAGGCCTCATTCCCCCCATCTTCTTGGGCACCAGGAAGTAAGGGGAATACAGCCCCTTCTCCTTCTGCTCCAAAGGGACCAGTGACACTGCCTCCTTTTCCAGAAGGTCCGTAGTCTCCCACTGGAGGGCAGCGACCTTCACTGGGAACATCCTCACCGTTTCCACGATCTCCGAGAAAGGTGGGGGTGGGCAGTGTTATGGAAATTTTGAACTAAGGTGCATTTGAGAAATGTCTGTCTTTCTATTGGCTGGTATGTAAATCTGTACTTTGATTGTGACACACATGTCTGTATAATATCAGATATCTCATCTCATCTTCATCCGCTTATCCGGTATCGGGTCGCGGGGGCAGCAGCTCCAACAGGGGACCCCAAACTTCCCTTTCCGAGTCACATTTGCCAGCTCTGACTGGGGGATCCCGAGGCGTTCCCAGGCCAGTGTCGAAATATAATCTCTCCACCTAGTCCTGGGCCAACAACGAGGTCTCCTCCCAACTAGACATGCCTGGAACACCTCCCTAGGGAGACGTCCTGGGGGCCTCCTTACCAGATGCCCGAACCACCTCAGCTGGCTCCTTTCGATGCAAAGGAGCAGCGGCTCTACTCCGAGTTCCTCATGGATGGCTGAGCTTCTCACCCTATCCCTAAAGGAGAAGCCCGCCACCCTTCTGAGAAAACCCATTTCAGCCGCTTGTACTCGCGATCTTGTTCTTTTCGGTCATAACCCAGCCTTCATGACCATAGGTGAGGGTAGGAAGGAAAATTGACCGGTATATCGAGAACTTTGCCTTCCGGCTCAGCTCTCTTTTCGTCACAATGGTGCGGTAAAGCGAAGGCAATACCGCCCCCGCTGCTCCGATTCTCCGGCCAATCTCCCGCTCCATTGTCCCCTCACTCGTGAACAAGACCCCTCATTCCCTACCCGGAGGAGTCACTCCATCGGTTTCAATGCTGAGAACCATGGCCTCAGATTTAGAGCTGCTAATCCTCATCCCAACCGCTTCGCACTCTGCTGCGAACCAGTCCAGTGAGTGCTGAAGGTCACAGACCGTTGATGCCATCAGGACCACATGGACCACAAGATATACGCCTCGATATCTTGTCCATAAAAGTTACAAACAGGAGTGACAAAGCGCAGCCCTGGCGGAGGCCAACTCCCACCTGGAACGAGTCCGACTTACTACCGAGAACCCGAACATAGCTCTCACTTTGGACGTACAGGGATTGGATAGCCCTCAGAAGGGACCTCCTCACCCCATACTCCTGCAGCACCTCCCACAGTATCTCCCGGGGGACCCGGTCATATGCCTTCTCCAGATTCACAAAACACATGTAGACAGGATGGGCATATTCCCAGGCCCCCTCCAGGATCCTTGCAAGAGTAAAGAGCTGGTTGGTTGTTCCGCGACCAGGATGGAATCCGCATTGTTCCTCTTCAATCTGAGGTTCGACTATCTGCCGAACCCTCCTTTCCAGTACCTTTGAGTAGACTTTCCCTGGTAGGCTGAGAAGTGTGATACCCCTGTAATTGGCACACACCCTCTGGTCCCCCTTTTTGAACAGGGGAACCACCACCCCGGTCTGCCACTCCTTAGGCACTTTCCCCGACTCCCACACAATGTTGAAGAGGCGTGTCATCCAAGACATCCCCTCCACATCCAAAGCTTTCAACATTTCTGGACGGATCTCGTCAATCCCCGGAGCTTTGCCACTCTGGAGTTGTTTGACTACCTCAGTGACTTCTGCCATGGAGATTGACGATGCTTCCCCATTTTCCTTGAGCTCTGCCTCCACTATAGAGGACGTGTTAGTGGGATTTAGGAGTTCCTCAAAGTGTTCCTTCCATCGCCCAATTACCTCCTCAGTTGAGGTCAACAGTGTCCCATCCTTACTGTACACTGCTTGGATAGTTCCCTGTTTTCCCTTCCTGAGGTGGCGGACGGTTTTCCAGAAACACCTTGGTGCCGACCGAACGTCCTTCTCCATGGCTTCCCCAAACTCCTCCCACACCCGCTGTTTTGCCTCTTTCACAGCAGAGGTTGCAGCCCTTCGGGTCTGTCGGTACACTTCAACCATCTCCGGAGTCCTCCGGGTGATTAACCCAAAACTGAACATACTCATATTGGGGAAATTACCACAGGTGAGAACAGTCAAACACTCAAATGTAATAAACTACTTCGATTTGAGGGAGAAAGATTGGTAAAGGCCAACCCACGGGGTCTGCCCCCCTAACTGGAGCCAAGGAAAGTTTCCACACAAAAACATGTCATGGTCTTCAGACTGTCTGCAGTAAGAGCTGTCATGCGCCCAATTTAGCCGATATCCCATGTTAACTGAAAGTTCAGAGTTATTGCTCTATCCATCTAATATCATTGCTGTTCATAAAAAAAATCGCTTATCTTATCAACACAGCAACAGTAGGGGAAAAAACTCTCAAGAAAGGCCAAGTTAACAGAGAACAGATGCATGAAGTCACTAAAATCAAGGAACAATCAGGGAGTGATCCCCAGGATACTCCATCCTAAATCTCTAAATACAGTCACATCCATCTCGCCCATTTGTCAGTTTACTAGGTTAGAATTTAAATGCCAGTAACGAGCATCAGGTGTTGGTCTTAAAACACAAGCATCACCCCAGTAATCATTGTAAAAACAAAAAGTGAAACTACATTACTTAACCAAACCCAACATTAAAATATCCATCCATCCATCTTCTTCCGCTTATCCGGGGCCGGGTCGCGGGGGCAGCAGTCTAAGCAGGGATGCCCAGACTTCCCTCTCCCCAGACACTTCCTCTAGCTCTTCCGGGGACACACCGAGGCGTTCCCAGGCCAGCCGGGAGACATAGTCCCTCCAGCGTGTCCTAGGTCTTCCCCGGGGTCTCCTCCCGGTGGGACGGGACCGGAACACCTTCCCAGGAAGGCGTTCCGGAGGCATCCGAAAAAGATGCCCAAGCCACCTCAGCTGACCCCTCTCGATGTG
The DNA here is from genome assembly GCF_011004845.1 of Esox lucius. Lineage (NCBI taxonomy): Eukaryota > Metazoa > Chordata > Actinopteri > Esociformes > Esocidae > Esox > Esox lucius. The sequence continues at coordinate 23,461,150 of NC_047590.1, forward strand.
GAGGAGCAGCGGCTCTACTCCGAGCTCCTCCCGGGTGACCGAGCTTCTCACCCTATCTCTAAGGGATCGCCCGGCCACCCTGCGGAGAAAGCTCATTTCGGCCGCCTGTATCCGGGATCTTGTCCTTTCAGTCATGACCCAAAGCTCATGACCATAGGTGAGAGTAGGAACATAGATTGACTGGTAAATCGAGAGCTTCGCCTTGCGGCTCAGCTCTTTCTTCACCACAACAGACCGATACATCGACTGCATTACTGCAGAAGCTGCACGATCCGTCTGTCAATCTCCCGTTCCATCCAACATTAAAATAGGATGAATAATTTTACGGGTTTCTGCTAGTTGGGGAATAAACAGGCTTTGGCTAATGTAACCCTCTGTTGCAGGCCATGACCACATCGGCTGCGAATCCAGTCTTGGAAAACATGAAGACTGGATTCCATCCAAGGAGAGAGAAATACAATATTTTAACCCCTCATAACGAAATCACACGATCCTATTTTACCAAATTAGAGAAGCATCATTGTACCAATTTCCAATCCATCCTTCTAATTAAATTTAGGACATTATTCTCGTATACAATCCTAAGTCATCAGGCGAATACCTCCACGTGTGCAAGTCACCAGCACAACACTAGAAGGCAAGTTTCAAGTTCACGGATTCGGCACTTAAACGCCGAAAAGAGTGGGCCCCACAAAAGAATCACAACAACGATGCAATGAATGCGTTCACCCAAGGATACACCCAACAAAGCAAAACCTGACAAAGGCAAAACTTCCAGGTTAACAACAATCCCGATCAAATATACAAATATGCACCAAGGAATACACAATGCAACCAATCGGATACCTCGTGCACAGGGAATACCAAAATGGACAAATGCATTTACTAGGTGTCGACCACAACCAGATATCCACAACCCAATATCCGAAAACCATTATATACAGGAGCAATCTCAACTCCATCTCACAGTCTAACTGCCGCAGTCCAACTGCGTAAAATCCAGCACGAATCGCCCCACAATAGGCCAACTGCATGGGAATTGTTGTCAGGACATGGAACAAAACTACAGTTGCCATAGCTGAAATTCCCTAAAAATAACTTCTAATTACCATGCTTTCTCAAATCCATAAATCGTGACATACCGAAACCAACAACCTAGTTTACTAAATCATAAGAAAAGGTATAAATCCTGTATAATCTAAATATGTCAGAGAAAAAAAAACTGTGTTAAGGAATGATCTCACCGGTAGATGCTCTCTGGACCGTCTCCTCTGACCGTCAGCACCCCTCCCTCAGGCAGTTCAGCGTTCCTGTGTGTTCCCATTGGATCGCTCGCGGTGAGGCCAAAGAGGCAGCCGGAACTGTCGCTATTCTTGCGGGAACACAACATCTAAACAGCCATCGTCTTGATTCCCACGGGTATCTTCCCAAATCCAATGCCCAGTCGAATGTCTAGCGGTAGCTTCATATATTTAAACGTAGCAGTTAGCATAGTCTCTTCCTCAACCCCGGGTCTGTAGTCTTCTTTGGTCTCAGTCTCACCAAACACCGGAGATTACAGATCTGGTGTGTACTACTCCCCCCATTTGGACCTTTTTTTGACCCGCGTAGACACTCTCAACACTACCAAAGCGGAGCAAAACGGCCTCCATACGGCCTACAGCATCACCATGTTCACAACGAAAAGGTCCATAGAGCGAAAGGAGTCGGGGGCAATCTCGGTCACCAGCGGGGTTGGCTAGGTCAATTGTAGGGAAATGTTCTCCAACGATGTGTCGCCGGGCGGGATGGGACCACGCAAACCTCCAAGGAGTCCCAGCGATCGGCCTGAAGGAACACTGCGGGAGGGTGGGGGCGGTCAGAGGGACAATCCTGATCCAACCTGAGTGAAAAGAACTACAACACAGAGATCAATAAACCCCACACAAACTTCCCTAAAGTTTCCAGACTTTCTACATGCCATCTGTGGATGCACTGAATGTATAAGCTGTCAAACTGTTGTGAGCATTAAGCAAGATATTGAAAGTATGTGGCATAAGTTGAAACTGAGGTTGCAAGTAAAACACAGGAAATCTTATTTAGGCTGTTTCTGGGGAAGAAGAGCAGACTAAGCCTGTGTGTCAGACTAACAGGAAATAGACGGGGACAGATACATAACACATGCACATAGTCTGGGGAGGGGTGAATTAAGAATAGGAACTGGATAGAAACCATAAGGGTAAGATGATGGTTGGGCTACACGTACACATAAAAGACAAAGAACGTAACAGGACGAATGGCACACACGCTTGGCTGCCTCCGCCCTCTGCTTTCTAGGCGTATTCGTAATATAAATAGTACTTGTGACACTGCTGATATTCAGACATTGTGGGGCGACACTCTGTCTCCAGAAGCTTCTGTAATAAACGGAATATATGGAATTGGTATTGACCTGACTCCTGGTGTGTTATTCTCCTTTCCAACAAACCAACTTGGGGAAGTGTTAGACTTCAACACGTCCAAAAAACGTTATATTATACTTCCTGCAACTTCCATACTCCACCTCGGCCATATTCCTTCAATCAGCCCGGTAGGCCAGGAATCCGTCACCGAATGAAAACACCATTTACCGGAAAACCTAATAACACTCAAAGATATATTTGTTCACATGTCCAAACACCACAGTTTTGCCCGTCCATAACAAGTACAAGGGGGCCGTCAAAAATTTACCAACGCCCCAACCCATCATTAAACCCAGCAAACCTAAGCGTGGCGAAAATGCAGAATCCAGAAAGAACACCATGGGGTCGTCATGCCGCCAACAGTCACCCTGGTACCTCGATCAACGTGTCCATCATGCGTTGATAAACTCGTCAGCCCTTTTGCGAGATATACCGTACACCGGTGTTTTATACAGTGGTCCAACCACCGTACTGTTAACAGTTTTCTATAAGGTCCAACCTTATACTGCAGACTTTCAAGTGCATTGTGCTCTCACCTCCAGAGTTCAAAATGTAACCCTGGGTACCTGTACTGATGAATCCAAAAATAATTTAAGCCAGGCGCCCTGACTCTCACCCCTTTCGCAGCCAGTCCACGAGCGTGGGAGGATTTAAGGCTTCAGAGACCCAGTCTCCGGCCGTGCACGGTTAACCCGCTACGAAATGATTCAGAGACACCAGGTTAAATAACCAAGGACGAGCTCCCAAAGTGTGATGGCAATTTCATCGATCAGAACATTTAAAGGAGTAAGGACAGAGACTAAATTCTCTTGCACAATTACGTTTATTTGCAAATAGACGCGTCAAACGCTTACAAAAATAGTCTCTAACTTAATACATGAACAGTCATCAGTACTTATAGTGGAAAAAGGGGTGTGGTAAATTGCTGCCCATGTCTTGTGTCACATAGGTTTTACCCAAAGGGCAGGCTGTCCCCCCACCTTATCCTTCCTGCCATAATGTTTACTGTTGTGTTTACCTAAAAGGGCCAACTGACCTTACATCCCCCCAAGGACCACATTCCTAAGAAACAAAGGACTGGCACTCTTCTTGGTCTAGGCAGGAGAACAGATGGTCAGAGTACCTAATGATGCTCTGATATTATACAGACGTGTGTCACAATCAAAGTAAAGATTTACATACCAGGAAATAGAAAGACAGACATTTCTCAAATGTAATTTCCATAACAGTATACAAGTATACAACATGTTGCATCTGACCACTCACTGTGAACCCATGACCTCACCTGCTGTTCAGCACTAATGACAATCAACCATTTCCTTATCAATGAAGCACTATTTCAGTAGTTTGAGAGAAGGTATTTAATCATTTTCTGTTGTAAATTTATATTGTTACTCCGTTACTTAAGTGTTAGTTCAGGGGCAAAAAAAGTAAATTTCTGCCTAAAATGATGTACCCAAATCTAAATGCTTATAGCTCATGACCTGAATTTAGTAAAATTTAAAAATTTGGTACCATTTGAAAGGAGACACTGTAGTTTGCAGCAATTATAAATTATTGCAGGAAAGTATAACACAATATATTTGGCAGAAGATAAAACAAACCAAAAACATGCGTTTTTTGTAAAAAACTGAATTCCTCATCATGTTTGAGTTGCAGTGGAGAAGGCCAAACATGGATTATGAACCTGAAGGAACTTTCCACTTGATCCACTAGATGTCAGCAGGATCTGGGTAAAGTTTCATGGCCATTTGATATAAAATTCAGTGATCGACTTACTCATTTGTAAAGCAAGGCCAAAAAGTGTCCTTTACAGGATTGGCCACTTTGTGGCAAATTGGACACATTATGAATTTTCAAGTTCATACATACACAGAACATACAACAGTGCAAAAGTGATTAATATAAGAGTTACACACTCCCAGGAATGTTACACATGATGGAAAATTAGCTTTCCTTCATAAAGGTACTAACAGGAGGTGCCCCAAGGAGGCGGATACAATGATCAAGTTGCTTGACTCACAGTCCATGATTTCAAATTGGTCTCCTATATTGCTTTTCCACTTAGGAGTAGCCATTTAAACTTTAAATGCCAAGTATAGTTTCGTGAGCAGCGACAGCTATGCGTCTTGCGCAATAGTCAAGTTTGGTTGAAGATTTGTTGGGGTGGTGCGCACTGTTGGTGTGTCCTGTGTGTGCATCTGACGGTGATTGTTCAAAAATTGCCGTAAAGTGTGGCTCGTGTGCTCTCAACCTAGCGAGTTTCAAATCCATTGGTCGTCATTTGAGGGAGCTACATGCTACCAAAGACATGCACTTGCGCGTAACCGGTCTTTGCTTGCGTGGTGCGAAGCATATAGGCAACGCAGAAGGATAAATGTCTGGTTAAATTCTAGAGACTCTGTTCTTTTCAAGAATACCAATTATTGCTCAGTTAAAACCTTGTTTGCTGTAATAGCTACTTTAAATTGTGTACTGCAGTTAGATTAACAAGATTCTAAGCTGCACATATATAATATGCCTATAACAAAAAATATATATTTACAACACTTTGCACACTTTGTGGCATAAACGTTCGGTGTCCCGGCACCGGGACAGTTGCAGGTTAGTGGTGGCAACTCCAACTGTAATATCAATTAATTACATATTAAAAATTAATTGATAATGCACATAAACACAGGTGTGGAATATAATAGATTTGGACCATGATAATGTGAATTTATCATGTTGCCATTCCCGGTTTTTCCATTTCTATGTTCTGTGTGTTTTAGGTCCAGTTTTCCCGTCTCTATATTCAGTCCCATTACTGTATTGCTTTCATCTGCGTCTCATTTACCCCTTGGTTAGTCCCTATTAAATGGATAGTTGTATTAAAATCATGTTTATAAAAATAAAAAAAAGTTAGTCCAGAATGGACGTAGAGTCATTTTTTCCTACCAGGCATTATTTACATCTATCCCTGGCTATAATTAGCGTTCTTAGCATAACCTAAATTTATGAATAGAAACTAATCATCCCAATACAGCAAAGCTGCATTACAAGCAGAAAACCTGTCCAAAAAACTACTACATTTAGTAATCTGTTGCGTTAGCCTAGATTATTTTTAACTGTATATTGACCAAACAACCGGTGGAATTTGGTCAATCCAAACCAGCACTAGCGACCAATTTTCTACAGCCACTAACAGAGCTTGTGTGCTTCAGCGATGACGTCAATGGGGTGGGAGTGAACTTTAACCTCCAGAAGCTATGCGAGGTGAGAGTTTCTCTAGCTGGCCCATTATCATAAATATTGTCGGTTGACTTCTATTGTTGTAGAAAATGCAGCAATTGTGTTTTATTTGCAAAGAAAAGATACAATGGACCTGGGAGAGGAGACTAGGTGTTTCACTCGTTGCTATATCTTAATCCAGACATGTAACACTTAATTCTACCATTGGCATACGATTTCGTTTCATACAGTGCGGAAAACAAGTATTTGATACACTGCCGATTTTGCAGGTTTTCCCACTTACAAAGCATGTAGAAGTCTGTAATTTTTATCATAGGTACTCTTCAACTCTGAGTGATGGAATCTACAAACCTGATTCCAAAAATGTTGGGACACTGTACAATTGTGAATAAAAACAGAATGCAATGATGTGGAAGTTTCAAATTTCTATAGTTTATTCAGAATAGATGACATATCAAATGTTTAAACTGAGAAAATGTATCACTTTAAGGGAAAATTAAGTTGATTTAAAATTTCATGGCATCAACACATCTCAAAAAAGTTGGGACGAGGCTATGTTTACCACTGTGTGGCATCCCCTCTTCTTTTTATAACAAACTGTAAATGTCTGGGGACTGAGGAGACAAGTTGCTCAAGTTTATGAATAGGAATGTTGTCCCATTCTTGTCTAATACAGGCTTCTAGTTGCTCAACTGTCTTAGGTCTTCTTTCAACTGTCTTAGGTTGCACCTTCCTCTTTATGATGCGCCAAATGTTTTCTATGGGTGAAAGATCTGGACTGCAGGCTGGCCATTTGAGTACCCAGATCCTTCTTCTATGCAGCCAATACATTGTAATTGATGCAGTATGTGGTCTGGCATTGTCATGTTGGAAAATGCAAGGTCTTCCCTGAAAGAGACGATGTCTGGATGGGAGAAATATATGGTGTTCTAGAACTTGGATATAACTGTCAGCATTGATGGTGCCTTTCCAGATGTGTAGGCTGCCCATGCCACACGCACTCATGCAACCCCATACTATCAGAGATGCAGGCTTCTGAACTGAGCGCTGATAACAACTTGGGTTGTCCTTGTCCTGTTTTGTCCGGATGACATGGCGTCCCAGTTTTCCAAAATGAACTTCAAATTTTGATTAGTCTGACCACAGAACACTTTTTCACTTAGCCACAGTCCATTTTAAATTATCCTTGGCCCAGAGAAAACGCCTGCGCTTCTGGATCCTGTTTAGATACGGCTTGTTTTTTGACCTATTGAGTTTTAGCCGGCAACGGCGAATGGCACGGTGGATTGTGTTCACCGACAATGCTTTCTGGAAGTATTCCTGAGCCCATGTTGTGATTTCCATTACAGTATCATTCCTGTATGTGTTGCAGTGCCGTCTGAGGGCCCGAAGATCACAGGCATCCATTATAGTTTTGCGGCCTTGACCCTTACGCAAAGAGATTGTTCCAGATTCTTTTGGAGGATAATCATGTTGCCAATTGACATAATAAGTTGCAAATTGGTCCTCCAGCTGTTCCTTATCTGTACATTTAACTTTTCCAGCCTCTTATTGCTACCTGTCCCAACTTTTTTGGAATGTGTAGCTCTCATGAAATCCAAAATGAGCCAATATTTGGCATGACATTACAAAATGTCTCACTTTCAACATTTGATATGTTATCTATATTCTATTGTGAATTAAATATAAGTTTATGAGATTCCATTCCTTTTTTACTCACAATTTGTACAGTGTCCCACCTTTTTTGGAATCGGGTTTGTAAAACAAAAATCCAGAAAATCACACTATGATTTTTAAGTAATTAATTTGCATTTCATTGTATGACATAAGTATTTGATACATCAGAAAAGCAGATCTTAATATTTGGTACAGAAACGTTTGTTTGCAATTACAGAGATCATACATTTCCTCAATACGGTGCAGTCGTCCTGTCCCCTTTGCAGAAAAGCATCCCCAAAGAATGATGTATATCAATCAATCAATCAATCAAATTTAATTATAAAGCCCTTTTTACAACAGCAGTTGTCACAAAGTGCTTTACAGAGACACCCGGCCTTAAACCCCAAGGAGCAAACAACAGTAGTGTTAAATTTCAGTGGCTAGGAAAAACTCCCTAAGAAGGTCGAATTTTAGGAAGAAACCTAGAGAGGACCCAGGCTCAGAGGGGTGACCAGTCCTCTTCTGGCTGTGCCGGGTGAGATATTAAGAGTCCAATTGGAATAATAAATACATTTCTCCGGGCTAAATCCAGAGTCTATTTGATTTTAGACTAGGTCAGAAGTATGACCAGGTGGACAAGGACAGGGACAGCAACGGGCCCCCCAAACCAGGTAATCCGCAGGTGTGGACCAGGACCTCATCTCCTCCTAAAATGTAAAACTGGAGGAGACTGAGAAAAGTTAGTAGTACATCCCTCATATTCCCCAGCACAATAATATAGCAGCGTAACACCTTGGAACTGAGACGGGGGGGTCCGGTGACACTGTGGCCCTACCCGGGGGAGGCCCCGGACAGGGCCCAACAGGCAGGAAATCAATCCAACCACATTGCCAGGCATCAACCAAAGGGACACCCACCAACCGCAACCCCCCTGAATGAGGGCCGAGTATTGCTAGCAGCGTACAGCCCAATTGCACAAGTGCGCAACAGAGAGTCATCAACAAGCCAGTGACTCTTCCCCCGAAAGGCAATGGAGGGAGGGCATCCCAGTGGCGACAAGAGCCCACCTGGCAAGACAGCAAGGGTGGACAGTATCAAGCCTACTGTTCACCTTCACGCCCCCGGGCCAGGCTACACCTAATTATAAACCGTGCTGTAGAGATGAGTTTTAATTAGACACTTGAAAGTTTGCACTGAGTTTGCATTTCCAACCTTAATTGGCAGATCATTCCACAGGAGTGGAGCTCTATGAGAAAAGGCCCTGCCGCCAACTGTTTGTTTAGAAATTCTAGGTCAAGGGTAACGCCAAGGTTTTTTACCGTTTTTTGGGATACGACCATGCAGCCGTCGAGGTTCACAGTGAGATCTGCTAACAACGCTCTTTTTTTTTTGGGTCCTAAAAGGAGCATTTCTGTTTTATTTGAGTTTAAGAGCAAGAAATTCTCTGTCATCCACTTCCTAATATCTGAAACGCATGCTTCCAAAATAGCTAATTTAGGGGCTTCTCCATGCTTCATTGAAATATATAACTGTGTGTCATCAGCATAACAGTGAAAGTTAATATTGTGATTTCGGATTACATCGCCCAGAGGGAGCATATATAGTGAGAACAATAATGGGCCCAGAACCGAGCCTTGAGGAACCTGGTTTAAATAAGATTTAAACCAGGCTAGAACATGTCCACGTAGCCCAATATGGGTTTCCAGTCTCTCTAAGAGAAGGGAGTGATCAATAGTGTCAAAAGCAGCACTAAGATCAAGAAGCAACAGGACGGATGCGGAACCTTTGTCTGAGGCCATTAGAAGGTCATTTGTTACCTTCACGAGTGCAGTCTCAGTACTATGATGGGATCTAAAACCGGACTGGAGAATTTCATAAATGTTTTTTGTCTTTAGGAAGTCATTCAGTTGTTGGGAAACACATTTTTCTAAGATTTTTGAGAGGAACGGGAGGTTCGATATTGGCCTATAATTGTTTAATATGTCGGGATCTAGATTTTTAGAGTGCATTTGCTGACCATTTGCTGACCTAGCATTGGCTGACCTAGCACAGGAAATAACTCCTTAAGTAATTTTGTAGGAATCGGGTCGAGCTGAGAGTTTGTGGGTTTAGAACTCATTACAAATTTTGTAAATGTGTCGAGCGATACGGTATCATAAAATTCAAGTGTCCCCATTGACACCTGGTCAGAGAGGTTCAGGAAATTGTTTGGACAACTGAGATTTTGAGGACCATAACTATTTAAGGAGTCAGTTATTTGTTTTCTAATGGTGACGATCTTTTCATCAAAGTAGTTCATGTATTCATTACAACTAATGTGAAGACCCACTTCACTTGCTAAGCTTTGCTTTTTTGTTAACTTTGCAATTTGATCACTTTGTATCAAAGAGAAATTTTGGATTGTTTTTGTTCGCCTCAATCAGGTTGGAGAAATAAGCTGATCGAGCAGACGTGAGTGATTTTCAGTATTGTAGTGTACTGTCTATCCAGGCTAGTCTAAATACTTCCAACTTGTTGGAGCGCCACTTTCGCTCCAATTTTCTGGAGGCTTGCTTAAGTGCTCTAGTATTGTCTGTGTACCAGGGAGCAAGTTTCTTGTTGCGTATTTCTTTAGTTTTTAGTGGTGCAACTGTGTCTAATGTATTTCGCAGTATTGAGTTTAGATCCTCGATTTGATCGTTTACAGATTTATTTACTCTGTCGTTAATGAGCGAACTTGTAAGAATATCAAGGAATGTATTTGTAGTCTGAGAATTTATAGTAAGGCTTTTGAAACTCATTGTTTGGGGGGCAAGTGGATTTCTTGTTTTAACGGTAAATGTAATAAGACAATGATCCGATAATCCAGGATTTTGGGGGTAAATTATTAGATCTACAATATCTATTTCTCGTGACAGGACTAAAGGCTTTTTGAAGAGGATCATTAGAGTTTTCCATATGAATATTGAAATCGCCAAAAATTAGAATACTATCTGCCATGACTACAAGGTTAGACAAGAATTCTGGAAACTCATTGAGGAACAATGTGTATGGCCCGGGGGGCCTATAAATAGTAGCTATGTAAAATGATTTATCGGCCTGGTTAACTTTCATGAGTAAAACTTCGAAAGAATGAAACTCTGTGATATGTTTGAGAGTAAGTTTATATTTACTGTCATAAATATTAGCAACACCCCCTCCTTTTCGGGACGCACGAGGGATATGATCACTAGTATAACCAGGAGGAGAGGCCTCATTTAAGGCAGTGAATTCATTAGGCTTTAGCCACGTTTCACATAAACCAATAGCATCTAGTTTATGATCAGAGATTAATTAGTTTACTGCAACTGCCTTTGTAGTAAGGGATCTAATATTTAGGAGTCCCATTTTGAGATGCGAAGTGATACAATCATTTTTATTTTTGACCGAGGTGGAGGAAGGCTTTATCTTAATAAGGTTGTTTTTGTTAGCACTACCTTGTTTAACTTTTCTCAGCCTAGAACGAGTCACAGTAGCAATAGGTAAAGCTGTACTAACTACTCTGGCTATGCTATTGACAGACTCCACTATGCTGACCTGCACCCTATCTCATGTTAAAGCTATAGGAGTGAGACTCCTGTCAATGTTCCTAGATAAAAGAAGAGCACCACTCCAGCTAGGATGGAGTCCGTCGCTCCTCAGCAGATCAGGCCTGGCCCTATTTCTGGGAGAGTCCCAAAAAGAAGGCCAGTTATCTACAAACTCTACCTCCTGCGACGGGCAGAACTCCGTTTTCAGCCAGCGATTGAGTTGCGCAAGTCCACTGTAGAGCTCGTCACCACCCCTAGCTGGGAGGGGGCCAGAGACAATTACTCGATGCCGACACATCTTTCTAGCTCGTTTACACGCTGATGCTATGTTCTGCTTCGTAACCTCTGACTGTTTCATTCCCCTCCGAAGACGGCTCGGGCCTTGACTCCGACTCCAGTGGGAAAAACCTGTTCAAAGTCTCAGTTGGATTTAGCAACGATTCAGGTTTAACTGGTCGACGGCATTTCTTCCCAGTAACCAAGAGAAAGTTATTGCCCGGCTGCAGGAGCTGTGCTGGGGGGCTAACAAAATCTTTTCTATCTGGTGGCACTGACGCAGATTTTTCTATTTCTACACTAGCATAATCCTTGCCTGACATTTGCATCAGAACCCGAGCCTCTAACTCTGCTTTCTTCAGCTTAAGACGAACATTCTCCTCCGTGTTGTTGCTACAACAATTATAGTGATAAGGCATTGTAATGATACTTAGCCTTGGGTGTTCAGGGGTGAGTAGTTCTGTTAATTATGTCCAAAAAGAGTCCCGGTGTAGAAAAGTTGGGTAAGAAGTCAACAGATAAATATTGCGTTGGTAAAACTCTTAAAATAGAATTTTTGACCAATTAGTTTATATAGAGTAAATTCTAAAAAGTTTGGCAGGTAGCCAGGTAGGTAACAGCAAGCAGAGTACAGCACGTCAACAATCCCACAATGCAGTTCGTCCATGCCTTCACGGTTGGGATGGTGTTCTTGGGGTTGTACTCATCCTTCTTCTTCCACCAAACACGGTGAGTGGAGTTTAGACCAAAAAGCTCTATTTATGTCTCATCAGACCACATGACCTTCTCCTATTCCTCCTCTGGATCATCCAGATAGTCATTGGCAAACTTCAGACGGGCCTGGACATGCTGGCTTGAGTAGGGGGACCTTGAGTGCGCTGCAGGATTTTAATCCATGACAGCGTAGTGTGTTACTAATGGTTTTCTTTGAGACTGTGGTCCCAGCTCTCTTCAGGTCATTGACCAGGTCCTGCCGTGTAGTTCTGGGCTGATCCCTAACCTTCCTCATGATCATTGATGCCCCACAAGGTGAGATCTTGCATGGAGCCCCAGACCGAAGGAGATTGGCCGTCATCTTGAACTTCTTCTATTTTCTAATAATTGCGCCAACAGTTGTTGCCTTCTCACCAAGCTGCTTGCCTATTGTCCTGTAGCCCATCCCAGCCTTGTGCAGATCTACACTTTTATCCCTGATGTCCTTACACAGTTCTCTGGTCTTGGCCATTGTGGAGAGGTTGGAGTCTGTTTGATTGAGTGTGTGAACAGGTGTCTTTTATACAGGTAACGAGTTCAAACAGGTGCATTTAATACAGGTAATGAGTGGAGAACAGGAGGGCTTCTTAAAGAAAAACTAACAGGTCTGTGAGAGACAGAATTCTTACTGGTTGGTAGGTGATCAGATACTTATGTCATGCAATAAAATGCAAATTAATTATTTAAAAATCATACAATGTGGTTTTCTGGATTTTCGTCTCTCACGGTTGAAGTGTACCTATGATAAAAATTACAGACCTCTACATGCTTTGTAAGTAGGAAAACCTGCAAAATCAGTATTCTGCAGGTTTCTGTACAACTAACATAACTGTAGACATAAAAATAAATGTTCTTTAAATTGTCTTTGCAGAGGATATTGCTTCAACAGGAGTAGTTTGTATCAAGAGGAGTAGTAGTTTACAGGTGTTTTTCAACAATTTATGTTTTAAGATTTAATGATTGACAGATGTGTTTTGTGTATGTCATTATATCTCTGACCAAATGGTTCAGATATCTAAAATTTATTTTAATTATTTTGCTTACTTACATTTTAGTTTAGGCATAGCCAGGAATTACAGCCCTCTTTCCTTGTAACCACACTGTAACTATGTGGAAATACACACCGCTTCAAATTACAGCCCTCTTTCTGTGTAACTACACTGTAACTATGTGGGAATAGATGCCACTTCAATTTACAGCCCTCTTTCTGTGTAACTACACTGTAACTATGTGGGAATAGATGCCACTTCAAATTACAGCCCTCTTTCCTTGTAACTACACTGTAACTATGTGGGAACAGACACCGCTTTAAATTACAGCCCTCTTTCCTTTCCTACTATGTATACTATATTGAGCATTTAATTTTAACAAATGATTATTTACCACATTTACTGCTATTATGTAAATGAAATAGCCTTGTTTTAATGTGTATTTCCACCATAATATATTGGATCTTATTATCTACTGCATGTGTTCTTTCTCCAAAATGCACATCATCATCTTTCTTTTCTCTCTTTAACCCTTAATTCTGAGAGAGAACGTACAATAAATTCATGAATAAAGTTACCTTCAAGTGGTAAATTCATAATCAAAAATTTTAATATAAATTATATACTTTCAAAATGTCTTTTTTATCACCTGTCTATTTGCTAAGTAGTTATGGAGTGATAACATTCTTTTTTCATATAAGTACACGTAACACCTAACCACGTAACCACCCTGGTTCATGATGTATCCTTTCTGTTGATAAATCACTTGAGGTAAAAACATTTCTAGGTAGTGATAGAGGAAAGTCATTGTGATCACCATTTTATCTCATGTAGTGGACTAAAATGGAAAACTAGTCAGCAAATGTAGCTGGCTTCACTAACTTTGAATGGCAATATCGTCAGGTTTCAGTTGGTCGTTACCACGAATATGGATCCCCAAAAATATTCACCTTTGTCAATATAGGCCTTAGCAAAGGCTAAAAGGGCCTTCTTGTCCTTGGGCTTCAACAGTTGCTTCCTGCCTGGACAACAGCCATGCAATTCACTTCTACGCAGGATGTGTCTTACTGTGTGAGATAAAACAATCACTCCAGTTTGGCTTTCCACAGCTTTTGCCAGCTCTGAGGCACTTTGCGATTCTTCCGCACATTTCTCAGCAAAAATCATTCATGACAGGGGGAAAGATTACGGGGACAGCCAGAATGTTTCAAAGGGCTTGTCACAAGTCCATACTTTTTGAACTTCAGTAGCACTTTTGCTACTGTGTTCTGACTTAAAAACCTGTTAGGGAACAAGAATGTTAGGATGTCCCGGCGCCGGGAAACAAAATGTTTTGCCAAAAAGTGTGCAACAATTTTTTCATAGGCATATTATATATGTGCAGAAAGCTTAGAATCTCGTTAATCTAACTGCAGTATGCAATTTAAAGTAGCTATAACGGCGACTAACTATGCAAGTGTTTGAGTATAGTCAACATCCACACAATATTTTTTCTAAGGCACCAGGGCTGCTAGTTTCGGGTCTGATGGTACATTTTGTACTTACAATGAGCAGTCTTCTTCTGATTTCTTATCTTGATGGTCCCAGAGATAAAATCTGTTTTTATAATAGAAAACAATTCATGTTCTTAATGGCAAAATCCAACTCTATCAACTCGGAGCAAAACTATTCATGGTATTCAAAACCCTTACTAGGTTTTAACACAGCATAAGTTCAAGTTCATTTATTTATATAGCACATTTAAACAGACCAAAGTGCTTTACAGAACAAGCATATAAAAAATAAAAGCAGCAAAACAACCCATAAACATATAGAGAACATCTAAACTAAGATTAACTTTAAAACAAAGACACAAATGTAAAATAGTAAAAACAGCCCAAGAAAAATCATCAATATGCTAAAGAGAACAGGTATGTTTTAACCAAAGACTTAAAAGCGGAGAGGTTTGGAGCCGTTCTGATCTCTAGAGGGAGGGTGTTCCACAGACGAGGCCCTGCCACCGCAAAAGCACGCTCCCCTCTACGCTTTAGTCTGACACGAGGGACTACCAACAGCGCCTGGTCGTGGGATCTGAGACTTCTGGACGGAATGTACGGATGAATAAGATTATTTCGCTTAATTGGAATGTAAATTTGAGTGTCGTCCGCATAAAAGTGAAATGATACACAGTGTTTCCTAAAAATTGCGCCCAGCGGTAGCATGTAGAGAGAAAATAGAGAAGGAGCCAAAATGGAGCCCTGTGGAAGACCACAGCTCAGAGGTACCATGGAGCTGGAGAAGTTGCCCATCTTTTCTAAAAACTTTCTGTCAGAAAGGTAAGACTGGAACCAAGACAAAACAGAGCCTTTTATGCCCACCCAAGTCTCCAGTCTAGTTAACAGAGTTGGGTGGTCAACGGTGTCAAAAGCCGCCGAAAGATCTAAGAGAACTAAAACCACAGTGTCTCCAGAGTCAGTAGAGATATAAATGTCGTTTAGCACTCGCAGGAGAGCGGACTCAGTGCTGTGGGCAGTCCTAAACCTAGATTGAAAAACCTCACATATACAGTTATTTGACAAAAAGTGTTGGAGCATAATTGGTATTTCTGAAAAGAAGAGAGTCTCAATCATTTAACCAGACATAGTTTATCCTTCTACGTGGCCTCTACGCTTCGCACAACGTCAACATGCAGTCTGGCACCAATTACGCTCAGCCTTATTTGTTTGGTAGCATGTATCTTCCTCAAATGACAACCAATGGATTTGAAACTTGCTAGGTTGAGAGCACACCAGCCACACTTCACACCAACCGTGCGCACCACCCCAACAAATCTTCAACCAAACTTGACTATTGCGCAAGACGCATAGCTGTCGAACGGTGGTGGACACCGGAAGTAAGGGATGCTGTCAAGCTGAAGAAGGAGTCCTATCAGGCCTGGTTGGCTTGTGGGACTCCAGAGGCAGCTGACGGGTACCGACAGGCCAAGCGGACTGCAGCCCGGGTGGTTGTGGAGGCAAAAACTCGGGCCTGGGAGGAGTTCGGTGAGGCCATGGAGAAGGACTATCGGCTGGCCTCGAAGAGATTCTGGCAAACCATCCGGCGCCTCAGGAGAGGGAAACAGTGCCCTACCAACGCTGTTTACAGTAGAGGTGGGCAGCTGTTGACCTCAACTGGGGATGTCGTCGGGCGGTGGAAGGAGTACTTCGAGGATCTCCTCAATCCCGCCGTCACGTCTTCCATTGAGGGGGGGGGCTGAAGTCACCGAGGTGGTTAAGAAACTCCTCGGTGGCAAGGCACCGGGGGTGGATGAGATCCGCCCTGAGTACCTCAAGTCTCTGGATGTTGTGGGGCTGTCTTGGCTGACACGCCTGTGCAACATCGCGTGGCAGTCGGGGACAGTGCCTCTGGGATGGCAGACCGGGGTGGTGGTCCCTCTTTATAAGAAGGGGGACCGGAGGGTGTGTTCCAACTATAGGGGGATCACACTTCTCAGCCTCCCCGGGAAAGTCTATGCCAGGGTTCTGGAGAGGAGAATACGGCCGATAGTAGAACCTCGGATTCAGGAGGAACAGTGTGGTTTTCGTCCAGGCCGTGGAACACTGGACCAGCTCTATACCCTCTACAGGGTGATGGAGGGTTCATGGGAGTTTGCCCAACCAGTCCACATGTGTTTTGTGGATTTGGAGAAGGCATTCGACTGTGTCCCTCGCGGCATCCTGTGGAGAGTGCTTCGGGAATATGGGGTCCTGGGTCCTTTGCTAAGGGCTGTCAGGTCCCTGTACGACCGAAGCAGGAGCTTGGTCCGCATTGCCGGCAGTAAGTCAGACTTGTTCCCTGTGCATGTTGGACTCCGGCAGGGCTGCCCTTTGTCACCGGTTCTGTTCGTAATTTTTATGGACAGAATTTCTAGGCGCAGCCAGGGGCCGGAGGGTGTCAGGTTTGGGGACCACACAATTTCGTCTCTGCTCTTTGCGGATGATGTTGTCGTGTTGGCCCCTTCAAGCCAGGACCTTCAGCATGCACTTGGACGGTTTGCAGCCGAGTGTGAAGCGGTGGGGATGAAAATCAGTACCTCCAAATCCGAGGCCATGGTCCTCAGTCGGAAAAGGGTGGCTTGCCCACTTCAGGTTGGTGGAGAGTGCCTGCCTCAAGTGGAGGAGTTTAAGTATCTAGGGGTCCTGTTCACGAGTGAGGGAAGGATGGAACGGGAGATTGACAGACGGATCGGTGCAGCTTCTGCAGTAATGCGGTCGATGTATCGGTCTGTCGTGGTGAAGAAAGAGCTGAGCCGCAAGGCGAAGCTCTCGATTTACCGGTCAATCTACGTTCCTACTCTCACCTATGGTCATGAGCTTTGGGTCATGACCGAAAGGACAAGATCCCGGATACAGGCGGCCGAAATGAGCTTTCTCCGCAGGGTGGCTGGGCGATCCCTTAGAGATAGGGTGAGAAGCTCGGTCACCCGGGAGGAGCTCAGAGTAGAGCCGCTGCTCCTCCACATCGAGAGGGGTCAGCTGAGGTGGCTTGGGCATCTGTTACGGATGCCTCCGGAACGCCTTCCTGGGAAGGTGTTCCGGTCCCGTCCCACCCGGAGGAGACCCCGGGGAAGACCTAGGACACGCTGGAGGGACTATGTCTCCCGGCTGGCCTGGGAACGCCTCGGTGTCCCCCCGGAAGAGCTGGAGGAAGTGTCTGGGGAGAGGGAAGTCTGGGCATCCCTGCTTAGACTGCTGCCCCCGCGACCCGGCCCCGGATAAGCGGAAGATGATGCTATGCTATGCTATGCTATGCATAGCTGTCGCTGCTCACTAAACTATACTTGGCATTTAGAGTTTAAATTGCTACTCCTAAGTGGAAAAGCAACATAGGAGGCCAAATTGGACTAGATTTTTGGAAGAAATCATGGACTGTGAGTCAAGCAACATGGTGAGTACAATAAGTTAGATTACCCAAGTGTGACGGTGAGGTGACAGACAGCCACGTCATCTCCCGCTTTTCCCTGTTTACTTTTCATACACAAACACATTCCGGACTTTGATTATCACCCACACCTGGTCCCAATCCGGTCATTAGTATCTGTTTAAATGTTGCTCCTTTGCTCCCCTCATTTGTCGGTCATTGTTGCTTGTCTACGTTTGTTCATGTGGTGGTCCGTTTTTGGTTTATCCCTTTTGTTTTGTATGTTTTCGGTGCTCGGTGTAATGTTTGATTAAAAACACATCATCGACTGCCACTCTGCCTGCGCCTGGTTCCTTCCTCTCCAGCCCTACGCCAATCGTGACACCAAGACATACAATATATTAGCATTAGTATATTAGGTTATGTTAGACAATGTCATATAGTTTCTGAGCATCTTACTGCCAATTGGGTCACCTTATTATAGTAGATTTCAGTTCATAATGCCCTAATATGTAACCAATTGTCTATGTGATTTGGCTATGACATGTTGTGGCTGTTTCCTATGGCCTGTTCATTCCCATATTTCTCCCTGAATCCCCAACAGTGATTCAGGAGGTCCCTCTGGCTCTTAACCCACACTGTGACGCCATCATCTGGCTGGCCATTTCAGAGCTTTCCCAGAAGTCAATAAGTCTCCCTCCCCCTTCTTTCTCCTACTAGAAGATGAACATATACAGCAGTGATTTATTGCTTTGGCCTCAACGAATCACTTCTGAAAACTGCTGTATACGTTCATCTTCTCCTATTCCATTCTACTCTTTTACTTTCTACTCCTGCCCACTGTTTGCTTACTATTTAAAGGTGCTGGTCATAAAAATAGAATATAATCAAAAAGTTGATTTATTTCAGTAATTCCATTCAAAAAGTGAAACTTGTATATTATATTAATTCATTACACACAGACTGATATACGTTCACCTAAAGGATTATTAGGAACACCTTTTACATTTTTAATTAATGCAATTATCTAATCAACCAATCACATGGCAGTTGCTTCTCCTGAACTCCAAACTGAATGTCAGAATGGGAAAGAAAGGTGATTTAAGCAATTTTGAGCGTGGCATGGTTGTTGGTGCCAGACGGGCCGGTCTGAGTATTTCACAATCTACTCAGTTACTGGGTTTTTCACGCACAACCATTTCTAGGGTTTACAAAGAATGGTGTGAAAAGGGAAAAACATCCAGTATGCGGCCGTCCTGTGGGCGAAAATGCCTTGTTGATGCTAGAGGTCAGAGGAGAATGGGCCCACTGATTCAAGCTGATAGAAGAGCAACTTTGACTGAAATAATCTCTCGTTACAACCGAGGTATGCAGCAAAGAACTTGTGAAGCCACAACACGCACAACCTTGAGGCGGATGGGCTACAACAGCAGAAGACCCCACCGGGTACCACTCATCTCCACTACAAATAGGAAAAAGAGGCTACAATTTGCACAAGCTCACCAAAATTGGACAGTTGAAGACTGGAAGAATGGTCTCGATTTCTGTTGAGACATTCAGATGGTAGAGTCAGAATTTGGCATAAACAGAATGAGAACATGGATTCATCATGCCTTGTTACCATTGTGCAGGCTGGTGGTGGTGGTGTAATGGTGTGGGGGATGTTTTCTTGGCACACTTTAGGCCCCTTGGTGCCAATTGGGCAACGTTTAAATGCCTCGGCATACCTGAGCATTGTTTCTGACCATGTTCATCCCTTTATGACCACCATGTACCCATCCTCTGATGGCTACTTCCAGCAGGATAATGCACCATGTCACAAAGCTCGAATCAAATTGGTTTCTTGAATATGACAATGAATTCACTGTACTGAAATGGCCCCCACAGTCACCAGATGTCAACCCAATAGAGCATCTTTGGGATGTGGTGGAACTGGAGCTTCGTGCCCTGGATGTGCATCCCACAAATCTCCATCAACTGCAAGATGCTATCCTATCAATATGGGCCAACATTTCTAAAGAATGCTTTCAGCACCTTGTTGAATCAATGCCACGTAGAATTAAGACAGTTCTGAAGGCGAAAGGGGGTCAAACACAATATTATTATGGTGTTCCTAATAATCCTTTAGGTGAGTGTATTTCAAATGTTTATTTCTATAATTGCGATGATTATAACTGACAACTAATGAAAATCCCAAATTCAGTATCTCAGATAGTTAGAATATTACTTAAGACCAATAAACATTTATTTTTAGAAATGTTGGCCAAATGAGAAGTATGAACATGAAAACTTTGAGCATGTACAGCACTCAATACTTAGTTGGGGCTCCTTTTGCCTGAATTACTGCAGCAATGCAGCGTGGCATGGAGTCGATCAGTCTATGGCACTGCTCAGGTGTTATGAAAGCCCAGGTTGCTCTGATAGTGACCTTCAGCTCTTCTGCATTGTAGGGTCTGGCGTATCGCATCTTCCTCTTCACAATACACCATAGATTTTCTATAGGGTTAAGGTCAGGCAAGTTTGCTGGGCAATTAAGAACAGGGATACCATGGTCCTTAAACTAGGTACTGGTAGCTTTGGCACTGTGTGCAGGTGCCAAGTCCTGTTTGAAAATGAAATCTGCATCTCCATAAAGTTGGTCAGCAGCAGGAAGCATGAAGTGCTCTAAAACTTCCTGGTAGACGGCTGCGTTGACCTCAGAAAACACAGTGGACCAACACTAGCAGATGACATGGCACCCCAAACCATCACTGACTGTGGAAACTTTACACTGGACTTCAAGCAACGTGGATTCTGTGCCTCGATTTCCAAAGGAAATGCAAAATGTACTTTCATCAGAGAACATAACTCAGCAGCAGTCCAGTCCTTTTTGTCTTTAGCCCAGGCAAGACGCTTCTGACGCTGTGTCTTGTTCAAGAGTGGCTTGACACAAGGAATGCGACAGCTGAAACCCATGTCTTGCATACGTCGGTGCGTGGTGGTTCTTGAAGCACCGACTCCAGCTGCAGTCCACTCTTTGTGAATCTCCCCCACATTTTTGAATGGGTTTTGTTTCACAATCCTCTCCAGGGTGTGGTTATCCCTATTGCTTGTACACTTTTTTCTACCACATCTTTTCCTTCCCTTCGCCTCTCTATTAATGTGCTTGGACACAGATTTCTGTGAACAGCCAGCCTCTTTAGCTATGACCTTTTGTGTCTTGCCCTCTTTGTGCAAGATGTCAATGGTCGTCTTTTGGACAGCTGTCAAGTCAGCAGTCTTCCCCATGATTGTGTTGCCTACAAAACTAAACTGAGAGACCATTTAAAGGCCTTTGCAGGTGTTTTGGGTTAATTAGCTGATTAGAGTGTGGCACCAGGTGTCTTCAATATTGAACCTTTTCACAATATTCAAATTTTCTGAGATACTGAATTTGGGGTTTTCATTAGTTGTCAGATATAATCATCAAAATTAAAAGAAATAAACACTTGAAATGTATCAGTCTGTGTGGAATGAATGTTTACATTATACAAGTTTCAATTTTTGAATGGAATTACTGAAATAAATCAACTCTTTGATGATATTACAATTTTATGACCAGCACCTGTAGCCAAAGCCTGTTAAATTAGATGTCCTATTTTAAATGTTAAATTGGTTAAGTAATGTAGTTTCACTTAGTTTGTATTAAGAATGATGACTGGGATAATACTTTGGCAGAAGATAAAACAAACCAAAAACATTCCTCATCATGTTTGAATTGCAGTGGGGAAGGCCAAACATGGATGGTGAACCTGTAGGAACTTTCCACTTGATCCACTAGATGTCAGCAGGAACTGGGTAAGGTTTCATGGCCATTTGATGTAAAATTCTGTGATCTACTTACTCATTTGTAAAGCAAGGCCAAAGTGTCCTTTACAGGATTGGCCACTTTGTGCCAAATTACTTGTGCTATCAGGACACGGAACAATGGTGGTTACATAACTACAGTAGCTATAACTGAATTACCCTGAAAATAAATTCTACTTACCATACTTTCTCAAATCTATCAATCCTGACATACTGAAACCGACCACCTAGTTTACTAAACTCTACGAAAAGGTATAAATCCTGTATGCTCTAAATATGTCAGGTTTGTGTTAAGGAAAGATCTCACCGGTTGATGCTCCCTGGTCCGTCTCCACTGACCATCAGCACCCCTCCCTCAGGCAGTTCAGCATTCTTATGTGCCCCCAAAGGGTCGCTCGTGGCGAGGCCACAGAGGTTGCCGGAACTGTCTATTCTTGCAGGAACACTACATCTAAAACAGCGGTCGTCTTGATTCCCACGGGTATCTTCCCAAACCCAATGTCCAGTCTAATGTTTAGTGGTGGCTTCATAAATTTCAACGTAGCGGTTAGCATAGTCTCTTCCTTAACCCCTGGGTCTGTAGTCTTATTTTTGTCTTAGCCGCTATAGACACCGGTTGGGGCCAACGCAGGTGCGTTCTTCTCCCCATTTTTTATACATTTCTTGACACACGTAGACTCTCTCAACATGCCTAAAGTGGAGCAAGACGCAGTTTCGTCGGGCGGGGTGGGACGATGCAAAAGTCTCAGGCCTCCCAGTGATCGGCCTGGCGGAACACCGCAGGAGGGAGGGGGCGATCAGAGGGACGATCCATTCAACCTGAGCAAAAAGAACTACAACAAAGAGAAAAACTTTCCACATACCGTAGCCTACGCAGTCCAAAATTTATATTATGCCTACTGCAACTCCCATACATTACCTCGTCCATATTCCTCCAATCTACCCGGTAGGCCATGAAAACACCATTAACCAGAAAACCTAATAACTCCCAAAGATACAATTGTTCACATGCCCAGACAAAACAAACATTAACTTCTGCGCTAAATATTTACCCCAACAGACCAATGTTTGCGTTGCGAAACAACAGACCAATGTTTTTTTTTTATCTCAATTCATGTGAGCGTGCCCCGCACTTCAGAACCACTTTAACTTAATGTGCCCTAACACACATACCCGTTCCCTAACGCATTGAAGTGCCCTTACACTCAATTATCTCAATTAACGTGCCTTAACATCGTTAATAGACCCATCGGCCTGTAAGTGAGACGTTCAAGGCCCTATCCTTGTCTGCAGATTTTAAATGTGGCTTTAACACATTACCAGAACCATACTTAACTGCATTGTGACCTTACCTCCTGAGTTAAAAAATTGTCTCTGGGTACCTGTACTGATCATTCCAGAATCTAATTTCAGCCGTGCGCCCTGACTCTCACCCCTTTTGTAGCCAGCCCACGATCGGGGGGAATTTAGGCTCCAGAGACCCAGTCTCTGGCCGTGCACGGTTGACGTCAATATGGCAGAAATATTTTGGTCCTCATGACCAATTCCCATCTTTTATTTGAAAGTCAGTTTGGCTTTTAATATACCCACCTACCTCCTCTTAGGACCATGTCATGTTAGAGGGCTCCCAGTGAGCAGCTTGGGACTGGTAAAAAGTAAAAAAAAAAAAAAAATATATATATATATATATATATATATATATGTTTTAAGTTGTACAATTTTATCATCATGCAATGGAAAAGCTGATCTTTAAAATCAGGCACTTCCTCTAGACCAGGGATGGGCAAATTGGATGGTGGTGGGGGCCACAGAATCTATGCACTGGTCATCAGGGGTCTGCAGATTAACTTGGAACACACACACACATACACACGTCAATGTATTGTACGTAATTATTAACAAATACATTAAAAGTACACTAGGTCTGATGCTAGTTAACGTATATCTGGGCAATTTTTTTATATTGAACAACATGCCGTTTTCCCGCTCTGCTCATCTCTCCCGGGATTCAGCGCGTTTTCTACCATGCTATTAAAAGCATTAACCTTTTGAACGCTATAGGTTTTTTGGCTGTTTTCACTACTTTGATATTCAGGCTTATACAGAAACAGAGAGAGAAAGGCATAGACTATAAGAAAGATAAAGACATCTTAATATGTGCACAAGAGTGAGTGAGAGAGTGTCATGAAGAGAGGTTGAATAAGTGAGACACAGAGAGAGAGAGGTGGCTGCTCATTGGCCAGGAAGCACTGACTGAGCTGGAAATGTAGGAGAGGTCGCTAATGTGTGACAGGCACTCTCTTCCAGTCATCACAGTAGTGGGCTCTCAGCAATTGGCTCAGCTCAGCAGACCGGCAATGCCAAGCGCTGTATAACAGCATGTCTATCGCCGTGGGAAACGGTAGCGCCTTCCTTTCCGCAGCAGATGCTCTAACACCAAACCGCACGAGCACCTCAGCAAAAGAGGGATGAGGGAATTAAAGCCCACTGCCATAGAGAACAAGAGAAGATAAATACGGACATAGAGGAAGCGAGAGTGTGTGAGAAGCACACAAAAGCAAGGAGTGTCTGAGCATTCTGTTTTGATGAGCTTCAGAGTTTGAAGAGTCTCCCTCTCCCTCTCCTTCCATGCCTAAACAGCCCTGAGTCCCACTCCATATTCAGTCAGTGCTATGCCTTTCTGGGATTTGTGAAATAGATTACATCTATCCACTTCACTTGACTTTCTTTTCCTCGTTTGGCCAACGAGGAAGCCACTGGTCTCTAATGGCTTGTTATTACATCGTTATCAGCTCGACACATCTCAGCAATGGACATTTAAGGAACATCAAGGGAGTCTTCCGTGGTCCTCTTAACAAAAATGGCAGCAAGAACTTGGTAAGAACTGTTCCATCTGATTTACCTCTGAACACTTGTTATGACTTATGGGTGTATATATAATATCTGCTTATTATACAAGTATGTGTGGTTATGAACTATTATTAATAGTTTATTAAAATGTTACAGATGTAATATAACAGAATATCAGATGTTAAAGAAACACAAACTCATTCACGCACAACAAGTCCCTTGAACTTAAGCTTCATACACTCTTAGATTGTTTTTCAGTGGTTTTGTAAAGCAAAGAGTTACTTTTGGTAACTCTTTTGGAATAAAGCAATATAAATATTATTAAGAAAATAATTTGAATGTGATTTTCAGAATTACTTGTTTGAATGTCTGTGTCGTTCTTTAATTTATTTTAGGTTACTAATAAACTAATCAAATGTGCCAGTAGTTTTAATTATAAATCATTAGAATTGCAATGTCTTATGTTTGATGAATAATATGCAGATAACAAAGAAAAAGGGGACTCCCTGCAGTGTAATTTAATTACAGTGTAAATGTCAGGATTCCTCGAAGGAGCTTTCAAAGCTCTAATGAAAATGTGGACATTCCCTTGTTCCATTACTCCCTCTATCTCATCCGTATTTACACCTCGCTTAGGTGCTCCAGGGGATATCTGGGTGAAGGAGGCTCCACTCTAAAGAAGTGGAAATGAAATCAAATGAAATATTGATACGCTTAGTGTGTGATTACGAAAAATCATATCTCAGTAGGAACCCTGTTCCCAGGGTTTAATAAGGCAAAAATCTGGTGGGAGTATTGTGCCGTGTTACCATCAAACAGCAACAGATTGACTCTGGTCAAAGGGAAAGCAAAAGGGTATACAATCTTCACTCAGCACACCCACATCAAGACAATTATCCCACTACATCCAGCTTCAAGCAGTTATCCCAAGTGCACATATTTCTATCGGAAGCTCATTCTTTTTGATAGAATTATGAGGTAGTGGTTTGAGGAGAAAGAGTGGAGAAAGAGTGCCTTGATGCAATACATCTTTGGACAGGGTGAATTTACTGATGAATTTACTTTTAACTATAGACTGCATATTGTTTTCCCCAATCAATTTGCTAACCATTAACTAATATTCATATGAATGTCACACTGCCATGTCAGTTCGCTAATGTCACCGCCCTTGGGTAGCATGACAAAAAGCTGGTATAAATTACAAGGGCACTTGTAGTCATTGTCATGAGGTGCTATACTACTTGACCACTGTATCACAACTGTATACAGTCATAGTTAACATAGAAAGTGTTTTCCTACTTGTCATTTCAAGTAGGACAGTAGCCAACATGAAAAATAACTAATATAAATAACAGTCAGGATGTTACCTTGATGCAAGCCTGAAGGGCAGAGACATACAAGTTTGCTTTTACTTGTTAAGCAACTTTGTGACTAGTAGCTGGGCCAGTGTAGCCAAAATCAGGATGATAGTCAGGAAGCGCATAGTACTACTTCTTTTGAAAAATAAATAAAAATATATTCACTGAACATTTAAAATCAGTTGGTGTAAAACTACCAGTAAAGTATTATATAGAGACATACTCAAGTTCAAAATGTAAGTTAGTTAATTGGTAAATTACATCCATAGTTGTATTGAATCTAATCACAACTTTGATAGTTACACAAAAATATTTGTCGCAATCTAACAAAGGTAATAGCGCTATAAAGAATGTCACTTTCATTTACACATGAAATATGGTGTCTCAAACGTGTATTTCCTCACTGATTTTGCTTTGTATGAACAAACAGTTGAGCTCAGATAGCAGGATTATACAGTCTTTTGGGATTCTGGATGCTGATTGGCTGATGAAAACCAATGTATATTTAAGCAGCAAGGCACATGGGCATGTGGACAATATACCATTGCTAAAACCTGTTCTTAGGCAAGACAAATTGTTGAGTGGCTGGTTACAGCACATATCTGTGGTATGTTGGCAATATAACACAAAATGCTGAGATGCCTTATTGCAGTTATGAATTTAGATAGAACAAGAAAGTGTATGTGATGTCATACCTGTTGTATATCAGTATTCTGCATTCTAAACAACAACTTTATTACATTAGCATCCAGTTTATTATAGCAATAAGGCACCTTGTTTGTGGTATATACCATGGCTAAAGGCTGCATACAGGCAATATATACAACACCCTCTCACAAGCATTGCTTGCACTGTACCATGTCAAATATAAATACTACCAATCTCATGTTTGCATATGCAGTGTATTTCAGTTGGGGTAGTATGGCACTTGCAAAACTGGATTTCTGTGTTTGATTCCCACAGGCGGACAGTTAAAAAAATATAGACTCAATACTTTAAAGGTCTATGAATAGGATTGACTTAATAAAGTACATTTTATACCATTATGCTATTCATTGGTTATTAAAAAAAAGTCAAGTCTATGAGTCTGTATCAGCCACTATAGTGGTGCTGATACAGACTGTCTGATTCTGATGCACTCCGTAAGACAATGATTCTTGTAATTCATTTTACCTTAACATTTGCTAACCACCGAATCAGCTCATTTACAATTCATTCCAGTGCACAATATGATGTCTTTGGACATGCACATTGATTACTTAGCAAAAGACAGTTGTAGCTCTGTCTATGATTATTTACTCAACTGCTAGCAAATATATATGATACAACACAGCACAGTACAGGTGTAATACATTTTTTGAGGAGTGACCTGACTGCTACTCTGGTCAAGAGGTAATTCCTTGTAGATGCTTTCACAACTCTTTTAGGATCTATCCGCTTATACTTTAAAAAGCTTAAAACCCATGCAGCTACACATACGTTCATTTATGGTAGCTGAGATAAGACCATTTCACCGTAAGCTCTAAGGGAAAACATAGTCTAAGCAACAATGCTGTTCCACTTTAAAGAAACCAAACTGTTATCCTTCGCTGAAAATATATTTCATGCACTGTAACTGCTGAGTTTGCAAACACTTATCACTGCCTGTGCTCCCAGGGAGTGGCTGATGTTCGCCAAACAGTTGATGTGAGACCTATATTCTTTAAGTGCGTTGTTCTTTCAAAAAGTTCTCTTTGTCTCTGCAAATAATGTAATTTATTTAGTTAGAGCAATCTCATAATGGCTAAAAGACTTACACTGATGTTTGCTTTATTGTATAACAAGGCTGCCTGAGGCAGCTCAAGAGACTATGGAGGTGTAGATTCCCCTCCAAAATGATTTACCCTTGAAAAAGATGAGAATTTTTTTTTTATTTTGTGTGGAATATAATGCACTTTTATTAATGAGTCAAGGTAATCAACCAAAATTCTGAGACATGGTTATTGAGTTTGTATATTTTCAATGATGTGGCCTTCATGTGAGTTCCTAGGAAAATGCTGTCATACTGTAAATCTGGTAACATCCAACAATACTTATTTATCGAAAAATCTAGGGAAACTGGGAAATGGCTGTTTATTTACTCATTGAATGTCAGTGCAATGACTGGAAGTTTGTTCTGTTTATCAGTGCTTGACTTGGCCCTGAACTGTTCAGAGAGGACATCCTGGACCTTTATTTTTGGACAAATAGCTCTCTGGTTTCTTTTTTGGGCAGAGCAGCTGTCTGGAGCACTATACCTGCACTTTTAATTCAACAAATTAGCCAGCCACCAGATTCACACATGGGAAAAAGGTTGATCAAGGTAGAATTTCCATCAAAAAGAAATTGAAAGCAGACATTCATTATGTCTTTTTTTTTTTTTTACTGTGACCTCTAAAGGGCTCCGTAGTATACAACCAAAGTGCTGTTGTTCCAAAACCTCTCCCCATACTGTTAGATCTACATAATCTACAAAGAGAACGAGTCAAATCTTGTTGAATAACCTGCCAGCTTATTTAGGAGAAGGTATGTCAAATATATTAATTTAATGCTATTTGAATGTGGGATTGTGCTGACTGAATCTGTAGTATGAGCCGAAAAACTAAACAGTGACCGGACAGGTTAGTCTCTCATTTGAAAAACTTAGCTAGCTAGTGAACAAACTGAGCATTTGCATGTAATGGCAATCTAAAGTTTGTTAGAATTTTGTTGAACTTAATGACAATACATCAAAATGTAACTACTGTAACTAATGTAACGATACATTTTCTTGCATGTAAGTAATTTAATGAAACGTGAACGCATGGCTATAAGAGTATCATAGTATTTTCTTTTGACTGTGTTTTAAGTAGAGCGAGTCCAGCGTGAGTCCAGTAGAAAAGGCGAGTGTCCATCCATCCATCCATTTTCTTCCGCTTATCCTTCCCAGGAAGGCGTTCAGGAGGCATCCGAAACAGATGCCCAAGCCACCTCAGCTGACCCCTCTCGATGTGGAGGAGCAGCGGCTCTACTCTGAGCTCCTCCCGGGTTACCGAGCTTCTCACCCTATCTCTAAGGGATCGCCCAGCCACCCTGCGGAGAAAGCTCATTTCGGCCGCCTGTATCCGGGATCTTGTCCTTTTGGTCATGACCCAAAGCTCATGACCATAGGTGAGAGTAGGAACGTAGATTGACCGGTAAATTGAGAGCTTCGCCTGGCGACTCAGCTCTTTCTTCACCACAACAGACCGATACATTGACCGCATTACTGCAGAAGCTGCACCGATCCGTCTGTCAAAAGGCGAGTGTGTTTATTTTAAATAAGTAAAAACCTGAATTTTTCAGATTTCTTCTATAAATCAGTAGAGACTAGGAGCCAACACGAAAAATGGTAGCCTTCCATAATCATGCCAGATTGTGTAATTGAACTATAATTTGAATTGTTTGATTTTTTTTAAATGTTATTTTTCTAAACAATCAGTTTTCTCCCCAGGAGTCAAGAAGCCAATAAAAGTGAGTTATTGCTCATGAAAAATAATGCATTCTGTTTTTGAAATACATATACTTATTGCATTTCAGAAGAAACCAACCCATTAATTAAATCTGTCTTTCAGTTAGGAAACAATTCACCACAGCATAATGTGAATGGCAGCCATGCAGGTGTATGCAGTAGTATATTTACTTGGCCCAGATGACTTCCTAACTATTTTTCTTTTGGTGCATGGTATGTATTTAATTTCACTTTGTTTCAGACAGGGTCTGAAATACTAAATGTATTTCAAGTGCAGAAATAAGCCACTTTCATAGACTATACTCAATGTGGAATTTAAATGTAAAGCAATGGTAGAGCATCCTGCTTGAAATGTAAGTGTTGTTTTCTTTTACCATGGGGGACAGTACAACAACAAAACAAATTACAAAACAAAAGCCCCTAGGGGAAAATAAAGACTCTACTATGAAATGATGCACTCATTATGCTGGATTTATGTACTAAATGAATGAAATGTGGCGGTGATGAATTTTTCTGGATTTGTTTGCCCTATATGTAGCAAGCCCTTGAGCTGATTTAGACCAGACTGAGGTGGGGACATTTTTTAAACAGGGCTTTTTCTCCTTCGTTCTTGAAAAAATATATACAGTCCATGCAAGCACTGTTTTAAAAATTGTAAATAACTGACATTGTTATATTAGTTTTTTTCTGTGATATATATTGCGACATGAAAACATACAGGATGTCTTCAGAAAGAGCTTTGCTATCAACCTGACAGTATGTATCCTTCATTCTTCCCCAGCCCCATCCTTTACAATTAAAATGTATGAAACTCATGAAAATTGTTATACTTCAGAACAGGTTGCTAGGTAATAATATGTAACAGTAATAGTATAGCAATAGCAACAGTAGTAAAATAGAATGCGCAATTGGGCATAACTTACCAAAAGCACTGCAATCTGGTTCACTTGTTCAGGTGTAGCCTTCACCATGTTCGCGGCATTGTCTGTTGTAATAAACACTTGACGACTCTCATCAAAGCACCAATCAGCTAAAGCATCTCTCATCCCTGTTGCGATGTTCTCACTTGTATGATCCTCTGGGAAAATGCAGTTTGCAAACAGCGACTTTTCAGGTGGAAGTCCTGGTCTGACTTATGAATGGCTCTGTTGTCCGGCTGGACCAGAAGTCTGTTGTTGCTGTATAATATTCCACTTGTGACAGCTCTGTTTCAACTTGTGCCTTGCATTTCTCGTACAGCTCTGGGATGGCAACTTGAGAAAAATAGTTGCATGATGGCATTACATCCCGCTTGTCAAGCGACTGGATAATGTTTTTAAAACCCTCTGTAACACCCCTGGCCGGGATGCTAAATCAGGAGTTGGAGTCAGAGGTAAAGAACACCGCGTAGAATTTATTAACCCTAACAAGACAGCTGTGTGGCCACTGTCTACGCCCAACAATATCTGTTAACACACAGACTCTTGACAATCTGTCCTAGATCTGTAGCTAGCTTAGACACGTATCACATGTTACAGTTCTCTGTCACTCACAGGAGTGGAGCCACAAGAGAGAGAGATGCCTGCCAAAACCCCACCTTATATAAGCTATGGCCTGAGACCCCTGGACACGCCCCTGCTGTCCCCGAGCACCCAGAGATGCCCTCCTCATTGTGGGACGTCCCACCCGGTAAAACAGCCCCACCTAACTGTCAAGACCCGCCCCCTAATGAAACATAAGTGAGCAACTTAGAACTTTAAATGAACACAGGGTCGCTCTTTTTATTAACCTTGTTAATTGATACCATGTCTTTGGCCACGTGAAATGTTATTGAATCTGTGATTTCTCTCTGCTGTTTGGAACCTTTGTGGTATGGTGTAATACTGGCAAATGCATCCAAAATAGATTTTTGCTTTGGACGGCATTGAGATGCTTTACACTCGTTATACAAAGATTTGTGGTGCCGCCTTAAATGATCAAACAAATTGGTCGTGTTGAGGCATCAATTGCAAGGCACTCCCGACAAAGTACCTGTTTTTGGTCAACAACATCCTGTCTGTAGTTTAAATATTTCCATGTCATTGACGATGCATTTCTTTTTGCAACCAAATTCACAATTGCAGTCTTTTTTGCCGGTTCCTCGCTCAGCATTCCGTCATGCGCAAGCAGAGCCTGCATGTCAACCACGTGCAGCAATGAACCGTGTTTAAAATAATAATAAACTGTGTATTCAATAACCCATAAATCAGAGTAAATTACCTTATATCAGACATATAATGCTATTTTTCCATTTGAAATAAATATATATTGTAGACTGATATATGTTTACCTAACTAAATCGCATGTTCTGAGATGTGACTATTGCGGACGTGTACATTGCAATGTCGATGCTGAAATGATATATCGTGCAGCCCTAAATGGCACACACTCTGACATCAAACAAAGGAGATAACGGCACAGGCTCTGACATTACAAGCCAAAAACAGTTTTCCCCGCATAACACTGAAAACTGAGTTTCTGAATATCTTCACTCTGGAAGGAGTTTTTCAAAGGTCAGTTTTCAGTGACCTAAAATGCAGTTTCTGTGTGGACGAAAGGCCAAAACACATAGAACAAAACATGTCTATGTATGATCCCCTGCTGATTTTGTATGTTTGCCCACTGACAAAGAAATTATCAGTCTATAATTTTAATGGTAGGTTTATTTGAACAGTGAGAGACATAAAAACAAAAATCCAGAAAATCGCATTTCAAAAAGGTTATAAATTGATTTGAGTGAAATAAGTATTCGACCCCTCTGCAAAACATTACTTATTACTTGGTGACAAAACCCTTGTTGACAATCACAGAGGTTGTAGTTGGCCGCCAGGTTTGCACACATCTCAGGAGGGATTTTGTCCCACACTTCTGCAGATCTTCTTCAAGTCATTAAGGTTTTGAGGCTGAAGTTTGGCAACTCGAACCTTCAATTCCATCCACAGATTTTCTATGGGATTAAAGGTCTTAAAGTTGGCATCATACATAGATGCCAAATGTCAAACTACATCAAGATTGGTCATTTACTGCCATATGAGTAGTGTTTTAAGTGTTTTTCAAAATAACTAAGATGGTTGTTAATCCATGATGGTGATTTTTTGGGTCTCAGTGGCCAAAATATTCATTTAAGTTAGTAAAAACCTTTGTTTTTTTAAGTGAGGGTGAAAGCTCCTGAATTTTTTAATTGTACACAACTGAATATCCTGCTGAGACATGGTGCACTAAGTCATGTAGGCTGAATTACCATGACAGTGAAACATGTAGAACGTCATTACAACAAAATGTTTTAATATTAAAGAATTTAGATAACTGATAGACCCTCTGATAACTCTCCTTAAACATCCTAATATCAGTCGTCAATCTCTTCGATGATTTCATCTTGACTGATGGTAGAAGAGTGATCTATAGCCTGTCTTAATACAGCTGTGTTAGCTGTCTATAGTGTAGCTCTCCAGCACAGCACTTATTATCTAGCTAGTGAACTTCTTGTAGTTCAATTAGTAAATTAGCTAGCTACAATATTGCACACAAAACAGCTGTAAGATGAGTATATAATTGTAAAGTTATATTTGATTCCCAATTGAGCCAAATGTTGTTGTGTCCTAGGGCAAGGCAGTCTACCCTAATGTACTCCAGGAAAATATACCTGTACTTATTGTAAGTCGCTCTGTATAAGAGCATCTGCTTAATGACCATTATCTTCAAAGTGGAGTAAAACAAAAATGGAAATTGATTCCTTTATTAGAAACCTGCTAAATTAGCAATAAAAATGATTTGACATAACTACTCAATTCTGATAATGGTGTGATGGTTATTAATGTGCAGAAGTAGCTTTTCTAATTTATTACCTAGATTATCTAGCCCGGCTAGTTAACTTTTTTTTCTTTTACTTAACGTTTCAAATAGTAATTTCTGTTTTCAATGGGTAGCTTAGAAAAATTAAGCTTTTGACTATACAAAATGTTCTGTGAGTGACATTCATCAACTATCTACTTTTATTACACTGATGTTGAGAATGTTTTTTTGTAATAATCTAAGCTATTCCACAATCAAAGTCAATTGACAATGTGTGTCTTTAGGGTGTTTCAACAGTATGCCAAAAAGCTTATTATGTTTGTTCCAGTTCACTAATATTCTTCTTTTAACTCACAAGTTCCTGTGAGTTAAAATGGTGTTAAGGTACCCAAATTAATACAGTAACGCATCAAGAAACACAACCTCTGGTGCAGTGGACATGCCAATAAAACATGCCTCATGGTGGCACAAGCCTGTGAAGTTGGACATTTTAAAGGTTCACCACACCCATCCCTTTTGACCTAGTCTTGGAAATCAGTCCATAGGTGTAACTCCTCACTATGAAATGTTTTGCCACTGAGACCCAAAAAAATCACCATCATGGATTTTCAGCCATCTTAGTTATTTTGAAAAACAATATTGTATATATATATGACCAATCTTGATGTAGTTTGACATTTGGTATCTATGTATGAAGATCTTCAAGTGTTGTATAAACCAGACCAGTATGTAAAAAACGACATGGGGTCACCACTGGACAGGAAAAAACATCCAACATTGGGTTAATGTTTGTACACATGCGCAGTTTGTCTTTTACCCTATATTGCATAATTTTCATGCTAACTAAATGCTGAAACCCTCTAAATGCTGCTTGCATTTAAAGACAATTGCTTAGTTACAGTAACATATACAGTGGGGAGAACAATTATTTGATACACTGCCGATTTTGCAGGTTTTCCCACTTACAAAGCATTTTTATCATACAACTGTGAGTGACGGAATCTAAAACAAAAATCCAGAAAATCACATTGTATGATTTTTAAGCAATTCATTTGCATTTTATTGCATGACATAAGTATTTGATATATAAGAGTAGCAGAACATAATATTTGGTACAGAAACCTTTGTTTGCAATTACAGAGATCATACATTTCCTGTAGTTCTTGACCAGGCTTGCACACACTGTAGCAGGGATTTTGTCCCACTCCTCCATACAGACCTTCAAGTTTTGGGCTGTCGCTGGGCAATACAGACTTTCAGCTCCCTCCAAATATTTTCTATTGGGTTCAGGTCTGGAGACTGGCTAGGCCAGTTAGTGACTTTGCTGAAACTAAAATGTACAGACATGATAACCATGAAATACGTATTTGTCTTCGTGCAAATTCACAGTCCACAGCTCACCCACAACCTAAATTACTTCCGCTGAGTAGTACTCACTTTCACCATAAGTTTTGAGAGGCTTGCCAAGGAACACATCACCTTGACCGTTACCGCAACCCTGCCTGGATCAATTGCAATTTTCATAGAATTCCAACAGACCCAAAGATTATGCTGTCACACTGCACACAGCCAAACCCACCTGGACAAGAGCTAAAGAACACCTGTGAGGATTGACTACAGCTTGGTTTATAACAACATACTGCCCTCGAAGTTCATCAGGGGAGACATTAACATTCAAGTAATGCAACTTAAATAGTGAATAAAAGCATTTTAATACTTGGGAGTGAAATTCACAATCATTGCATTGCAAATGCCATGCTCTTACCATGTGCTGTTACACAGTACCCCACAAGACCTGGGGCTTGACCCATCCCAGTGCAACTGGAACTGAAACATGGACACCTCCTCTGTGCTGATTCTCAACAAATGGGCCCCTGAAAGGTACATGCTCAGTGCCCTCCTGAATTTCCTGTTCACTGATGAATGCAGGGAAACGACACAATGGTGGCAGGTTGCATTTCCAACAACAACGTGACAGATGACAGGGAGGAGATTTGAGCCCTTGTGGAGTGTTGTCAAGTGAACTACAGTGGGGAGAACAAGTATTTGATACACTGCCGATTTTGCAGGTTTTCCCACTTTCAAAGCATGTAGCAGTCTGTAATTTGTTCATAAGTACTCTTGAACTGAAAGTTACGGAATCTAAAACAAAAATCCAGAAAATCACTTTGTATGATTTTTAAGTAATTAATTAGCATTTTATTGCATGACATAAGCATTTGATACATCAGAAAAGCAGATCTTAATATTTGGTAAAGAAACCTTTGTTTACAATTAGAAGATCATACGTTTCCTGTAGTTCTTGACCAGGTTTGCACACACTGCAGCAGAGGTTTTGGCCCACTCCTCCATACAGGCCTTCTCCAGATCCTTCAGGTTTCGGGGCTGTCGCTGGGCAATACAGACTTTCAGCTCCCTCCAAAGACTTTCTATTGGGTTCAGGTCTGGAGACTGGCTAGGCCACTCCAGGACCTTGAGATGCTTCTTACAGAGCCACTCCTGGCTGTGTGTTTCGGGTCGTTGTCATGCTGGAAGATCCAGCCACAACCCATCTTCAATGCTCTTACTGAGGGAAGGAGGTTGTTGGCCAAGATCTCGCAATACATGGCCCCATCCATCCTCCCCTCAATACGGTGCAGTCGTCCTGTCCCCTTTGCAGAAAAGCATCCCCAAAGAATGATGTTTCCACCTCTATGCTTCACAGTTGGGATGGTGTTCTTGGGGTTGTACTCATCCTTCTTCATCCGAGGAGATGTCATTAACGAGTTTTTCACAAAAGTAAAATGGAGGCACTATTGTTTGAGACATCAACTTTTCATATATAACTTTTAAAGACAATGGTCCAGTGGTCCTTTACACGATTGTCAACCAAATCTGTTCAGTGGTTTCGGAGATGTCGTTTAAGTGTGTTTTTGTTAACGGCAAAATTGTGAGAAAATATTTTATAGTGCCCCCAAGAGGTATTTCTGTATGGGACTTTTTCTGTCCATTCCTGACAGACACGAGTATGTTTCATTTCATAGTTGTTTGATGTTCCATTTGGGATTAATTGACTTAAAGTTATAGACCCACCCAGGTCAATTTCATTCGCTGATTTCGCTGTACTATTTGAGATATCAACTTTTCTTATATAACTTTTAAAGATAATGGTTCAAAGGTCCTTCACACCACACGGCATGCAAATCCATTCAGCGGTCTTGGAGGAGATGTCATTAACGAGTTTTTCACATTTATTTAGTCAGCATGAGAAGGGGCATGTATGGAACTTGGCTGCATGACTCTATGACAATCAGTTTATGAGATATGCATGCTCAAACCTTCAACATTTGACCAAGTGCTACAGCGCCACCATGGGGTGTATATGTATAGTAATGGCAACAGGCATGCACAGTTTCATGCAAATTGAGCCACATATGGCCTAATAAAAAATAAAGCTGCAAGCAGCATTTAGCAGGTTGCAGCATTTAGCAGGTTTCAGCATTGAAGCTACTACTAGCCAGATATTCTTTCAACTTATATCCATAGTTGCAAGCAATAAGACATTGATGGTTTTTCCTTTCCTATAGTGCCCCAATGTGGCCAACTTGAAACATCATTCACACAAAGTAAAATCACAACCCTGATCATGTGTACCAAATGTAATCTCACTGAGTGACAAAGAACAATGATGAACTGGAACAAACACAATAGGGTTTCACAAGTGAACGGCTGAAACCCTAATAATGAACTGGAACAAACATAATAGGGTTTCACCAGTGATCTGCTGAAACCCTAATAATAATAATAATGAACCGGAACAGACACAATAGGGTTTCACCAGTGAACAGCTGAAACCCTAATAATAAAATGAACTAAAACAATTGGGTACCAGTACCTATGGTACTTGGTCCCCTAATTATAAAAGTACATTATTATATTGTAGTAGCTGTGCAGAATCCATACAGGCTTTAGATTCTGAAATGTTCTTAAATACTCTTGACTGGCACCAATAATGAATGTACAGTTAGGTCTGGAAGTAATTTGACAGTGACACAACTTTTGTTATTTTGGCTGTGTACCAAAATATATTCAGGTTACAGTTAAATAATGAATATGGGCTTAAAGTACAGTCCCAGCTTTAATTTGAGGGTATTCACATCCAAATTTGCGGAAGGGTTTAGGAAATACAGCTCTTTAATATCTAGCCCCCTCTTTTTCATGGGCAGGTGTGGGTTATTCCTTTGTTATTTCTTCATCAATAAAGAAGGTAAGAGGTCTGGAGTTGATTCCAGGTGTGGTATTCATATTTGGAAACTTGCTGTAAACCCACAACATGTGGTCAAAGGAGCACTCAAAGCAAGTGAAACAGGCCATTGTTAGGCTGCAAAAAGTAATGTTTGGTACATTCTGAGAAAAAGAAGACAACAGTGGTGGATGATTGTAGGATACTTTCCATGGTAAAGAAAACCCCCTTTACAAAATCCAGCCAAGAACAGTCTCCAGAAGGTAGGCATATCATTATCCCAGTCTACCATAAAGAGAATAATTCACAAGCAAATACAGAGGGTTCACCACAAGGTGCAAACCATTCATAAGCCTCAAGAATAGAAAGGCCAGATTAGACTTTTCCAAATTTGACAGTGACACAACTTTTGTTATTTTGGCTGTGTACCAAAATATATTCAGATTAGAGTTAAATAATGAATAAGCCTCAAGAATAGAAAGGCCAGATTAGACTTTTCCAAAGAACACTAACAAAGCCAGCCCAGTACTGGAACAGCATTCTTTGGATATATGAAACTAAGATCAACCTGTACCAGAATGATGGGAAGAATAAAGTATGGAGACGGTTTTGAACAGCTCGTGATCTGAAGCATACCACATGATCTATAAAATATGGTGGAGGCAGTGTGATGCCTTGGCCATGCATGGCGTCCAGTAGCACTGGGTCACCAATGTTTATTGATAATGTGACAGAAGACAGAAACAGCTAGACGAATTCTGAATAATGAATAATTGCTCAGATTCAGCAAAGTTGATTGGACGGTGTTTCACTTTACAGATGGACAATGACCCAAAACATGCTGCGAAAACAACCCAGGAGTTTTTAAAGGCAAAGAAGTGGAATATTCTGCATTGGCCGAGTCAATCACCTGATCTCAATCAGTTCGAGCATGAATTTCACTTGCTGAAGACAAAACCTAAGGCAGAAAGACACATGAACAAACAACAACTGAAAACAGCAGTAGTAAAGGCCCGGCAAATCATCAAAAAGGAGGAAACACAGCGTTTGGTGATGTCCATGCCTTCCAGACTTCAATCAGTCACTGCCTGCAAAAATGAAACATTTTTTATGGTTGTGTTAATTTGTCCATTTACATTTGAGCCCCTGAAATAAGGGGACTGTGTATTAAAATGGTTGCAATTTCTAAATGTTTCATACAATATTTTTGTTCAAGCCCTTGTGTTAAAGCTGAAAGTCTGCACTTCAATTGCATCTCGTTTGTTTCATTTCAAATCCATTGTGGTGGCGTACAGAGCCAAAGTTATGAAAATTGAGTCCAAATATTTCTGGGTCCTAACTGTATGTATTTTCTTATTTTAAAATACTTTTAAATTGTATTTCTATTTCACCAGTAAAAGGCTACTTAATTTAAGGAGCATTTTATTTCCTCATAATTTTTTCATTCTTTGACCTAAACATTTTCCAATTACATTTTACTGGATTACATTACATTAAATATCGGCCATCTGCCCCCTTGATCCTGGAAAATCAGTGATGGTATTGGCCCTAAAATTCCATATCGGTCATTCTCTTGTATATCCAGTTTATCTGACTCATTGTAGTCTCCTTGTGAAAATTCTGAAATATCTAAGGAAGGTCAGTTCCCCTCCCTGCTCCTTAGGCAAGCACTAGGGTCTTAAAGATAATACAAGCGTAGAGGAATGGGGTCACATCGGACACCTTGGTAAGTGGACACCATAAAGTTAACTATGATGGAGTGGTCTTGTAGCCATCAGGTCTTTCCCAGGAGAAATAAAAAAAAATGATATGTTGACCTTGAAACGGTGGGATGACATCTAAGTTGAGATGACTTGGAGAGATATAAGGGTGTCAGAAAGAGGGAAAGAGAAAAGTAGTTGAGTGTCATCCATATAGCAATTTGAAAGACCATGTGAGGATATGACCTCACATGTGACTTGATAATATAGGGTCAAGCATGTGGAAAACGAACTTAGAATTATTTATATTTTATGTTCATTTTGTGGGGGTCACTCTTCTGGCTTTCACATCTTGTTTCATTGTACATGAACCCATCCAATGTAACCTTAATACTATGCCTTACTGTTTCTTTCATGACACCAGCTGCTCCCTTGACATTTGCTCCCCATTAATTAGCAGCAAAGAGGACAGATAGTGCTACATGTATGTGTGAACGGTGCCTGTTTACCATCAGATATGACAGAGCCTCCATCTGTTACCCAATGCGATCAAATGGTCAGGGGACTAGAACTGTTATTGTTAACCTAAAATAGTTAAAGTAAAAGCCAGACTCTAGATCTTGAACATACTAACCTTGACAATGAAAGTATACTGGGGAGGTTAATGTAATGTGTAAAATGATGTGTCATGCAAAAGTGGTATTAGCACTACACACAAATTGTGGTACTTTGTAACAGAAACTCCAGGGTCATGTTCCTCAAATACCAAAGAAGAAATGGACAGAAGCTGTGGGGGAAAAATGCAGGATTCTGAACCCTTAGTATAAACAAAATTCTGGCGCACCAATAGGCAGTAACGCACTAGACATGTGTTTGGCATTCCCACTAGTCTAGAGCACCAGAAAGTAGCAGCTGTGTGTATCCTGGGGAACATTTACCTTCACATCTTATCACTTAACTGAGGAAACTGAAGGACCGCATGGGCATTGACACATTTTCCACCTCTGTTGGCTTTCTTGTAGGATAACGGAGAATGAGCCATCAATTAGCCTCCTTTCTCTCCCTCATCATGCCTGTGCTCCAGAGCCCCCGATGGTCACACTAATGAGCAAGGATTGCACAGCGTTTGATTTGGTCTGAAGAGCTCCTTCTTGTTTCATTTTAGCAGTCAGAGTTCTTCTTCCACAAATAATGAACACATTAATCCAACT
Source organism: Esox lucius (assembly GCF_011004845.1). Lineage (NCBI taxonomy): Eukaryota > Metazoa > Chordata > Actinopteri > Esociformes > Esocidae > Esox > Esox lucius. Next base: position 23,501,409 of record NC_047590.1, read on the forward strand.
TTGTTTGAGGTGGAACTAGCGTTTATTTACTTCATAGCTTACACCAGAGGCACTGGCTAAAGACAAGCTAAAAACAGACTCCACATTAGTGTTTGCATATGTGCATGTGTGCATATGATGTCTGTGTGTGGACATGTCTTTCTGTTAGCAGTGATAAATGAATTATTGCAATTATTGGTACAGTATTCATTATATTATTTCCAATGAACAAATGTGGTAGAAAAGTTTTAATGGAATTTTGCTTCAACCAATTTGTATATTTAAGCTAGACATGAAAAATGACAAAGTTATGGAATAAACAATGTTACCTCATCTGGTTTATTTTATGTTCTTTAAACACATTCTAAACAAACAAACAAAAGCATTACATCCCATGTCAGATTTGGTGCCACTGCTTTACATTACTTGCCATTAAAGATTAAAATGGACCTGGTAAATTAACCGATTTTGGGTGGTAAAAACACCCCATAATGATTAGATTCGAAAGCCAACTGGTTCTACAACATTTACCTATTGCTGGGTTAGCAAATAACCCAATCATTGCATTAAATTTGACAAGAGGTCATGGGCCATTTAGGATGAAGTTATTGTATTGGTTATTGAGGAATGGTAACTAATCCTGAGCTGTTTAGAGGCGGAAAATTGGGGTCACTCTTTAGATTAGGACTAATTATCTCAGTGAGAGAGATGAGTAGTTAATTTAGGGTATAATGTGTCAGAATGGTGATTTATGGTGATCAGGGCTTCCATATTGATGTGACAGGTGGGTGGGACATCCAGTTTGTAGGATGGGACTTCCGGTATGACGTATGTTAGGGTGGGACATCCTGTATGACGTATGTTAGGGTGGGACTTCCTGTATGACATGTGTACGGGCTTCAGGAGTGACGTACGAATGTCTGGTGACTTTTAATTTATGATTACATTGATGTGTCAGTGTTTGATGTTTTACAATGCCTGATGAGCAAAACAGACTAGTGTTATAACAGGTGGGTTATGTTTGATGATTAACAAATGGGGCTTAGGGTTCCGGAATGTTAAATTCACAGGCAATAAATAATTGTTGTGTCAGCGGTAAGCTGTTTGATGTTCAACAAATGGTGTTTGTCAGATCTAAAAACCCCGGTGTTTAATCTTCTGACAAGATGTGCAACAGATGGCCTAAAACCGGTGATTGTTAACCTTTCATGTTTTATGGGTTGATTGGCGTGGTCTGCGTATTTAGATCATGCAGACATCGGTGATGGTCATTCAGTCTTGCCTGAGCAAACTTACCTACACATTACAAAATATGGAGGATTGTGCTGCGATCAATGTTTTGGGTGAAACACTGGTGAAAGCTAACATCTTAAACATAGCTCAGCGATTTGGTAAGAAATTACAGATGGACTGCAGAGATGCAATCAACATGCCAGCCCCGAAGAAACCGATGCAGAGTTTAACCCGAATCCATCAACTACACCAGGATATGTTGGCACGGGAATGGGAATTGGATGATGGTCGGATCGTGGATACATTTTCAACCCAGAGCTACCGGAGGTGTCATTTTATGAATTACCCGAAGGCCATGTGTTTAAGGTTGGTGTGACCGATCAAATGGTTTTTAATGCCGGATTATGGGCCACCTTTCGGAAAGTGTTTTATTTGGGGCCAAAACAAGGCCCACATAATACAGTAGATGTACTGTTTAAAGTTGTCGAGGGGCTGAAAAGTATGACTCTGTTAGATTGGAGCTATTTCCGGAAAATGTCAGCAGGGTAGATTGTGACTGCGGGCGGATCGACTGAAGTAAGACCCTGAAGCCCCGCCTTAAGCTAACACCGACCTCAACACAGCATAAAAACAGACAGACTGCCTGAGAGTATCAAGCAGTCGGAAGAATTTACGAAACATGTCTCAAGATTACAACCAAGCGGTGATTGAAGAACCCAAGGCTGAGGACTGGCTGTGTGACGCCTGGGATGACAACGCGGAAGCCTTCTACGGAACCCCTGACCCAGACAGCTCGATTCCACCCGCATACCCAGCAAGAAACTACCACTGGATTGACAGGATTGGTGATCAGCTAGTTCCTGTCATAATCTGTCATACATTTCAAATGCTAACAAGAGTTATCACAAAATGGACAAACACCTTGTACCAAAAGTTTTAAAGATAATCAAAGCAACAATGGGTATGATTCTGGAAAACGTTGTTGGGGCTATTCTACACAAAGCATGCATCGGATTTGAAGTGGACCACCCGAGCCAGACAAGACATTCATGTCTCGAACCGCCTGAGTATTTTTTTGAGGTCCATTATGATGACATTGTGGCAACAGTTTTAACACCGCGACTGAAACATGTGTTGGTCAAGGCTTTGAACGCATCAGGTTTTCACGCACCGATGACTGATGTTCTTGAGGCCGCTGAGAACTTTCTGCATGAGCTCAAGTTGGAGCCGAGCATCACACAGAGACTGAGTGAGAACAGGGATTAATACATGGACAAATTTAATGAGGATGTTGTATGCGACGCATGGTGAGATGAAAGCAAAGAGTCTGTTGTCTAAGGCCAGGGTAACTTCAGTTCTAATGTTAACATGTATATAAACAAAGACTATGAGAAATCTGAATGTTTGTGTAACTTACATACATACATACATCTTCTTCCGCTTCATCCGGGGCCGGGTCGCGGCCGGGTCGCGGCCTAAGCAGAGATGCCCAGACTTCCCTCTCCCCAGACACTTCCTCCAGCTCTTCCGGGGGGACACCGAGGCGTTCCCAGGCCAGCCGGGAGACATAGTCCCTCCAGCGTGTCCTTGTGTGACTTAACTCAAATAAAACGATGTTAAACATGTATTAATTCTCATTATTGCTCGAACACTCTACGATGTGTGAACAGGTTATGAAAAGTATTAACTACGACCCGGTAAACCCTGGTGCTTATGTGGGTAGAGAGGGTTTGAAAAGAGCATACTTGGAAAGAACCGGGGAGATCCTCAAAAATGGCGAGGCCGATGACTGGCTGCTAGCCCAGGATGCATATACGCTACACAGTCCTGTAGCTATACATTTTAAAAGAAACAGAGTTATTGTTCATGATATAAATTCACAATTTCAGCTGGATTTGGTTGACATGAGTGCTTACAGTGTGGAAAACGATAACATGAAATGTATGCTAATACATAGATGTATTAAGCAAATATGCATGGATTCGCTTGCTGAGAAATAAAAGCGCTATTAAGGTAAAGCGAGCATTTGAAGACATACTAAAAGAAGGAAGAACACCGCAAAAAGTCCAAACGGACAAGGGGAAGGAGTTTTTTAATTAACATTTTGAAATATTAATGAAGTACAACATAAAACATTTTGCTACAGGAAATGATGTGAAAGCCAGTATCGTTGAGAGATTTAATACAACAATTAAATCACGAATGTGGAGGTATCTCACAGCTGCCAACACTCATCGCTATGTTGAGGTTATTCAAGATTTAGTTCACGGATACAACCATAGCTACCATCAGTCTATTAAGATGAAGCCTGCTGACGTTTGTGAAGAAAATGTTAGATTAGTTCTCAAGAACCTGTATGGTACAACATTAATGAGAAATGGTAATCAAAGCTACAAGTTCCAGGTTGGGGATACTGATAGACTCTCAAAGCTGAGAGGTGCGTTTACAAAAGGCTATGAAAAAGGGTACACAGATGAATATTTTACAATAACAGAATGCATTCCTAGGGTACCTCCTGTATACAGAATAAAATGTTATGATGGTGATGTGATAGTTGGGACCTTTTATGAACAGGAATTGTTGAAAATAATCGTGGCTAAGGATAAAACTTTTAAAGTGGAAGCAGTTTTGAATGAGAAAGTACAGAAAGGGAGTCTTGTGAAGTGGCTTGGTTGGCCTGAGAAATTCAACAGCTGGATACCATCGGAACAATTGGTTGACCTAGAAACTGGATAAAACTCCAGGATTTACAGGATCACGTCATTTACATTGACTGCGATCAGCATGGGTGACGGTGGCTTCTACATAACGCTGCACAGTAACTCATCGAGACATGTCTATCCAAGCAACACAAGTTCGTGCTATACCACTAAATTTGCCAAAGGTATAGATTTGAAAGGTGATTGGGAAGTATCTTTGATAGAGTTCCAATACCCGCATACGTGGAAGACTTTTACATGGGGTGAAAACGCATTTGAACTACATGACTCGAATAACGACAAAACTTGGAAATATGAACTCAACACCGGTTATTACAGCAGCATAGTAAAACTAGTGACAGAGCTCAGCAGTTATATAAAACCACATGGTGTATAGGCGGGGTTCAATTAATTAAAAAATAGAATGTTTCTAAAAGGTGAGCCCCAGTTTAGTTTGAAATTTAGTGCAAAACTGGAACAGATATTGGGGTTAAAACCAGACGAGCGGTGGCACGGCCCATGGTACGGACCATTCCCCACAGATATTCTGGCTGGGTTTAACACCCTATACATCTACACAGATATAATTGATTATCAAAATGTTGGTGACAGTCATGTCCCACTAATGGGTACTGTACATATTGCTGGGAAAAATAACAAAGTTGTCACAGTGACGTACGACAAGCCACACTACGTACCTCTTAGTAAGAGCCAGTTTGATGAGATCTTTTTTTGAAGTAAAATCTGATCAAAACCAGCTGGTTTCATTTGTAGTGGGTAAGGTGATTGCAAAATTACACTTCAGACCCATCAAACATTCTTTTAGAATTTAAGATGCAGCCTCAGAAACTCTACGATGATCCTCAAAGTTGTGTGGAAAACTATACAACACACGCCGGTAACGGTTTACCGGGGTATCATGGTAGCGCTGCAATGTATGGGGCTGGTCTAGAAGGCCTTTTCCGAGGGCTTTTCTGGATGGCAATACCTTTGTTGAAACGAAAGTAGCAAAACCACATCAGTAGCAAAACCACATCTGAATAATGCGGCTAGGAATATAGTTGGCGATGTTGTCAACAGTGTTCTGTCATGACAAACTAAACAGCAGGATGGTTCTGGATTGATGGTTATGACTCGAGGTGTTAGAAAGAGACCACCTGGTAGGCGGAGCCAACCCAAGAGTAAAAAACGCAAGAATGAGACAAAAACAAGAGCCGCGGATAAAAGAGGACATACACCCCGGAGGACACTCAAAGGGAAAACGGCAAAGCTGCTTAAGAATATATTTTAGAAAGATGGCACTCCTACACCCTATGTCTGGTGAATGTATGAAAACAGTGTTGGATTTATTCACAGTTTCATTCACACAAACATCTATCGAGAAAAATACTTACGTTGAAATACCAACCCTATCAGCAATATCAGACACAGCCCCTCTGGAGTTCTTTATTGCCGGGAATGGCGAATACTACATTGATCTAAACAATACTTTGCTGTACCTAAGTGTAAAAGTCACTAAACCGGACGGAACTAATATTGATGCCAGAGCACGTGTCGGAGTTATCAACTATCCGATAGCCACCCTATTTTCACAAGTGGATGTCTCCTTGGGTGATCGTTTAATTAGTCAGAGTAGCAACAGATACCCCTACAGAGCCGTTATAGAGAGCATTCTGAATTATGGATGTGATACATTAAAGAGGAGACCCCGGGGAAGACCTAGGACACGCTGGAGGGACTATGTCTCCCGGCTGGCCTGGGAACGCCTCTGTGTCCCCCCGGAAGAGCTAGAGGAAGTGTCTGGGGAGAGGGAAGTCTGGGCATCCCTGCTTAGACTGCTGCCCCCGCGACCCGGCCCCGGATAAGCAGAAGAAGATGGATGGATGGATACATTAAAGACACAGTTTTCAGCTGGTTTGAAAGGACCCTGCAGGCGAGAACAAGAACGATGGACTCACGAAAAGGGCTGCCTATTCAGCGGATAGTACAAACTTTTTATAGCGATATCTTCTTTCAAGAGAAACTTATGTTAAACGGCGTTGATATAAAGGTTAGGATGGTCCACGGTAAAGATGAGTTCTGCTTTATGGGGGTCGGGGATGTGCGTTATCATTTGCATATATTACCAGCGTCTCTATTTGTTTTCAAAGGAGTCAAGAAAGTGTCTGTTTCGCCAGCCGTGAAACGTGGACATGCTCAAGCGTTACTCCCAACGAACGCCAAGTATCCAATTGAAAGAGTGTGTATGAAGACATTTAGTTTACCAGCCGGGGGTCGCATTTGCAACCAGGAAAACCTATTTTTAGGACCTCTGCCATAATGTATTGCAATCGGATTGGCGGACAATGACAGTTTCAAACATTTTAATTTGGAGTTTATGGCTATGTATGTAGATGGTCAGCAATTTCCTAGAAAACCATTCCAACCAAATTACACAACAAGTTCAGCAGTGCGTGAATTTTACCAATTGGCCTTAGCTTCAGGAAAACACCTAAAGGACCAAGCCTTGGCTATTGACAGGTCGGACTTCTTACACGGCTATGCCCTTTATGCATTCAACTGCGCACCCGACGAGGAGTGTGGTCAGTACCTACCCTTGATCAAGTCAGGGAATGTATGACTTGAGATGAGGTTCAGACAATCACTACCCCACCTGTGAGAAAACCTGTGAGAATGTGGAATACAGTTCAAAACAAGTACAGGACCTGGTTTCAACCACGTGTGGACAACATTGTGTGTTCTTTCTCTATCTAATGACAAAAGGTCTGAGTTATAAAGATGTTATGTCTTTTTATGTTAATGATTTACGAGAAAATGATACCCTCGTCAAGTTTGGAGCTAAGATGTACCAGAGCCAGCGTGATAAGCAAATGTTTAATTGCATACAACATGCTCAATCTTGTGAAACGTTTAATTTGTGCCATGGTTGTTGAAGAAATAGAAAAGCCAATCACGTGTTTGTCAACTTTATTATTCAAAAATAAAACCATTTGTAAAACCACATCAATGTTTACATATTATTTTTCATACAACATTTATTCAAGATAAAACAAACATACAATGTATTACAAATAAAATAAAAACACATTAAAATGGAAGCCATTTTGTGGGGTCCGTGGTATGAGGTTCAAAGAAAGCTTTGGTTGGTTGAAAACCAGTTGCTGGTAGTGTGGCTAAATCATCCATTGTGTCACCAGACTTTTGTTTATACAAATTGATTTTACGTCTTACATGCGCATTTGGAATAGTTGTAAAAGGCATGTTGAGACATGCCATGGCCTCTAAAAACACACCCCACCCCAACGGTCTTCTAGTTTCAGCAAATTTATTGGTTGCTGTCACACTTTTAACAAGATCCAATAGGTGGGAGCCCTTGATTACCTCTCCTTTGAAAACAAATTCACCATTTGAATTCCATGAGTCAAATCTTTAGACCGGTGCATTCTATTAAGAATATATTCAACATTCTTTCTACGCCTCGCAGGCACAGTATCCAAAATGTAATCAACAAGGTCAACATTTCGGTCAACAGTTTGCTTTGTCTCAGTCACGTTTAATACATCAGACCCAGTCTCAGACCCGGGTAGACTTAAAGTCAATGTGTTAGTATCAAGCTCCCCCTGTCGCACAACAGTCAAAATTCTTTGTTAAATGGCAGAGCATCTTTTAGCTTTCTCATGTAAATCCATATCAGGCTTCAACAGTATATTGCGAATCGATGAGTCCAAATCATTTTCAACAGATTGTCTTACATCGGTGCTAGACGTTTTTGGATGCTCGCAGTTTTTCAAACTGATGTTGTGGCACCAGAAACATTTTCTGAGCATGCTCCATGTTGTTTAACCGTGTCTCGATGCAATTAGACTGGTTAGGAATGGAACTGCAACGCTTAGTAACGGCAGTAGAAAACCTCCAGATTGTTTGTTTTTTCTTTTCCTTGCGACTGACGTGTTCTTTCTAGACATGTATATAATTTTGTCTTTTTGTCTCTTTACTTTTCGGAGCAGTGATTCTGTTAAGGGTATATTTCCGCGCCTTAGATTAAGCGCTATTTCACAGAGTGATTGAATGAGGTCGGTGGATGCTGATTCTAAAATAACTTTTTATTGACTTGCCGGTGCCTTAAATATCCTCTTCAAAAGTGGTACATTTCTACGAATGTGTTTAGACATGATCAAACTTTCTTAGGAACGTACACGACAGGCCAATCCCCTGAAAATAACCCTGTTCTCAGACGGTAGTCTTCTGGTGTTGTAGCTTTAAAGTCAATAAGTAAATAACCAAAAGGCGGATGTGTTGCATCTTTAAAACTCTCCATGAAGAATTGAGATAGACCGGGGTATATCTGTCTGCCTAAAATGGGTATATTTGTCTGCCTAAAATCTGCTGATTGTTGCGGAGGTTTTTAAACAAGATGAGGTAGTTTGTGTTCAAGTTAATAGTTCTACTAGATTTGCCTTTAACAAACATGTTGTGGACAAGGTAAATTGCACTCAGGTTACGGTGGTGTGAATATTGTGTGAAAACTCTCTCCATCTCCAAACTCTCTGATGCACTTTTCATTAAATCGTCAATAATTAAAAGGTTGTTTTTCTGAATCGTTAGCAGATTGTCATCATACAGCGATGTTGGTAGACCTTCTAAAAAAGTAATCTCCCTTACCTTCAACATTTCGTCATACAGCGGTTGCCATCATGAATAAACCCAGACGATATTTTGAATTTCTTTGGATAAAACAACGTCAGCATTATCCAGCAACATCTTCACAAAATATGTTTTACCAGAGTTACTGGGGCCACCAATGACACAGCTGAACGGGTGTTGTAGTCGTGGGTCAAAACCGCTATCTATCCTAGACTGTGGTTTAGTACCCATAAGGCCTTGTGCTGTAATCAGGGAGCAGTACACGCTTGTTGTACAACTCTGAAACGCTTAGACACTACTCGGTTTTTCAACATGAATGTTCTTTTATCTCTATTAATTGTGTCTGCATTAGCAAGGACGTGATCATCATCACCGCACTCACCCCGTACAAAGTTATCAACCAGTCGTGTCAGCGTCTCCAAATTAACAATGGTTGTGTTGTAGCTGTTGAGCGTAATGCCTTTTGCTTTGAGACAGGTCAGACCTTTAACGGTTTTGTAACCGTATGTCTTTGGCCCACCAATAACAAATTGAGCTATGCTGTCACCATCCGGTAACTCATCGGTCAAGTCAACCAAGAATGGCCCCAGTGGGGGCACCCAAAGGCGTGTGACAAAGATCACGGAATCAGTATCTGTGTAGATTACACGTCTATCCAACTTTTCCAAGAGTGAATACAACTCGAGTCTAGCATAAGCGGATGTGAACGTGGCAATAAAAATGTTGCCGTTACGTGGTTTGATTGGTGTCTGTTTTGTGTAACGCCACTGAACCATCGCAACAGTGTCTGAGATGAACGAGAAATAACCAACATCTATTTCACTGGAAAAAAGGTTGTGGCTAAACTCCTCCGGATCTGTAATTAACATTGTGTTCATAAGGTTAGTCCGCTCACCCATCTTACCCCAAAGACTATTCATTGCCAATTTAGCTAAAGATTGCCTAGCACTGTTTACAAAGATGTTTTTCTTGTCAAGCTGCACACCCTCCTTTTCATGATATTCATGGATATACTGGTCTTTAGCCTCATCGTCAACCACAGATGGCAGGAAGCCGCTAGCTTCCTGCTTGTGCTTCAGGAATGTTCTCATGTAATCTGCAAAAAGATCATCTGATGTCCTGGTGAAATCCCTCTAGCTTTGTCAACCATTGCTGGTGCATCAACCCGTACTGAATCTTTGTCACTGGATTGATGCTTGTTGAACAATGACACCTTGGGTGACCGTGCCAGAAACAACATAGAAATTCATAGACCATGCTCAACCCATCGCGTTCAGCATATCCATCAACGCAGTAGGCACCGATTTTCACTTCACCCTTGTTCAGGGCGTGCTGTATTGATATATTCTCATCGGAGGCCACATATTCAAGCCACTGGATTGAGCTGTTTGAGAATGTCTTCTGACAACGGTTGTAGTTGTCTGAGGGGACCAATGCAATGGTGTCCCTGGTGAGGAATCTGTTGCAAAAGACTTTCATGCAAGCCGAAGCAATCGTAATTAACCGGAAAAGGTCAACACCACCACACTTCAGGAACTCCAGTCTGTAGCACATACAACCCTATGTATGACAGCTAAAAATATGAAAACCCTATGTATGACACCTAAAAATATGAAAGACAGCTAAAAATGCATGGATTGCGCAATCGTAAAATTGATTTACACATTCTTAAAAAGTTCAAATGTCTCGTTTGTTAGCTTTGTAATTGTAAAACAATTCAAATAAATTACTTCAAATAAAATAACTTGTACTTACAACAGAAACGATATACTCCGCGTTTGAAACAACAGCTGACTTCTGTGGATGCTGTAGGGTAAATTATTGTCTCCACATCGCAGCCGGGGTGCCTCCAGGAAGTCACGCCTACAGCATCCATATTAGGAACATTATCATTCGTCCCCAGAAACTCCGTTCTTCCTCCTACTCAGTCATCACCCCTCCATCGGTCAAACGTCACCCCTCCCTTGGTCAAGTATCCGCTGTCGCCTTATCAAACATCACCCCGATTAAGCTTTTATACTCCCCTTGTCAATCGTCAGTCCTCCTCTTGTCAATCGTCAGTCTTCCCCTAGTCAATCCACAGCCCTCACCTTGTCAATCGTCAGTCCTCCCCTAGTCAATCGTCAGTCCTCCCCTAGTCAATCGTCATTCCTTCCCTAGTTAATCGTCAGCCCTCCCCTTGTCAATCGTCAGTCCTCCCCTTGTCAATCGTCATTCCTTCCCTAGTTAATCGTCAGTCCTCCCCTTGTCAATCTTCAGTCCTCCCCTCGTCAATCATCAGCCCTCCCCTTGTCAATTGTCAGTCCTCCCCTCGTCAATCGTCAGTCCTCCCCTTGTCAATCGTCAGTCCTCCCCTTGTCAATCGTCAGTTAAATAACAACAATAAACTCCTCCGTATCTAATAAATCTACCACAGGCCCACCTACTGTTAACCTCCATTTTTGTCCACCTGCTGCCCAGGACTCTCACCTTTCCTCATTCAGTCCGGTTGATTCCCCTTACATCACAAAACTCATAATAACATCCAAAAGAAGAAAACCTGGACTAGATACCATCTTTAACCTCCCCTTCCTGGCAAAAACTATTGAAAGAATTGTTGCCTCACAGCTGTAAGCCTACCTCCTCAGATATAATCTATATGAGCCTCTTCAGTCTGGTTTCTGGCCAATCCATAGCACAGAAACTGCACTCCTCAAAGTCGTCAATGACCTTCTCCTCTCTGCTGATGCCGGTTCCCTCAGCATCCTGATTCTCCTCGACCTAAGTGTTGCCTTTGTGCTGGGGGATATGAGAAATGCACCTTCTAACTTTTCTCAGTCTCCTCTTTTAGGAGGAGATGAGGTCCTGGTCCACACCTGCGGAGTACCTGGTTTGGGGGGCTCGTTGCTGTCCCTGTCCTTGTCCACCTGGTCATATTTTTGACCTAGTCTAGAATCAAATAGACTCTGGATTTAACCCAGAGAAATGTATTTATTATTCCAATTGGACTCTTAATATATCACCCGGCACAGCCAGAAGAGGACTGGTCACCCCTCTGAGCCTGGGTCCCCTCTAGGTTTCTTCCTAAAATTCAGCCTTCTTAGGGAGTTTTTCCTAGCCACTGAAATCCAACACTACTGTTGTTGGCTCCTTGGGGTTTAAGGCCGGGTGTCTCTGTAAAGCACTTTGTGACACCTGCTGTTGTTAAAAGGGCTTTATAAATACATTTGATTGATTGACACCGTTAACCACCAGATTCTGCTCACCAGGCTCGAGGGGCTGGGTGTTGAGGGAACAGCACTCGCCTGGCTCAATTCATATCTCACTAACCGAACCCATTTCATCCAACTCCAAGGCTTATTTAAAAAGGAGCCAAACAACTATGTGATAATAAATGGCTTCATATGATCACTATATAAAAGACAGTTTACCATTATTATTTTTAAAAGGAGCCAAACAACTATGTGATAATTAATGGCTTCATATGATCACTATATAAAAGACAGTTTTTTTGCATGATCAGTCATATTTTCAAAATAAATGCCAAAAGTCACACTTTTTTGCCAGGGTATGCAAACTTATGAGCACAACCGTATAATTTATGTTACAAGTGGGATGTATAGATGTGCAATGAAGGCAAATGCAGTACAAATGGCAATTCTAAATATGCAATGAAGGCAAATAGAGGAGGGCAGAAAATTTACAAGTATGAGGTATAATGTATGTAAGAAGTGGGAAATGAATAGTTGTGCGATGAGGCAAATGCAAGTACAAATGACAATTCTAAATGTGCAGTGCAGGCAAATTGAAGGCGCAAGGAGCCATGTGCAACTGAAATGCAGGAATAGCGGCAATAATGCAGGGATATGAGCAATGTCCCCGAGGTGGACACATACCTGCAACAACTGAAAACATCCTTATCAGATTTGCAAAGCAGTGTCAGAGTCTAGTAGTAAAAAGGGAATATTGCAACAAGGTCCCTGAGAGGCAGAACTAAGTAGTGGGCGGGTGGGTATGGTTAGTGATGGGTCATAGAGTTCAAAAGGGTTACAGCAGATGGAAAGAAACTGTTCCTGAGCCTGCTGGTGTGGGAACCAAGGGATGGTAGGAGGGCAAATAGTTTGTAGCATTAATGTGTAGAATCCCTGATGATGCCACATGCTCTATGCGGACACCGCTTGCGCTGGAGTTCTACGATGGTCGGGAGCTAGACACCAGTAATGTGCTGGGTGGTTTTCACCACCCGTTGGAAAGCCTTCTGGTCGGGCTCAGAGCATTTGCCAAACTTTCTACATAGGCGTACGAAGGCACATTATCAGCAACAATCAGCCCTGTATTACAATGGCATTTTGTGTTTCCTAATCCAAGTTTATCATTTTAAAAGACTAATTGATCATTAGAAAACATGCAATTATTTTAGCTCAGCTGAAAACTGTGCTGATTAAAGAAGCAATAAAGCTGCCCTATAGACTAGTTCAGTGTCTGGAACATCAACCATTGTGGATTTGATTTCAGGCTCAAAATGGCATGAAGCAATGAACTTTTTTCTGAAACTCATCAGTCCATTCTTGTTCTGAGAAATGATGGCTACTCCATGCACGATATTGCCAAGAAACTGAAGATTTCATACAATGTTGTGTAATACTCACTTCACAGAACATCACAAACTGTCTCTAACCAGAATAGAAAGAGGAGTGGGTTGCCCCAGTGCACAACTAAGTAAGAGAACAAATACCTTAGAGCGTCTAGTCTGAGAAACAGATGCCTCACAGGTCTAGTACCCACAAAACACCAGTCTCAACGTCAACAGTGAAGAGGCAACTCTGTGATGCTGCAATTTTTTGCAAAGAAAAAGCCATATCTCAGACTGGCCAATAAAAAGAAAAGATTAACATGGGGAAAAGACACTGGACACTGACACTGGACAGAGGAAGATTGGAAAAATGTGCTAGGGACTGGCAATTCTAAGTTTGAGTTGTTTAGATAACAAATAAAAACATGCTGGAGGAGTGCTTGACACCATCCATCATGCATGATGGAGGCAAATGTGATGGGCTGGGGGTGCTTAGGTGGTGGTAAAGTGGGAGGTCTGTACAGGGTAAAAGGGGTCTTGAATAAGGAAGGCTATCAATCCATTTTGCAACACCATGCAATACGTTTTGGACGGTGCCTGATTGGAGCCAATTTCCTCCTACAACAGTGACCCAAAGCACAGCTCTAAACAAGAACGGTTTAGGGAAGAAGAAGTCAGCTAGTGTTTTGTTTACAATGCAGTGGCCAGCACAGTCACCAGATCTCATCATTATTGAGCTGTTGTGGGAGCAGCTTGACCGTATCGTACATAAGAAGTGCCCATCAAGCCAATCCAACTTATGGGGGGCTTCAGGAGGCATGTGGTGGAATCTCTTCAGATTACCTGAAAAAAATTACATCTAGAATGGTAAAGGTCTGTAAGGCTGTAATTGCTGCAAATGGAGGATTCTTTGATGAAAAAAAGTTTGAAGGAAACAATTATCATTTATATTAAACGTCATTATTAACCTTGTCAGTGACTAGATTTCCTATTAATTTTGCTATATTTCCTATTCAAAGCCATTTCATGTAGGTTTTCCTAGAAAACAAGGACATTTCTAAGTGACTTTTGAACCATAGTGAACATTTTGGTATCCAATAAAGATCCCTAGCAAAACAAGCAGCCTCCCCACTTGACACAGACACAGCTTCAGTCCATTCATTCTCTTTTCTAAAGGCTTAAGTTCTGTTCCATTATTACTAAAACATTTTGTGAATTAGAATCCTTAGAAGGCAAATTATTGTTGTTTTAGATAACGATCAAGCATCTTCTTTCAACGTACTAACTATCTTGTAGCTCATACTCAATATTCTACTACTGGCTCCTTCTCGATATGTCGTCAACTAATCCCTTTTGCATGCCACTTGCAAGTATTATTATTCCTAACAGAGCGATAGATCAGTACAAAACCGAATCACAAATGTGGATAGCTCATTATATAAATAAGTGCTGGGAAAGAAAGCCTTGCTCCTCTCAAAACTTAAACTAAATCCAAGATCGGAATATTTTTGGGTATATGATTACATAGCAGAGATGCCCAGACTTCCCTCTCCCCTGGGCATCTCTGCTTAGACTGTTGCCCCCGCGACCCGGCCCCAGATAAGCTGAAGATGATGGATGGATGATTACATAGCAGGTTGTCTTACAAGATGTAAATTGGATAATAATCAAACAGAGAATGAACATTGAAATTGCACTTCATTACTCCTATAGGCTACACTTAATTTAGGCCACTACTTGAATTTAAACCACATATTACAATGCATAAAGTATAAGGGAATGTTAGTCCTAAATATGATGCAGACACAATATGGCCAGGTTTCACTTCAAATACAGTCTTAAACTGAATCTTGGATCTTTAATTCAGGAAATCTCATATTAACATACTATATCATTCTTATTAAAAAGTTCTGTTTTTGTAAATGTAGGAACTAAATCTTTATTCCAAAGAATGAGAAAATTCCTATGAGTTGGCTCTGGGTATGTGTCCTGTTCTGTTTAAAAGGAGGACATAGGACCACACCTCGGGTCAACCAGGCCTGAAGGACTCGTAGCTGTCCTGTCGAAAGTTGACCAGGCTGTGATGCAGATCAAGCTCTGCCCACTCCTTTCACCCCACCTGATTGTCCCTGTCCTTGTTCACCTGGTCTTGCAGCTGACTTGGATTATGTTAATAGACTTATTTATTAATTATTACAATTGTATTAATTATTACAATTTGTTATCTTAAAATCTTCACCCGGCACAGCCAGAAGAGGACTGGCCACCCCTCAGAGCCTGGTTCTTCTCTAGGTTTCTTCTTAAGTTCTGACCTATTTGGGAGTTTTTCCTTGACACTGTGCATCAACTCTGTTGTTGCTTTCACTTTGGGGTTTCAGGCTGGGTGTCTGAAAGCACTTTGTGAGAACTGCTCGTAAAAAATGCTAGATAAAATAATTTGATTTGATATCACCGACAAAGTACGATAGAGAATTGTTAGAAGTTAACAAGATCCGACTTCTAAAGAATGTGCAAATTCTCTATCATTGTTAGCTTCTACTTTTTATCATTAAAGAGATACTTGTATGAACATACTCTGAAACAGGACTTTTTAAGCAATGTGAGTCTTTCATGGTTGGATAAAGCCTTATGTGGATTTATCATGAAGAAAGCTTTGTTTTTACCCTGGCTTTAATCTGACAGTATCACACACACATGTATGGTCCATCCCTCCTGGAAATAAGGCTTGTTTACATTAATAGAGCGAGAATAAAATGACTGATAAACTTATCTTAGTTTGCACAATCATTTCCATAGCATTTAAATTTATATCACCATTTTCCAGACGTACCACACTTGTACCAACTTGTCTTCATACTTGTAGAACTTTGGAGGGGCTCTGTCGAAAATGTGGCACACGCTACCTCGGAAGGGGACATCTTTGGCTATCGACATCTGCAAGTTTACACTACAAAATAATCTAGCATTCCAGTCTTCTTCGTTCTTAGTGTTCTGTTGTGACTCCAATGTTGCAATGTACTCTCCTTTGTGCTTGTGATTCCATGGTCCTATTGCACCTGCTGAAGTGAGGTGACATTCCTTTTGAGCCCCACGCCGTTTGAGCTGCAGTGTCAAGCCTTCCTGAAATAATTTAGTTAGTGCTGGTGTACGGTGGATACTTACAGCACAGGAAGTGGTGCTCTCGGCTTCTTCACACCTGCTGGGCCTAATCAGGTGTGATTATATTAGTCATTACTAATGAGCATCAAGGATGCGTCCCCGTAAGTGACAACTTGGAACAAAGGATATATTCATGAGAAAAGGCTTTCAGGGGACATGGCTTATTATGGGCGTCCACATTCTGCAACCCATTAGAGTATACTGAATTCTGGTAAATCATTATTAAGTTACGATACCACAAATTAAAATGTACCTTCAATTATGTTGAACATTTCTTCATATATTCCATATCTTAAAAATGTAAGCTAGACTGAAAGGCATTAGTCAGAATCAATCAAAATCAGATTTCTTCTAAAGATTGTATTGAAATAAATAAACACAGTTGCATCAACATATAACATAGTATTATGACCTGATAGTGTTCATGGGTATAGTCCCAGTATGTTTCACAGCATACAAGAGTTTAGCTTTCACATAAGTACAAAGCTGATGGAAACCAATAAATGCTGCTATATGGATGACTCAAATCTATTACCTCTAATCAGCAAGAAAATTGTATTGCAATGTCTTTCATGAAGTAATAGTGAGCTATACCTGTGAAGAATATATGTATATATAGATTTTTTTTTTACTTTGTTTAAAAAAGGTGGAAAAAAAACATAACATCATAATTTGACCAGAGCAACTAAAATAACGTAGGTGCTTTAGTAGTCATAATGACATCTTGATCTTAACAATAAAAGGAGGTATACAGTGTTTTGTAAGATAAGTGTTTTTTTGTTGAATTACTTTTAGAAACAAAAATTAATGTGTGTGTATGTGTTTGGCTTTCTCATTGGAAACAGGAGTGTTTTTGTTTTGTGTGGATATTCTGTATTGATTTGTCCTCTTCTCTGGACTACAGTGTACTCCTTAAACATTTACTCAATCATAGTCCTGGGCTTTGGCTAGGCTTCTTTTCAAACTTTAATTGACATTGTATAAAAACCAAGCTCTCCTTATTTAACTCTTTGTGTGCTGTTGTGTCTTTTCACCGACAATAGCTTTTCTCTCGTGAAGTGAAACAGACATCACCAACTTACTCATAAGAACCCTTCCCCACAATCTTTGTTTAAATTAGCATTGGTATGAATATTATTATTGATATTATTATACAAACATTTTATGTATAGGGCGTTAGCAGTGTGTAGCAAATATTAAAATAAATGATACTGTTAAGTGCTGAATGTTACACTAGTAAACCTATACGCATCACAATTGCATGAAACAATTCTAATATAAATGGGGGGGGGGGGGGGGCGAGTACTCGGACAAAAGTACTATAAAAACAACAAACATATAAATGCAAGAAAGTAACGTCATGTTTTATTTTAATTTATCCTAGAAATTAACACTTGTTTTCCCAGTCATGTGAAATCCATGGAGTATAGAGTAATATTTTTTGGTATAGTTTTAGTAGCTTACTGTAC
Source organism: Esox lucius (assembly GCF_011004845.1). NCBI lineage: Eukaryota > Metazoa > Chordata > Actinopteri > Esociformes > Esocidae > Esox > Esox lucius. The sequence continues at coordinate 23,519,144 of NC_047590.1, forward strand.
ATAGTCCATCAAAATTCCATTGCTTACACTTCATCATGCATTTGCATGTTAAAAGAGCTATACAGTTAGACATGTAAATAGTTAAATGCGATGGAACAAATGGGGTGGCATATGGTAAATTTTGGAAGAGAAAGCTTTTCTCCATCTGGATCACTTATTTGCTTTGAGCAATAATGCGTAAAGCGATACACTTGGAGAGTGCAACAGAATAATAGTTATTAAATCAACCAGTGTGTGGGTGAGGAGGTAACAGGGTTACAGCATGACATCAAAAAACATTATTTTTGAATTACAGTAACATGTGACCGGGTCAATATACTTTTACCATTCATAGATGGAAGAGGATGACAAGGCTTCCAACACCTTTATTTAATCATGGAATTAATTAAACTAGGCAGACCGTACAGGAAAACCACCCTCAAACTTTTGACACACCTATGCTTTCAAGAGTATTGTTTTAGTTTTACATCAAACCTATGAAATAAAACATATGGAATGATATAGCTCCTAAAAATAACAGATCAAAATACATTTCAATTTGTAGATTCTTCAAAGTAGCCACCCTTTGCCTTGATGACAGCTTTGCACGCTCCTTGCCTTCACACTCTTTGCCTTCTTTGCCTTCTCTTCCAGCCTCAGAAATTGTCAATTAACTGCACCAAAGATTGCAGCCCAAAAATATACATTATCTCACAAAAGCGAATACACCCCTCACATTTTTGTATATATTTGATAATATCTTTTCATGTGACAACACTGAAGAAATGACACTTTGCTACAATGTAAAGTAGTGAGTGGACAGCTTGTGTGACAGTGTAAATTTGCTGTCCCCTCAAAATAACACAACATACAGCCATTAATGTCTAAACCGCTGGCAACAAAAGTGTATTCACTACTGAAGGACACCAAGAATAAGAATAGACTTGCTTGGGCCAAAAAACATGATAAATGGAATTTTGACCAGTGGAGATCCAAATTTCAGATGTTTGGTTCCAACAGACATATTTTTGAGAAGCACAATGGGTGATCAGATGATTTCCGCATGTGTGGTTCCCACCAACAAACATGGAGGAGGTGTGATGGTGTGGCGGTGCTTTGGTGGTGACACTATCAGTGATTTATTTAGAATTCAAGACACACTCAACCAGCTGGTTTGCACTTCCCATCCCATCTAGTTTGCAACTGAACAATGACCCAAAACACACCTCCAGGCTGTGTAAGGGCTATTTGACTGAGAAGGAGATTCATGGAGTGTTGATTCAGATAACCTGGCCCCTACAATCTTCCGACCTAAACCAAACTGAGATTATTTGGGATGAGTTGGACCGCAGAGTGAAGGAAATGGGAAAATACTTTAGAACTGTTGAAAAAGCGTACCAGGAAGAATCTAAAATATAAATGTATTTTGATTTGTTGGTTACTCCAACTTTTTTGGTTACAACATGATTCCATATGTTATGTAATAGTTTTCATGTCTTAACAATTTTTCTACTATGTGGAATGTGGAGAACCCATGAATGAGTAGGTGTGTCCAAACATTTGACTGGTAATGTGTATAATATTTTTTTACCTTAACAAGTGAGGTATCATGTTACCTTAACAACACTATTTGAAAACTGTAACCACTCAGCCACTCTCATTGTCACCACAATATGGCACCTTTTGGTTCTCATGCTTTTCGACGTGGTTAGTGACTTTGCTGAAACTTAAATGTACAGACATGATAACCATTAAATACGTATTTGTCTTCGTGCAAACTCACAGTCCACAGCTCACCCACAACCCAAATTACTTCAGCTGAGTAGTACTCATTTTCACCATAAGTTTTGAGAGGCTTGCCAAGTTACCGCAACCATGCCTGGATCATTTGCAATTTTCATAGAACTCCAACAGACCCATTGACTGCAGCTTGGTTTATAACAACATAGTGCCCTCAAAGTTCATCAGGGGAGACATTAACATTCAAGTAATGCAACTTAAATAGTGAATAAAGGCATTTTAATACTTGGGAGTGAAATTCACAATTATTGCATTGCAAATGCCATGCTCTTGCTATGTGCTGTTACACAATACCCCACAAGACCTGGGGCTTGACCCAGCCCTGTGCAACTGGAACTGAAACGTGGACACCTCCTCTGTGTTGATTCTCAACAAATGGGCCCCTGAAAGGTACGTGCTCAGCGCTCTCCTGAATTTCCTGTTCACTGATGAATGCGGGGAAACGACACAATGGTGGCAGGTTTCATTTCCAACAACAATGTGACAGACGACAGGGAGGAGGTTATTGCATGACATAAACATTACAGACCTTCTCCAGATCCTTCAGGTTTCGGGGGTGTCGCTGGGCAATACGGACTTTCAGCTCCCTCCAAATATTTTCTATTGGTTTCAGGTCTGGAGACTGGCTAGGTCACTCCAGGACCTTGAGATGCTTCTTACGGAGCCACACCTTAGTTGCCCTGGCTGTGTGTTTCGGGTCATTGTCATGCTGGAAGCCCCAGCCACGACCCATCTTCTATGCTCTTACTGAGGGAAGGAGGTTGTTGGCCAAGATCTCGCGATACATGGCCCCATCCATCCTCCCTTCAATACAGTGCAGTCGTCCTGTCCCCTTTGCAGAAAATCATCCCCAAAGAATGATGTTTCCACCTCCATGGGATGGTGTTCTTGGGGTTGTACTCATCCTTCTTCTTCCTCCAAACACGGCGAGTGGAGTTTAGACCAAAAAGCTCTATTTTTGTCTCATCAGACCACATGACCTTCTCCCATTCCTCCTCTGGATCATCCAGATGGTCATTGGCTAACTTCAGATGGGTCTGGACATGTGCTGGCTTGAGCAGGGGGTCCTTGCATGCGCTTCAGGATTTTAATCCATGACGGCGTACTGTGTGACTAATCGTTTTCTTTGAGACTGTGGTCCCAGCTCTCTTCAGGTCATTGACCAGGTCCTGCCGTGTAGTTCTGGGCTGATCCCTCACCTTCCTCATGATCATTGATGCCCCACAAGGTGAGATCTTGCATGGAGCCCCAGACAGAGGGAGATTGACCGTCATCTTGAACCTCTTCCATTTTCTAATAATTGCGCCAACAGTTGTTGCCTTCTCTCCAAGCTGCTTGCCTATTGTCCTGTAGCCCATCCCAGCCTTGTGCAGGTCTACAACTTTATCCATGATGTCCTTACACAGCTCTCTGGTCTTGGCCATTGTGGAGAGGTTGGAGTCTGTTTGATTGAGTGTGTGGACAGGTGTCTTTTATACAGGTAACGAGTTCAAACAGGTCTAGTTAATACAGGTAATGAGTGGAGAACAGGAGGGCTTCTTAAAGAAAAACTAACAGGTCTGTGAGAGCCGGAATTCTTACTGGTTGGTAGGTGATGAAATACTTACATCATGTAATAAAATGCAAATATTATTTTTTTAAATCATACAATGTGATTTTCTGGATATTTGTTTTAGATTCGGTCTCTCACAGTTGAAGTGTACCTATGATAAAAATTACAGACCTCTACATGCTTTGTAAGTAGGAAAACCTGCAAAATCGGCAGGGGAACAAATACTTGCTCTCCCCACTGTATCTCTCTGTCAGAAAACAAAGGACATGATTATGGACATGCCCCTTTTGCAGTAAAGTGTCACGCTAATCAACATGGATTGTAAATGGTCAAACCACACCAAGAAACTCAGATGGAGGAAGAAATTTGGGATGTAGTTGGCTCTCTGAGCTTACTTTTAGGTGCATTACTGCTTGGTAAGGCAGCAGCTCCTCTCATAATTGTATGGCTCTTTGGAAGGCGGTAAGGCTAGCCCAAAGTACCTTTCGGGACAAGGATGCAGTTTTCTATACGCTGTGCCATAGAAATGCTATAAAGATCATTATAAACCTCAGCCACATGGCAATGACCAAAAGATTGCTAGTCCCAAGTGTAATTATTATTATTTTGTACAGCTGCCTTCACACCCTTTCCATTTCGAGAGGTTGGATTAAATGTGGAACCCAAAACTTGGTTGTACCTTCTTTGTGAACTAAAAAAACATCCACTTTCCCCCTCTAGCGGACAGTAACACTACAGGTGCATTGCTACTAAGACAGAAGGACAGAAGAAACTTCTACCCCCAGTTTTCAGACTGTTTAACTAACTACTATCTTCCCAGCACATTTTGCACACACACACACATTCATACATCCCCTCATTTCCACAAAGACATTCATCCATATGACTACACACGTTCAATTCACACAGCTCTACCATGTGCATTACTATCCCCTTCCATGTTTTTATTTTATATCCTGTTTATTTGATTTTGTATTTTTGTATTGTATTTTATAAAGTTGTACTTTCTGTAAACCACTTTTTCATAGAGTTACTTTATTTTAATGGTTGCATTGTTTAGGAGACACAATATTTCACAACATCTACTATATGCTGAATGTTAATGTTTCTCACAAATTCCTTCAAGGAAATAAAGTGATGAGTGTATCTTTAGGTAAAAAACCCTCAAGGAAAAATTGGTACAGAATGGTATAGTTTCAAGAAATGTTTCCCCAATTAGCTCTTTGCTTAGCATTACACAGCCAGGCTCAAATCCAAGAGGCTTTTGACAGGATTAGTCTGCCATGATTTGTAAGGGCCAGAACTGCTAGCTATTCATACAAATTCCACCATAGATAAAGGATAGATTTTCTCTCTCTCCTTGTTTGGCAGAGCCCACAGAATTTATCTTTGACATATTTCACTTCATCTCATCTTGAAACTCCTGCTTCACTAATAGCAGTGGAAGAGACCATGCGAAATATGCATGTTCAGCTTGCCTGGGATTTTGGCTGACAGTGTGCATTAAAGAAACAATTCTAGCTCAAAGATACCAGCATAATGTGCCTGTGTTTGCTATTTCAGATTTCATGATATCTCAGTGGAACATTTCTACAGGCTTCTTTTACATTCTAACCTGACCTCTACCCTCTGTAATTCCCCAAAATTGCTATTCAATTTCAGCTAACATAGATTTTTATCAAGTGGGTGGACTTTCTGAAGATCATTTTTGTATTGCTTACGGGAATGTATGGGAATAATTTGCGATCAATTGTGATCTACGTCCTGCTGTTAGCTTGATGGCTTATTATACTGTAACTCTCCTCATGCCTAATGGTCTGTCTGGTGCACCCAGCTCGGTGTCACTGCTGTAATGAGGGGTAGCAATGTTCAGACAGCCTCCCTCAGCTCTTTTGCCATCAACTGTCCATCTGATGTAATCAGACTGCAGGGGAGAAAGGAGAATGGATAAGTTAGATGAGAAAAAAGGAGGACAGAGCAGTTTTTGTGACTAACACCAGCTCTTTGTGACACTAGGAATATTCTAATAAGGGTGCTTATTGTACAGAGGGAAATTATCATTTGGAAAATTTTGTGTTGAGAGGTTGGACAGGTGGGAGAGAGAAAATGGAGATAAGGCTATCTGGGGTTGCGAGATCTGAGCCAGAGTGAGGAAGGATATGTATATTTTCCATTCCCAACCGATCTTTATGTTGTATAAAGGACAGGCAGATACAAGATCAAACCTGAGAATGAATTTTGATCTATGCAGACATTCATGGATCGGTATAAAGAATGGTTTGCCTCTCCATCGGCCAGTTGTCTCATCTGTGTCTCGGGTCAAAAATCTTACAATTACCAACGAGTATATGTTGAGAAATGTTTTATAGAAGGTGATATAGAAGTGCAGTCGACTGTCATATGCCTAGCACAAAGAGACCACAATAAGTCCTAAAAGTTTCCTGTTAGATCTAAGGTTACCATTAGGGTCTGGGTCTATTACTTGTAAATTCAGTTACAATTAGGGTTAGGGTACCTAGTAAGCATAAAATAAAAATATATATTTTTTTTTTTGAGAGTTATAATGTCTCTTCCAATGCTGTATATCTCCTTCTTACAACCATGTAATATGTCTTACAAACACTTTTTAATATGATGGCCATTAAACAGATTTGCCATTAATACGTTATGGGTGTCCAAGTGCTACTACTTCCTGCGGGGCAATTTAGAAGTTTCCAAATAACTTCTTAATTGGTGATAACTTTTCTTCTATATTGTCTGGGCTTTACTGTGTAAGTGTAAGTGGTCATATTTCCTTTTTAAGTAAGATATTGTTTTTATTCATGAATGTTTAATATAACTGAATTTTGTCACCAACTGAAAAGATGTGTTTAATGAGCTAGCATTCACATTACATGTCACAACTAATACAGTAACTACATAGCTTAGAAAACTGCAACAACATATAACTCACTAATTTTCCAATTTTCCAACATATAACTCACTAATTTTCCAATACATTTTCCAATTAAATTAAACTTAACTCGTTATAGATTGATAGTTTTTTTGGAAGTAGCACTTTAATTTCAGATGGGCTTGAGTGGTAAGCTTGCATACAAAATTACTTCCCCTTGAGCAAAGTGTAAAAAAAAAAATGATGATCAATATAAACTTGGTATAGAGTTGAATTTTACAGTGTATGTATCTTCAATAAATTTGTATTTAAAAATATCCTAGTCAGATAACAACATATTAATTATTTTTACTTTATACCATGTGTTCCTATGAAAGATGCAGTTTGGTACTTTTGCAATTATTCTAATATTTTTAGAAAAAAGTTTTTGGGCTGTATGCACCATATAATGTTTATATGTGCAGGGCCTATATGAAGAATTACGATCATACCTCAGTTAGCCATGAAATTCCATGTTTGAAAGTTAATTGTTCGGATGACATTGTGCATAAAAGTGGGACGTTGTTGACAACCCAAGTCATCTACACTGTTGGAAAAGTTTACGTTAAAGTAAAAGCCTCGAAATGTGCAAAGCAGACCTGCATCACACAGAAGCAAGACCGATGCTTGAGCACTTAAAGACAAAACATATGAGTCATTATGACAAAGGATTAAGTGTCAACGTTAGCAAATCCTATATTCTAGTTGAATTCCAGTTAGAACCAGAACTTATCAGAACTCATTGAAACAAGACTAACAAGGGCAAACAAAAGTCGATACCAAGTTCATAAATTTTTTAAATATGTCTGTTACAATGTCAATGACCAGTTTATTGAAGTGAAAGTTTAGGATGTGTCCACAACTTATTTAAAATACCCATTGAGCCCTGTATAGACTCTTCACATATAAAATATATTTACCTGACATGACAAAAATGTGTTAATGAAGTCATAAATGTTCTTTAATTTTATCTGCACATTGTTTTAAAAAAAAGGTTTTTTAATATATATTAGTAACTTAGATTGCTTTAAAATAGTTGTTTACTTCCTGAATTGAAAGGACCCCAACACTGATCCCTATACTGAGATTGTAACATACATATGAGCACACAGTACAACATTCAGTCTAATCTAATCTTTCTCTCTCTCTGTCTCCCTCAGTCTGTCGATCTCAACCCTAATGAAAACAAAAATACTCAGATTATCTTGTCCGTTCTCCACCTTTGTCATGTCTAAAGAAGAGTAAGCACCATTTATCATCACTTTAGGGGAATTGCTGTGTTGTGAGCCTTAGGTCTAATTAAGCAGGTGCTTGTCAGTTTGGGTTTAGTAACACTGAGGGCTGAAGAGGCCCAGAGGGGCATGTGGGCTGGCTGAGTGCAGATCAGTGACTGGGCACCAGAGACATAAGCAGCTCAGCTCAGTTAACTTCAGATTAGTCATCACTTAAATCACTTCTATTCATGAGAGCATTATATAGTCATAAAACACCCCAAAACTTTGCACAGAGACCAACATGCATTGCCTTACTCTGTTAAAATGTTGTTATTTTGCGTTAATCTGGACTGGTTTCAACTGTAATTTATGAAACCGAGCAATTTGAATGAACATAAAATGCCTGAAGTATACTTTACATTACAGCCATCCACATCAGGCATTGCAATCAGCCATTGAGGAAGTGTTTAAAAAAAGTGAATGCTGCTATGCTGTCTGCATCGCGTAGCGTCCTATGGCAGAATCCAAGTTTAATATTCACCAAGGTTTGCATCTTTATGGCAGATCACTGACAGGATTCATGCGTTTTCTTCCAGGGCAGTCCATTTACCAAAAACTTTGTCTCATGTGCGCGCATAGAAAAGTAGTTCAATATGCAGACAGCATTCAAGAAGAAAAATACATGTTTAGGAATGATAACTGGATGCAGGATTTGATAATTAATCCCATACAGGGGTGTTGAATTAGGGGGGATTGGGGTGTCATGATTTTGTGATATTATAGACAGGTCAATGTGACCCCCCCTGGAAAAGAGTGAAAGTGACATTTGGTCTATGATTGTGTGGGCATGCTAACGCCCCTGATGACCTTGCAAGTGCAAGGGCCACCTGAGTCACTAGAGTGCAATGAGGCCAGGAGATCACCATTGTCGTCAAGGCAAATTGCTGGCCAATTTGCATCACCCATGGTGCTTCTCATCTACTAGTCAGCTAGTGCCACAGTCAAGACTCAAACCTAGACTGTGGTGGTCAGCCTTGTGCTATGAAATAGTGTAAATGTAATTTATTTTGGGCAATAAAAAAAAACCATTTAAAATGTATTTGTGCCAGGTTAGTCTGTGTGTGTTTGTGTCCACTAACATGCTTGAGAATGGGAAAACGACTGTGCAAAATCTGTCTGCCCTCCAGATCAGGCTCTGATGGATAAGTGCTTTGTGGTTTATTCCAGAGCCAGTGCTAGCAATGCACTTGCACATGCAATGGAACAATAAAGAGCAGCAGACTCATAAAATGGTATCAGGCTTAAGCAGATAAAGAGATCTGATCATTTAAAGCGACTTTCACAAATATTGTCCACAAAAGTCTCTTCACATGAAACAGATATACAAAACCAATAATGAAGTGCTATCAACAAGATTTGTTCCTAAGATAAAAATCTGCAAATTGTCATAAAATAAAAATTATATAAATATAAGGGGGTCTGATTATTTTGAGTCAAGAAAAAAATATTTTAGGGCCAGCGTTTGAATATTAATTTATTTTCCTGTTTTGTTGCAATGTAAATCATGATGATGATCCGTAAAGGCGTCTTTTGAAATTGTACAACAGAGATCAACGCAAGATTGTTTTCCACACATTGGTAGAAATGTTTAATAATAGGCAACGTTGGTTAAAAAAAAATACTGTAGTATTTGTGTTAGTATGGGCTTATGCTGTCACTTCCGGGTGAAGATGTGCTGCATTCTTTTAATGACCAACTCGTGAAATCTGATTTTGTATTGCTGTATTATGGTCCTGTGTTTGTTCAATGTTGAACTGATTAATGGCGATATGGTGACAATAGCAAGCGTTTATATGTAAGCAGATGAGTTTATCGTTAATATATACAATTATATGCCGCGAAAATAAACGAGAACGGCGGTTCTACCAGACAGGGTGTATCAATATATTTGGTTGCCAAACGGCTACAATAATCAGAACTAAATAGTTAAGTTTTATCCTGAATTTGTATCATTGCAGCATGTATAGTTCTAACACAATTTGAATCTAACATGAAGAACGATGACATGTAACCAATGACAAAGTTAAGAGGCGTGACTTGCTGGAGGCGCCCCGGCTGCGATGTGAAGACAGTAATTAAACATCCACAAAAGTCAGCTGTTGTTTCAAGCGTGGAGTATATCGTTTCTGTTGTAAGTACAAGTTATTTTATTTGAATTAATTTATTTGAATTGTGATGCAAATACAAACGAGACATTTGAACTTTTTAAGAATGTGTAAATCAATTTTACGATTGCGCAATCCATTCATTTTTAGCTGTCTTGCCTGTTTAAATCTCCGGTTTAGGTTGAGCGGAATTAAACACCGACCGTGTTTGGTAAACACATTTTTGGACCTCCAAATCTTGGTAAGTAGACTTTTGACATTATTGTTAATCAGCTTTAATTACCCGTATATGATTGTTAATCCTATTTGTATTTAGTTCAAGTGACCAGCATCTGCGTCAGTTGGACTGGGCGGTCAGACTGTGATCTTACACAACCTGAGCAGATACTTTGTGTAAGTTTAATTATTTACACACATTTTTAGTCTTGTTCTAAAGTGTTATTAACAATTACGACTATGCATACTGACCTTTGGTACAACATTCTATATTCCAACAGATTGAGGACAGCCGGGTGATGATACAAAGTACATTACCACAATGGGATCGGTTACGGACACCCTACCTTGTGGCTGCACATCGTGAGGGGATTTTTGTTTTGTTTTCTTTCAGGCTTGAAAGCTGAAGGTAATACAGCCAACTCTTCAAAACTGCGCTGTATGTGAATGTATGTTTGAGTTAGAATATTTAAATCTGAAAAGTGGATTGTTATTTATACGTTAAACCAGAGAAATGGCGAAAGATAATGCAACAGACCAGACACAAAACAGCCAACAACCTCTACACATAAAAGATACAAGGCTTGTTAACCGAGCTTAGTAACCCCCATTTTTCACACAATCTAGTTGACACACCTCCGAGCTCTCTGATGCAAACTCAGTGCAGTGATGGCGATGTTAGAGTTATACAGCGTAATGCGTTTGACAATGTTGAATTACGACAGTTGATAAATTTACTAAATACTGGTGAAGTTGGTGATTTTGGCACACATTCTACACAAGTATTATGGCAGGCTTGGATACTTTGATTGTTAGAGCTTCAGACTTTGTACACGGGCCTGGTGATCATCTGCAGATTGAGTTGATTGGTGAATCTCTGATAGACCCCGTACATGTGACCATGAGAGCGGATGAATATAATGAACGCACGTTTGGTAATTTACTTGAAAGTGTAATGCAGAGTAATGCCGAGATTATGATTGATGAATCACTAGAACTGGTGGTACAAATTGTCAAAAACCGTGAGGGTGGTGCCCCGTGACGTAAAGCTCAAACATTGTTGATAGATCAGATTATCAATAAAAAAAGAAGACATTTATATGTGGCTGTGAATAATGATTCTATGTGTTTTTCTGTTTGTTTGATGGGTATGTTGAACCTGCAGTACACATATCCTGAGGCCCTGGTTAGTGGTCGTGAGTTACATAAGGGCGCTGGTTTAGCATTAGCTGATTGTGTGGCATTCGCAGATATTGTTCGGTTTGAAGAAATGACAGGGTGTAAAATTGTTGTCTTTCACCGAACACAGGATGGTCACTTTACCAAGTTTCAAAACAGCGAGGAATCTGAAGGGTTTTCTGGGTGTGTCTTATGTCTGTGACTGGTGCTATACCGGTTTCAACACCCGTGGTGATCATGGTTGTAAACATAGCTGTAGTGTCTGTCTTCATGAAGATTGTCATACCCACACCCATAACACAAAGCAGTGCCCTGACTGTAAACGGATATTTTATTCAGATTTTTGTTATAACCAGCATAAACGTTTGAAGCACCACAAAAGTGTGGATCGTTGGGTTAGCAGGTGTGACCTGAAGAAATACTGTGTCGATTGCGGCCGTTATTACAATGTTAGTATTACCAACTATAAAGTGCACAGGTGCATGGCTAACATATGTCACAATTGTAACGTGGATCTGGCGGTTGAAATGAATCATCAGTGTTTTATAAAACCCTCCAAGCCCGAGGACCCCAGTGTGCGCTACATATTTTATGATTTTGAGACTATTGCCAATCCGGTGAATGGTGTACACACTGCAAATTTTGTGTGCAATAAGCTTTGATAACAAGATGTGGTGTTCAGCCGGAGATGGTTGTGTCACTGCTTTTTTTCAAAAGTTTAGGCAACCGAAATATAATGACTACACATTTATAGCACACAACTCTAAAGGTTTCGATGGTTACATCTTGATGCAGTACCTTGCTAACAATGGTATTGGCACAACACTTATTGCTAATGGTAGCAAGCTCATGATTTTTACAGACAGCACATTCAATCAGAGATACATTGATAGTCATTGCTTTCTACCTATGAAGCTGTCAGCCTTGCCACGTGCTATGGGTTTTAAGGATTTGAAAAAAGGATACTTTCCTTACAAGTTTAACATCAAGGAGAATGAGAACTATGTTGGCCCCCATCCGGAACCGCATTACTATGGTGTGAATACCATGATGGCTAATGAAAAAGATGAGTTTCTGCAATGGTATGCAACTGTTTCCACAGATCCCTTTGTCATGCAGGATGAAATAAAGGCTTACTGCGTGAATGATGTGGTCATCTTGAGAGAGGGTTGTATGCGCTACAGACTTGAGTTCCTGGAGGGTGGTGGTATTGACCCATTCCGGTCAATTACGATGGCTTCGGCTTGCATGAAAGTCTTTTGCAACAGATTCCTCACCAAGGACACCATTGCATTGGTCCCCTCAGACAACTACAACTGTTGTCAGAAGACATTCTCAAACAGCTCAATCCAGTGGCTTGAATATGTGGCCTCCGATGAGAATATATCAATACAGCACGCCCTGAACAGGGGTGAAGTGAAAATCGGTGCCTACTACATTGATGGATATGCTGAACGCGATGGTTTTAGCACGGTCTATGAATTTCTATGTTGTTTCTGGCACGGTCACCCAAAGTGTCATTGTTCAACAAGCATCAATCCAATGACAAAGATTCAGTATGGGTTGATGCACCAGCAATGGTTGACAAAGCTAGAGGCTTTGAAAGAACAACACAACGTACATGTTGAATACATATGGGAGTGTGAGTGGAACCGGCTTAAAAACACATCCACAGATGTCAAAGCTTTCTTGAAGACCTTTGGTGCTCCAGAGCGCCTTGACCCTCGGGATGCTCTTTTTGGCGGTCGTACTAATGCGATTCATCTGAAGTTTACGGCTCGAGAAGGGGAGACTATTCAGTATAACGATGTCTGTAGTCTTTACCCATTCTGCAACAAGACAAAGACTTATCCGATTGGGCATCCAGACATAATCTTTCGAGATTTCAAACCACTAGACAACTATTTTGGTATTGTTAAGGCTACAGTGTGTCCACCGAAAGGCCTTTATCACCCCGTTTTACCACACAGGGTTGGCGGTAAGCTGTTCTTTCCATTGTGTAGATTATGTGCAGAGTCTGAAAACCAGGTAACTGATTGTTCACATACTGATTCAGAAAGATCTTTAACCGGTACCTGGGTTTCTATTGAGCTGGTTAAGGCTGTTGAGAAAGGTTATCGCATTGTGGAAATATTTGAAGTCTGGGATTTCACCAGGACATCAGATGATCTTTTTGCAGATTACATGAGAACATTCCTGAAGCACAAGCAGGAAGCTAGCGGCTTCCCACCATCTGTGGTTGACGATGAGGCTAAAGACCGGTATATCCGTGAATATCATGAAAAGGAGGGTGTGCAGCTTGACAAGGAAAACATTGTTGTAAACAGTGCTAGGCGATCTTTAGCTAAATTGGCAATGAATAGTCTTTGGGGTAAGATGGGTGAGCGGACTAACCTTATGAACACAATGTTAATTACAGATCCGGAGGAGTTTAGCCACTACCTTTTTTCCAGTGAAATAGATGTTGGTTATTTCTCGTTCATCTCAGACACTGTTGCGATGGTACAGTGGCGTTACACAAAACAGACACCAATCAAACCACGTAACGCGTTCACAACCGCTTATGCTAGACTCGAGTTGTATTCACTCTTGGAAAAGTTGGATAGACGTGTACTCTACACAGACACTGATTCCGTGATCTTTGTCACACGCCATGGGGATTGGGTGCCCCCACTGGGCCCGTTCTTGGATGACTTGACCGATGAGTTACCGGATGGTGACAGCATAGCTCAATTTGTTAGTGGTGGGCCAAAGACATACGGTTACAAAACCGTTAAAGGTCTGACCTGTCTCAAAGTAAAAGGCATTACGCTCAACAGCTACAACACAACCATTGTTAATTTGGAGACGATGACACGCCTGGTTGATAACTTTGTACGGGGTGAGGGCGGTCCTTGCTAATGCAGACACAATTGCTAGAGATAAAAGAACATTCATGTTGAAAAACCGAGTAGTGTCTAAGTGATTCAGAGTTGTGTACAACAAGTGTGTACTGCTCCCTGATTACAGCACAAGGCCTTATGGGTACTAAACCACAGTCTAGGATAGATAGCGGTTTTGACCCGCGACTACAACACCCGTTCAGCTGTGTCATTAGTGGCCCCAGTAACTCTGGTAAAACATATTTTGTGAAAATGTTGTTGGATAATGGTGAGGTTGTATTCTCCAAAGAAATTCAAAATATTGTCTGGGTTTATTCATGTTGGCAACCGCTGTATGACGAAATGTTGAAGGTAAGGGAGATACATTTTATAGAAGGTCTACCAACATCACTGTATGATGACAATCTGCTACTGATTCAGAAAAACAACCTTTTAATTATTGACGATTTAATGAAAAGTGCATCAGAGAGTTTGGAGATGGAGAGAGTTTTCACACAATATTCACACCACCGTAACCTGAGTGCAATTTACCTTTTCCAAAACATGTTTGTTAAAGGCAAATCTAGTAGAACTATTAACTTGAACACAAACTACCTCATCTTGTTTAAAAACCCCTGCGACAATCAGCAGATTAGTATTTTAGGCAGACAGATATACCCCGGTCTTTCTCGATTCTTCAAGGAGAGTTTTAAAGATGCAACACATCCGCCTTTTGGTTATTGACTTTAAAGCTACAACACCAGAAGACTACCGTCTGAGAACAGGGTTATTTTCAGGGGATTGGCCTGTCGTGTACGTTCCTAAGAAAGTTTGATCATGTCTAAACGCATTCGTAGAAATTTACCACTTTTGAAAATGATATTTAAGGCACCGGCAAGTCAACGAAAAGATATTTTAGAATCCGCATCCACCGACCTCATTCTATCACTCTGTGAAATAGCGCTTAATCTAAGGCGCGGTAATATACCCTTAACCGAGTTGCAGCTCTGAAAAGTAAAGAGACAAAAAGCCAAAATTCTATACATGTCTAGAAAGAACACTTCAGTTGCACGGAAAAGAAAAACCATCAACCAATCTGGAGGTTTTCTACTGCCGTTACTAAGCGTTTCATTTCCATTCTTAACCAGTCTAATTGCATCGAGACAGGGTTAAACAACATGGAGCATGCTCAGAAAATGTTTCTGGTGCCACAACATCAGTTAGAAAAACTGCGAGAATCCAAAACGTCTAGCACCGATGTAAGACAATCTGTTGAAAATGATTTGGACTCATTGATTCGAAATATACTGTTGAAGCCTGATATGGATTTAAGTCTACCTGGGTCTGAGACAGGGTCTGATGTAGTAAACGTGACTGAGGATAAGCAAACTGTTGACCGAAATGTTGACCTTGTTGATGAAATTTTGGATAATGTGCCTGCGAGGCATAGAAAGAATGTTGAATATATTCTTAATAGAATACACAGGTCTAAAGATTTGACTTCATGGAATTCAAATGGTGAATTCGTTTTCAAAGGAGAGATAATCAAGGGCTCGCACCTATTGGATCTTGTTAAAAGTGTGACAGGAACCAATAAAATTGCTGACGATAGAAGACCGTTGGGGTGGGGTGTGTTTTTAGAGGCCATGGCATGTCTCAACATGCCTTTTACAACTATTCCAAATGCGCATGTAAGACGTAAAATCAATTTGTATAAACAAAAGTCTGGTGACACAATGGATGATTTAGCCACACTACCAGCAACTGGTTTTCAACCAACCAAAGCTTTCTTTGAACCTCATACCACGGACCCCACAAAATGGCTTCCATTTTAATGTGCTTTTATTTTATTTGTGATACATTGTATGTTTGTTTTATCTTGAATAAATGTTGTATGAAAAATAATATGTAAACATTGATGTGGTTTTACAAATGTTTTTATTTTTGAATAATAAAGTTGACATACACGTGATTGGCTTTTCTATTTCTTCAACAACCATGGCACAAATTAAACGTTTCACAAGATTGAGCATGTTGTATGCAATTAAACATTTGCTTATCACGCTTACTCTGGTACATCTTAGCTACAAACTTTGAGACAAGGGCATCATTTTCTCGTAAATCATCAGCATAAAAAGACAAAATCTTTATAACTCAGACCTTTTGTCATTAGAAAGAGAAAGAACACACAATGCTGTCCACACATGGTTGAAACCAGGTCCTGTACTTGTTTTGAACTGTATTCCACATTCTCACAGGTTTTCAGAAAGGCATTGATTGACTTGGGAAAATATGTAAAATCCAGGGGGGTTTCCAAAACTGTCATAAAACCTTCCAATGCCATCATCCGTTATGTAAATAGTCAGCCAGTGCTCCCCAGGGTGATTGCTTGGGTGTGTAATAACAATCATCATTGATGCAACATCTCGGACAGGCACCCTAGGTAGTTGGTCACTTGCCAGCACACCATAGAAATGGGTCCTAGATGAAAATTGGTTCACCACACTGGTCAACTCTGCGGTATTCATTTCCACACAGTTCTCCTAATAGTAGTCAACCATGATTTGTCGCCGGTTTGACACTTCGATAATGGAGTCGAAGATTGAATAAACAACTCAATTAATTGTGTGGGGTAGTGGTTGTCTGAACCTCATCTCAAGTCGTACATTCCCTGACTTGATCAAGGATATGTGCTGACCACATTCCTCGGCTGGCGCGCAGTTGAATGCATAAAGGGCATAGCCATGTAAGAAGTCCGACCTGTCAATAGCCAAGGCTTGGTCCTTTAGGTGTTTTCCTGAAGCTAAGGCCAATTGGTAAAATTCACGCACTGCTGACCCTGTTGTGTAATTTGGTTGGAATGGTGTGCTAGGAAATTGCTGACCATCTACATACATAGACATGAACTCCAAATTATAATGTTTGAAATAAAATGGATTTTTTTTGTAACTTCCGGTAAAACTGTCATTGTCCACCAATCCGATTACAATACATTTTGGCACAGGTCCTAAAAATAGGTTTTCCTGGTTGCAAACACGACCCCCAGCCGGTAAACTAAATGTCTTCATACACACTCTTTCAATTGGGTACTTGGCATTGGTTGAGAGTAGCGCTTGAGCGTGTCCCTGTTTCACGGCTGGCGAAACAGACACTTTCTTGACAAATAGTGATGCTGATAGTATATGCAAACGATAACGCACATCCCCGACCCCCATAAGGCAGAACTCATCTTTACCGCGCACCATCCTAACCTTTATGTCAACGCCGTTTAACATAAGTTTCTCTTGAAAGAAGATATCGCTATGAACAGGGCCGATCATTTCAAATGTTGTGCTATCCGCCGAATAGGCTGCCCTTTTTGTAAGTCCATCATTCTCGCCTGCAGGGTCTGTAACATCCATGTGACCTGCGGCATCCTTGTAAAACAACCCAGCTGAAAACTGTGTCTTTAATGTATCACATCCATAATTCAGAATGCTCTCTATAACGACTCTGTAGGGGTATGTGTTGCTACTCTGGCTAATTAAACGATCACCCAAGGAGACATCCACTTGTGAAAATAGGGTGGCTATCGGATAGTTGATAACCCCAACACGTGCTCCGGCATCAATACTAGTTCCGTCCGGTTTAGTGACTTTTACACGTAGGTACAGCAAAGTATTGTTTAGATCAACGTAGTCTTCGCCATTCCCGGCAATAAAGAACTCCAGAGGGGCTGTGTCTGATATTGCTGATAGGGTCGGTATTTCAATGTATGTATTTTTGTCAATAGATGTCTGTGTGAAAGGAACTGTGAATAAATCCAACTCTGTCTTCATACATTCGCCAGACATACAGTGTAGGAGTGCCATCTTTCTAAAATATATTCTTAATCAGCTTTTCCGTGTTCCCTTTGAGTGTCCTCCGGGGTGTATGTCCTCTTTTAACCTTGGCTCTTGTTTTTGTCTCATTCCTGCGTTTTTTACTCTTGGGTAGGCTCCGCCTACCAGGTGGTCTCTTTCTAACACCTCAAGACATAACCATAAATCCAGAACCGTCCTGCTGTTTTGTTTGTCGTGACATAACACTGTTGACAACATCGTCGACTATATTCCTAGCCGCACTCTTCAGATGTGGTTTTGCTATGGAGAACCCGCGCTTCAACAAAGGTATTGCCATCCGGAAAAGCCCTGGGAAAAGGCCTTCTAGACCGGCCCCATACATTGCTGAGCTTCCATGATACCCTGGTACACCGTTACCGGCCTGTGTTGTGTAGTATTCAACATACCTTCGAGGATCATCATAGAGCTTCTGCGGCTGCATCTTAAACTCTAAAAGATTGTTTGACGGGTCTGAAGTGTAATT
The DNA here is from genome assembly GCF_011004845.1 of Esox lucius. Lineage (NCBI taxonomy): Eukaryota > Metazoa > Chordata > Actinopteri > Esociformes > Esocidae > Esox > Esox lucius. Next base: position 23,537,386 of record NC_047590.1, read on the forward strand.
TTGCAATCACCTTCCCCACTACAAATGAAACCAGCTGGTTTTGATCAGATTTTACTTCAATACAGATCTCATCAAATTGCCTCTTACTAAGAGGTACGTAGTGTGGCTTGTCGTACATCACTGTGACAACTTTGTTCTTTCTCCCTGTAATATGTACAGTTCGCAGCAGTGGGACATGACTGTCACCAACACGTTGATAATCAATTATATCTGTGTAGATGTATAGGGTGTTAAACCCCACCAGAATATCTGTGGGGTATGTTCCGTACCATGTGGCGTACCACCGCTCGCCTGGTTTTAACCCCAATATCTGTTCCAGTTTTGCACTAAATTTCAAACTAAACTGGGACTCACCTTTTAGAAACATTCTATTTTTAAATTCATCGTACCCCACCAATATACCATGTGTTTTTATATGACTGTTGAGCTCTATCATTAGTTTTAATATGCTGCTGTAATTACTGGTGTCGAGTTCATATTTCCAAGTTTTGTCGTTTTTCAAGTCATGTAGTTCAAATGCGTTTTCGCCCCGTGTAAAAGTTTTCCAGGTATGCGGGTATTGGAACTCTATCAAAGATACTTCCCAATCGCCTTTCAAATCTATACCTTTGGCAAATTTATTGGTATAGCACGAACTCGTGTTGCTTGGATAGACATGTCTCGATGAGTTAGTGGGCAGCGTTATGTAGAAGCCACCGTCACCCATGCTGATCGCAGTCAATGTAAATGACGTGATCCTGAAAATCCTGGAGTTTTATCCAGTTTCTAGGTCAACCACTTGTTCCGATGGTATCCAGCTGTTGAATTTCTCAGGCCAACCAAGCCATTTCACAAGACTCATTTTCCACCCTTTCTGTACTTTCTCATTCAAAACTGTTCTTCTGTGGCATGTACGAAGGAAGTAAAAAAAGGCTTCGTTGCTCATCTCTACATCCTATTACTGAGCAATTATTGTGTTTCCTTCGCTCAAAAGCCATGATGCCCCTCCTCGTTGCGTAGACAAATTGAAGTCGCGCTCACACACGTGTACCTCACACCTGGCTCTATTTAAATTCTTTCTCTGGGCGGGCAAAGCAGAAAAAGGGGAGTTACCTTGGGAGTTAACAATTTCTCCTTGCGACGTCACAAAGAGACGGGTCCAGATCAGCCTGTTTGATTCTCCGTTTTCTCCAAGTCAGAGAAAGATCGAAAATGCTCAATTTACACCGAATGGAATTTTTAGAAAATTTGGGACCATATATAGGCTAGGTGAACTCATATTAATGTTAAAAAACCTCACAAAATGAAAATTTCATGTCAGGGGACCTTTAAAAGTTTTATCCTTAGCCACAATTATTTTCAGCAATTCCTGTTTATAAAAGGTCCCAACTATCACATCACCATCGTAATCTTTTATTCTATATACAGGAGGTACCCGAGGAATGCATTCTGTTATTGTAAAATATTCATCTGTGTATCCTTTTTCATAGCCTTTTGTAAACGCACCTCTCAACTTTGAGAGTCTCACAGTATCCCCAACCTGGAACTTGTAGCTTTGATTACCATTTCTCGTTAATGTTGTGCCATACAGGTCCTTGAGAACTAATCTAACATTTTCTTCACAAACGTCAGCAGGCTTCATCTTAATAGACCGATGGTAGCTATGGTTGTACCCACGAAAATCTTGAATAACCTCAACATAGCGAGGGGTGTTGTTGGCAGCTGTCAGATACCTCCACATTCGTGATTTAATTGTTTTATTAAACCTCTCAACGATACTCGCTTTGAGATAATTTCCTGTCGCAAAATGTTTTATGTTGTACTTCTTCATCAACATTTCAAAATGTGAATTAAAAAACTCCTTCCCCTTGTCCGTTTGGACTTTTTGCGGTGTTCTTCCTTCTTTTAATATGTCTTCAAATGCTCGCTTTACCTCTGTAGCGCTTTTATTTCTCAGCACACGAATCCATGCGTATTTGCTTAATACATCTATGCATGTTAACATAAATTTCATGTTATCGTTTTCCACACTGTAAGCACTTATGTCAACCAAATACAGCTGAAATTGCAAATTTATATCATGAACAATAACTCTATTTCTTTTAAAATGTATAGCTACAGGCCTGTGTAGCGTGTATGTATCCTGGGCGAGCAGCCAGTCATCGGCCTCACCATTTTTGAGGATCTCCCCGGTTTTTTCCAAGTATGCTCTTTTCAAACCCTCTCTACCCACATAAGCACCAGGGTTTGCCGGGTCATAGTAAATACTTTTCATAACCTGTTCAGACATCGTAGAGTGTTCGAGCAATAATGAGAATTAATACATATTTAACAATGTTTTATTTGAGATTTTGAAATTACACAACCAAGGTATTCAGAAAAGTTACACAAACATTCAGATTTCTCATAGTCTTTGTTTATATACATGTTAACATGAGAACTGAAGTTACCCAGGCCTTAGACAACAGACTCTTTGCTTTCACACCATGACCCTGCTGCGTCACATACAACATCCTCATTAAATTTGTCCATGTACTCATCCCTGTTCTCACTCAGTCTCTGTGTGATGTTCAGCTCCAATTTGAGCTCATGCAGAAAGTTCTCAGCGGCCTCGTGAACATCAGTCATTGGTGTGTGAAAACCAGATGCATTCAAAGCCTTGACCAACACATGTTTCAGTCGCGGTGTTAAAACTGTCGCCACAATGTCATCATAATGGGCCTCAAAAAAATACTCAGGCGGTTCGAGACATGAATGTCATGTCTGGCTCAGGTGGTCCACTTCGCATCCGATGCATGCTTTGTGTAGAATAGCCCCAACAACGTTTTCCAGAATCATACCCATTGTTGCTTTGATGATCTTTAAAATTTTTGGTGCAAGGTGTTTGTCCATTTTGTGATACCTCTTGTTAGCATTTGAAAGGTATGACAGGTTAAGAGGACCTAGTTGATCACCAACCCTGTCAATCTAATGGTAGTTTCTTGATGGGTATGCCGGTGGAATCGAGCTGTCTGGGTCAGGGGTTCCGTAGAAGGCTTCAGCGTTGTCATCCCAGGCGTCACACAGCTAGTCCTCAGCCTTGGGTTCTTCAATCACCGCTTGGTTGTAATCTTGAGACATGTTTCGTAAATTCTTCCGACTGCTTGATTGTCACCGGCGGTCTGTCGGTTTTTATGCTGTGCTGATGACGGTGTTAGCTTAAGGCGGGTCTTCAGGGTCTTACGTCAGTCCGCAGTCACAAACTAACACGCTGACATTTTCCGGAAATAACTCCAATCTAAGAGTCATACTCTTTCAACCCCTCGACAACTTTAAACAGTACATCTACTGTATTAAGTGGGCCTTGTTTTGGCCCCAAATAAAACACTTTTCGAAAGGTGCCCCATAAACTGGCATTAAAAACCATTTGATCAGTCACACCAGCCTTAAACACATGGCCTTCGGGTAATTCATAAAATGCAACCTCCGGTAGCTCTGGGTTGAAGATGTATCCCCCGATTCGACCATCGTCCAATTTCCACTCCTGTGTCAACATATCCTGGTGTATTTGATGGATTCGGGTTAAACTCTGCATCGGTTTCTTCGGGGCTGGCATGTTGATTGCATCTCTGCGGTCCATTTGCAATTTCTTACCAAATCGCTGAGCTGTGTTTAAGCTGTTAGCTTTCACCGGTGTTTCACCCAAAACATTGATTGCAGCACAATCCTCCATGTTTTGTAATGTGTAGGTAAGTTCGCTCAGGCAAGACTGAATGACCATCACCGATGTCTGCGTGGTTTAAATACACATACCACGCCAGTCAACCCATAAAACATGAAAGGTTAAGAACCACCGTTTGTATGCCACCTGTTGCACCACTTGTCAGAAGATAAAACACCCGGGTTTATATTTGTCGAACACCATTTGCTGTACACCAAACACCTTACTGCTGACACAGCACTTATTTACTGCCTGGGAATTTAACATTCCGGAACCCTAAGACCCATTTGTTAATCATCAATCATAACCCTCCTGTTATAACACTAGTCTGGTTTACTCATCATAAAACATCAAACACTGACACATCAATGTAATCATAAATCACAAAGTCACCGGACATGCATACGTCATACAGGAAGTCCCACCCTAACATACGTCATACAGGAAGTCCCACCCTAACATACGTCATAACGGAAGTCCCACCCTACAAACCGGATGTCCCGCCCACCTGTCACATCAATATGGAAGTCCCGCTCCCCAGGGCCATAAATCACCATTCTGACACATTATACCCTACACTAACTACTGGGGCAGATATCAGAATGGTGTAATTCACTTTTGCAGGGACCAGCTTAGCAGCAAAACCTAACAATTCAGCTCTATCAACCTGTGCTTGCTGGCTTGTATCTAAATAATCTCTATTTTGTTTTATTTTGGGAGAGAGTGGGATAGCTATCCAGCAATCCTCCTGCAGTTGATAGGTTTTTTGTCAGTACAATAATTTTATCTCTCCTCTTATTTCCCAGGATGGAGGGAGATGTTATAGGCTGCTTAAGCAGAACTGAGGTGCTATGTAGGGATTACATTTAAGAACAGCATGTTTTAGGGTCACTCTTAACATCCCCCTGTTCAAATGACCAATGAGTATGTGAGAGAAAGTATAGGCCACTATAGGTATTGATTTCTTTTGTTGACGCCAATTAATTTTGCCACAACTGGACCTAGATTGGATATTGTCTCATTGAGTTGGTTTTCATTATGAGCCACCTTGGGTGCCGTTTAGTCTACTCAACATCTACAGCAAGTACTTTCAATCCAGCCAATTCTTTACACTCTGTACAAGACAGACTCATTGTTAATGCAGCCTTGTAATTTGACTTGGTGGATTATATGGACCTTTTTCCCATGATGTTTTATAGCGTTAACATAATTTTAAGAACCTTCATGCCATCTTTAATTGAATTATTTCGTAAGCTTCTCAAGCTCTACTGGTACAGTACAAACCTTTAGTCAAAGTAGCATTATTAATGATTAATTTCAGTAGCCTAAACAATACATGCACTTCAAAGTTGCCTAAATATATGATTTATAAAATGTGTTCTGGAATGGGTTGTTTTTGTAGTGTGCTAAGAGCAAAAAGCAACCTGAGGATTATCTGAAATAAGACTCTTGTATGTACAACATGAGGCAGAGGGGTGATTAAACAGCTAAAACAGTGCCTTACTGCTTTTGTAAAATGTCTACTAAGATATTTAAAATTAATAAGGTTGCTATCAAAGCAAAATAAAATATGTTTACTGGAGTGACTACTTCTCCCTTGCTAGTTAGATTGTGCATTTAACCTACTGGGAAAAACGCATTTACCCTACCACCACACAACATAGCAATGCAAAACTGTTGCGGTACTCCCTACTGAATGCTCAAACCCTTAATTAATAAAAATAATATCGACAAACCAAACCAACAGTGACCGAACTGACCCTACCACCCAATCAATTCCAGTTGATGAACCAATACCTCTGCCTTTGTCAGTGTACCTACCTTTATCACCTCCACCTGCTCTGTCAGCAACTTTAAGTCACGACATACAAAACCCACTGGATAGCCCTGATCCTTGCAACCTCCACCTCTTTCACTCCAACTGCACACTGATCAGAAGCATGATTCCCACCATGGTTACAACACTGGATTTTCTCAGTCTCCTCTACAACATACGTCTCAAGCCAACACAAGCTCACCACATGAACAAACGTCTTACAGTTGCAACATTGCAGGAGGCGATTCCTCAAACAGCAACAGTACAGACAAACTTTCCACATTCTCTCCCTTCTAAAAAACGCAAATCTAACACAACTGTAATGATCTGGTTAAACATACCAACAATATAGTCCATTGGCACACCAGTAATGACACCGTTCACTAGGGCTTCTCTGAAAGAGCAATCTCGTGTTGTTATTCAGTTCCAGTCTTTTCCTTCTGCCCCCCGAAATACAACCAATCACAACTACACCATTCCTATTCACTCCAACCATCCTTACCTTACCCAGTTTTTTGCATACCATTTTCTCAACACAAAACCAATCACCCAAATAACGAAATAAGCATCACAAATCTCTTCCACCCAATTCCCTACTTTCTCAATCCCTCCTTGTCAGGTCCTTTCTCTTGCCCACACACTACTCAGTCTTCCTAACCAACTCCCGGTCTGCAGCAGGGACAATGCCATCCATCTTAAATTCCACGCTGCTTATTCTATCGTCCCTACCACCCAAAAGCCATCCCTCAACCTACCGCCTGTAGCCCAGATTGGTTGTTGTCCCAAAACAGTAGCGCTTTCACTTTTCTCCAGCCTGGCTTGCATTTATGGGCAGAGGAACAATAGCAAGATCTGCAACAGGTGTAACTAATTGTGACTCACACATACTCACCAACCAGGCTAGTGATACCATGCAGGGTTTGTGGCCGTAAGGTCCTGTCACAATGCTTTATTTAACATTAGTTACCGGGAATGTAACTCAGGTTATATGAGTGGAGCAGAGCTCCCTAGAGGGCTTAGCTCCTAGTGGTTTACCTTGCTGTGTATGCGTCCGTCACTGAAAAATAATTATGCACATGGCTTGTCCAATGACGAGCATACCCAACACTCACCCTCCCAATAATTTCTTCAGCTAGGAAATAAGGGGTGTAGGCAGGGCATGAAGTCTAGGGGGCACCGCTCCACTCATATAACCAGAGTATTTCTGGTAACTAACGTTATATGTAGTGGAGCTCTGCCCCCTGGAGGACTTAGCTCCTAGTGGTTAACGTCGGAGCAACCGAGCCAGGATGTACTCCATGCCGGATCCCAAAATAATCCAATGTGGCAAGCAAAGGTCAAGCCTCAACGAGGCATTCCCCTAGCCCTAGGACACACAACACTCACCTCACAAATACTGCCACCAGCAGGAAGGAGTGAAGCACAAATAGGGTAACATTAATAAATGAAACATAAAAAATGTTTAGCCAACCACAACCCACAGATCACGTGAACTCTCAAGAGACTGTAATGAAAAGTCAGAATATAAACAAAACAAAACCCCAAAGGAGAATCAAACCCAGGTCATAACATTATGAAATGGAAACAGTCCCGCTAGACCAACTGGGCTACAGCAAAACCATGCACCAAAAAGCCAAAAGGTGCTGGTGGTGAAAAAATAAAAAGGAATGTCTCCCAAGTGGGAGGCAAACCCGGGTTGCAGAATCAACTGCAACAACTGCAACACCGCTAAGCCAACTCCCAAAACACACATGCCTCGAGGACAAAAAAGGTGCCGGTGGTGAAGATACCACAATCCAATAAAGAAGTACAGTACAGTAGTAGAATTACCATCCTCCGGCAGGCAGCACTGAGAACCAAGTGAACCAGGGACGTAGACAAAACATCCAATAGATAAAAACAAATAAAGGCTGACGCCGTCGACCATGACGCCACCACACAAATATAAGGGTGAGGCAGACACTGCTTCGACAGCAGCCGACCAAGCCGGGAAGCAGCGTAACAAACAAATAGTTTAGGAGGCAACCTTACACTCCTAGTACACTCCATGTAATGCACCAATGCATGAACGGGGCACAGGTGATGTCTCTCCTCCTCACAGCCATGTGGAGGGGGACGAAAGTCTTGCAGTTCCATCACACTTGATTGATAAGAACTCGTGATAAGCTTGGGCATGAATGACAGATTCGGTTGTAACGTGGCATTGCTCAAATCCCCATTAATGAAAAGACAGTCAGAGCCACAGAGACCACACGCAGATCCCTCACCCACTTATCCCTCTTCCCCTCACTCACGCAGAGCACAGAGCAAGGAGTAAAGCCGTCTTCATAGACAAAATTCTCTATGAGCATTGAGCAAGGGTTCAAAGGGCGATTCACAAAGTGCTCTAAGCACTATGGGCAGATCCCACTGGGGAGCACTGAGCCTGAACACAGGGCGCAGGCGGCATGTGCCCAAAAGGAAACGGCGAACCAACGGATGGCTGAAAACGGTTTTACCAGCAAATCCCTCATGACAAGCGGAAATCACAGAGGCATGCCCCCTAACAGTGGAGGGCAACCTCTGTATCTCAAAAAGATACTGTAAAAAAGACAGGATCTCCTCGATAGGGCAGCACAGAGGGTCTAGAGATGCTCTGTCACACCAAGTCACAAACATGTCCCAACGCATGGAATACAGTTTGGAAGTACATGCAGCTCTTCCACCCTGTGTAGTGTGTACTACCGCCACAGACAGTCCCCTCTGAATTAGCCAGTCCCATTCAGGGGCCACGCCATCAAGGTCCCATGCAGAGTTGGGCAGCATTCGCTTGCGACCTTCCAGCAGCTGTATCATTTCCGGGACCCAATTTGATGCTGGGCAATCTGGGGCGATGAGAATGATGGAAGTCGATCTAACTTCACCCATGCCAACAGGCGAGCAATGCAACACTGGCGGAAATGCAGAAAGATGCCCCGGAGGCGAGGACTGGTCCGCTCCCTGAAGAGGGCGATCCCGACGATTCAGGGAGAACCAAAGCCGACAATGCGCATTCTCTCTCGACGCAAACTGGTCCACTCGGGCTACCCCAAATCTCTCCCAGATGAGGCAGCTGATTTCAAGAAGAAGACACCACTCATCATCTTGAAGGCCTTCTCGTGACATCAGGTCTGCTCCTACATTCAGACGGCCTGGAATGTGGGCCGCTGACAGAGAGTGAAGGTGACTGCCCACAGCCACAGGCGTGTGGCTGACAGGTGGAGAGCAGGAGATCTTACTCACCCCTGGCGATTGAAGTAGCAATCGTCTGAGCGAATCCTGGTCCCTTACTAGGTCTTAGAAGTGGGTCAGCACTAACGGAACTGTGTCCAGTTCCATCAGATTGATGTGGCGAGGGCCCAGAGGCTACACACCTCCCACTGCTCTTCCTTGGCAAACGCCTCCCCAAACTTGCAGAGATGAGTCCGTGAATACCTGTATGGATTATGTCACTCTGCCCAGGGGAGGCCCTTGAGAGACCACGTCGGGGTCTCTCCAATAATTCAGATCCCCCACCAGATGGCACAGCAAAGACAAGAGTCGAGTCTGATGACGCACAGGGTCTACACGCTGACGGGTGAACCAGCCCTGTAGGGTGCACATGTGCAGTAATACCCCCATAGGGACCACTGCATGTGCCGCAGCCATCATGCCCAGAAGATCTGCTGATGGGGCCAGGATGCCCAGAAGCTCTGCTGATGGGGCCAGGATTAATAGTTCGTTCAGATAGGCCAGGACTCTGATGCCCTGTCTGTGTAACGGATCCAGTGCCGTGTCCACGCATTTGGAGAAAGTCGACCAGTCAGAGCAAAACCAAAAATCCATTATTCAGCTCTGTTCCAGTCTGTAATTAGAATTATTAGCATCATCCAAATTCATGAATGGAAACGGTTCATCCTGCTTTACAAAAGCTGCATTATTTTATCCTCAAATGTCTGGAATGCTGTATGAAAATTATTTTGTAATGAAATTGCTCTTGAGAGAGTTATAAATTGGGTTTATTATTTGTTTATTATTAATTTCCTACTTAAGCTGATCAACATACTGTAAGCAACATGATGGTGGATTTCACTTTGTCAGTATGTCAGTATCAATCATATTATAAAGGACATGTACAGTATGTTTTCCAGTGAAAAATATAATTGCTCTGCTCTAAGATTCATATCATGATTTAGGGGGAAAATACATGCATCCTTTTACTTAAAAACTATAAAAAGAATTGCTTAACTAATCATAAAGTACATTTTAGTCATTTAGCAAACACCCATATGCAGAGAGACATAAAATAGCAAATAGGCTAACCTTGCTCAAGGCCACAAACACATTTTTCCCATTGTTGTCTCAGGGATTGACCCTGCAACCTTTCAGTTACTGGGCCAATGCATTAACAACCAGGCTGTCTGCGGCAAAAATATATATATTCTTTTATCTGGATTGTGTTTGCAAGGATTGTTTATGAATTCTAGAAGCTTTTAAGATTTATATTTTCCAGGAGGCTATGTGAGGTGCTTAGGTTCGAAAGTGTATGAATTGCTCAAACATACTCAGTTATAGTGCTTCATCTCCTTTTTACTTCTTTAACATTCAAATCATCTTTCTAAAGGTCATTTAATCACACATTTATTGCATCCTATGTTTGGGGACTGTCAATCCAAAGATTCAGTGATCTATGATGATCAAGGTGCCCATCCCTGGGGCCATGAGCCTAGCTGTAGGACCCCATGCGCAGGCTTTATAGAACCCAGATGTTGTGCTGTCCTTTGTGATGTCCTGAGCAGATGTGTCCCATACGCCTGCTCTCCTTGGTTCATTGCCTTTGAGTTTCATCCTTCACACACAGGTTCCCTGATGCTATTAATGTCAACTGACAGGGTCCTGATAACTGAACACATGTCCACACCCACAGTATCTCTTAAACCTCTCCACATCCTTGGCACTCATCAGGCTGACACAACATAAAATACTATAAAAAAGAAAAAATAGCTGAAAAAGTAGAACATCTGTGTAACTAGAACTAATTCTGTCATTTCTCCTTGCTATTCATTTTTATATTATTATCAAGCAGGAACCTGCAAGCAAGTATGTCATTGTGTGACACTTGAAACTGGTTGGTTAGACAGGGTTTCTTAGACTGACATTTGCTCACATGTGGTGATATAAAACAATCTGTCACCATAATTGAATTTCTACAAGAGGTGGTCAATCTAGGCAGACATGGTCCTGTTGTGTGGTAACAAGATTGTAAATGCTGAAGGATGGCATTTTAATTGTAATGGGTCTTAAGCGAGCATGTTGGAACCGTCCCAGCGACCCTTTTGGTGTTTGTGCTAAAAGGCAGGTTGTTCTTTCACATTGTGTTTGTTTGTAATTATAGTGTGGCCATATTTTTAATGGCCTTAGACTGCAGGTGCAAGATAATCTCCCGCAGACATCCACAGATTTCTCTGTAACTCGTTATCAGTTTCTAAGGAAGACAGGAGACGTATAAGGGGGGCCACGGCTGGTCAAAACCATAAACGGCAGCCGCCAAACCCGATGTATCGCCAATGCCCACGGAGCCATACGAAAAGGGTCTAAGCCTCCTGTGCCATTGTCAGCACCAGCATAGCATCCTGGACCGCAGGCATCAGTCTCGACTGGCCAACACGCCTGCGGAACCCACTGTCATAGCTACCCCCCTAAAAACATTAAAAGGGGAACTGTCCACCAGAATTAGTTGATCTAATGGTAACACTGAAGCATGGAGGCAGGACAAATGCAGGGGGAAATGAGGACATTTAATAAAATAACTAAGATGTAACAAAACTGAAACAAAAAATTTAAACAGAACAATGTTACAGTTTGTATAAATGTTTTCTCTTTTCAGCAGTATCAGTTCATATTTCATGGCAATTGTTTTAAGAAATATTCTGATAGGCAGGGGCATATTTTACCTGATTTCTGACAGTAGGCTGCAGGCCTTATGATTTAAACAAGAAGTTATTTTTGTGAAAGCTTGGCTTCCCTGTCTCTAGCTACCAGGGGAGAAGGATTGAGGCTGCAGTAAATATGTTATCTTAAATTATTATTAGGAGGGGGACAATTCATCTGCTTCAAATATTTCCTGTGTGACTCATTTGGTATAGCATGGCACTTAAATGTAACACTTTAGAGTAATAGCTGGGAAGAAACAACTGAACAGTATATTTACTTGGTAACACTTTACTTGAAGGGGTGTGCATAAGAGTGACATGACATTGTCATGATACTGTCATAGCCATGACATATGAAGGAATCATTATGAACATTGATGAATGTTGTCATTAGATGTCATTCGGTTGATTATGTATTTTTTTATGCAAGGTTGACAATGTTTGTGATGTCTTTGTTATGAAAAATAGACATTAACTGAGTCAACACAACCTCTTAAGGGGCATGCGTATCTGCTATATGGTAAAACCAATATTATAGTGCTATAGTTTAGCTTCTGGAATGGCTTAGGTCTCACAAAATAATGTGTTCATTCAATTTTCAAAAAAATGTGTTAGTGATTAAACAAGGTATGCTCATCTTAATATTGACTCCTCTAATGTATACAATCTGGCAATGGTCACCGATATCTGGCAGAAATACACTGCTTGCCTTATATCTGCCTGGAACATTTGTCAATGTACAATCAGTGTAGACTTTATGGACATCTTTAAATTTGGCAGAGTTGGCGTTGTGATTAGATGGGTTTAGTTTAGCCCTGACACACCACAATAATTTGCTATATCGCAACAGTGTCCAACATCAATCAACCCACCCTGGCAGAAGAATTTTTTTTAGTGCTGGGCAATACCCAAGGCTGGAGTGAATTGTCTCATTTAGCAAAGATGGTAGACAAAAATACCAGGATGAAAGCCAAGATAACTCATCAAAACCTTACAATGTGTCAAGGCAACATTTAGAATTAAGAGGGATGTCTGACATGCCACCTCCGGTTTGGGGTCAATATGTAAACAAACATTTAATCTTTAACTACAGCAATGCATTGTTTAAAATCCTATGTCAGCGTTCTTGTATCAAACAAACAGATGCCTTTTCTCAACTATAGCGCTAAAAAACATGTTGTTTATCTTGAAAGAATTTCAGGTCTGGTCCTATCCCATATCAAAACCATCATTAACGCCTTCCTTAAGGATGTCCTTTCAAATTCTGGAAAAATAGCAACTACACTAGTTGTAAATTATATTTTCCAACCCTTTGATGAGAAATTAAGCTGTGTTGCTCTGTTTGTTGACATGTTAAAGACATTCAATACAGCAGATCATTCAATCTTATTGGAAAAGCTGTCTTCATTGGGCCTGGCCAAGGAAACTTGCCTCTGGTTTCAAAATTGCCTTTGTGACAAAACACAGACTATTGTAGCTGATGGAATTGAATCAAATTATTTTGTAGTCCACAGAGGAGTTTCACAAGATTCAATATTGGGTCCAATACTGTTCAGTTTATATTTTAATGAAATATTGTGCACTAACAAATTGTGCATTTCATTTTTATGCTCTAGACACATTAATATACACTATGGCTCCCTTTCTTGAACAAGCTGTTGCACACCTGTGATCTGATTTCCAACTGTTACAAAAATCACTAATGGACCATATGATGACTTTAAAATGAGTACATGGTATTTCCTAGGTCACAAAACAACTTTGACCCTAGAATTAACGCACATGTTAGTGAGTTAATTAAAAAGATAAAGATTAACATTTGTTTATTTTATAGAAATAAAATAACGTCTATCACATCAAAATAGAAAAGATATTGTGCATGCACCTTTTTTTAATACTAGATTATGGTTTACAGTACTATTAAGTCATGCTAATGAATAACCCACTAACTTTGGTAATACATTTATTCAGAGCTGTAGCCAGGGTTTAGAAATTAGTGAGGTCCAGATATTTTTTTCTTTCAATGGAGCTTATTTAGAGCAATTTATACCAATATGACACCTAAACACAACCGAAGTTATACACTACAGTCATACAAATTCATTATCTATAATGAAATACATACTTGAATTAAAGCTGCACAATTTGCTCTCATTCTTCTTCTGTGTGTGTATGTGTGTTGTGACAGAGAGGGTGAGAGAGATAAGAGAAAGTGAAAAAGAAAGAGGGCGAGATTCAGGTCAAGATAAAACCAAAAGGGCTATTAAACTATTTTGAAAAGGAATATTTGATTACATCAGTTTTCACATTCTTTTACGTAAGAACTGAGATTATATTGTGCACTAACTACACTGAACAAAATTATAAACGCAACACTTTTGTTTTTGCCCCCATTTATCATAAGCTGAACTCAAAGATCTAAGACATTCTCTTTGTAGCCAAAAGGCCCTATTTCTCTCAAATATTGTTCACAAATCTGTCTAAATCTGTGTTAGTGAGCAATTCTCCTTTGCCGAGATAATCTATCCACTTTGCAGGTGTGGCATATCAAGATGCTGATTAGACAGCATGATTATTGCACAGGTGTGCCTTGGGCTGGCCACAATAAAAGGCCACTCTAAAATGTGCAGTTTTACTGTATTGGGGGGGTCCGGGGGAAGTCCGAAAACCAGTCAGTATCTGGTGTGACCACCATTTGCCTCACACAGTGCATCACATCTCCTTCGCATAGAGTTGATCAGGTTGTTAATTGTGGCCTGTGGAATGTTGGTCCACTCCTCTTCAATTGCTGTGCGAAGTGCTGGATATTGGCAGGATCTGGAACATGCTGTTGTATACGCCGATCCAGAGCATCCCAAACATGCTTAATGGGTGACATGTCCGGTGAGTATGCTGGCCATGCAAGAACTGAGATGTTTTCAGATTCCAGGAATTGTGTACAGATCCTTGCAACATGGGGCCGTGCATTATCATGCTGCAACATGAGGTGATGGTCGTGGATGAATGGCACAACAATGGGCCTCAGGATCTCATCACAGTTTATCTGTGCATTCAGAATGCCATCAATAAAATGCACCTGTGTTTGTTGTCCATAACACACGCCTGCCCATACCATAAACCCTACCGCCACCATAGGCCACTGGATCCACAACGTCAACATCAGCAAACAGCTTTACCCACACAATGCCATGTCTGCCATCTGCCCTGTACAGTGAAAACCGGGATTCATCCGTGAAGAGAACACCTCTTCAAAGTGCCAGACGCCATCGAATGTGAGCATTTGTCTTTGGTTATGTAAACCGATTGTTGCAGCAGCTGTCCGGGTGGCTGGTCTCAGACGATCTTGGAGGTGAAGATGCTGGATGTGGAGGTCCTGGGCTGGTGTGGTTACACGTGGTCTGCGGTTGTGAGGCCGGTTGGATGTGCTGCCAAATTCTCTGAAACGCCTTTGGAGACGGCTCATGGTAGAGAAATGAACATTGAATTCACGAGCAACAGCTCTGGTGGACATTCCTGCAGTCAGCATGCCGACTGCACGCTCCCTCAAAACCTGCGACATCTGTGGCATTGTGCTGTGTGATGAAACTGCACATTTTAGAATGGCCTTTTATTGTGGCCAGCCTAAGCCACACCTGTGCAATAATCATGCTGACTAATCAGCATCTTGATATGCCACACCTGTGAGGTGGATGGATTATCTCAGCAAATAAAGTGCTCACTAACACAGATTTAGACAGATTTGTGAACAATATTTTTGGGTACAAAGAGAATGTCTTAGATCTTTTAGTTCAGCTCATGATAAATGGGGGCAAAAACAAAAGTGTTGAGTTTATAATTTTGTTCAGTGTATGTAAAGTGTGCATTATGTCAGTGCCACTTTTATACAGTGTGGAACAAAAACATACTTGTTGTATGTAGTATGCGATTTGAGATTCAGCCACTTAGTATTATTAGTTAGCTAACTTGTTGCATAGAAAAAACAAATGCCATTGTTTTGCGTTGCTTTCATTCTTCTCTCGTGCCGTGCCGTGGACAGCAAATACAAGCTAACTAGCTGTTTACATAGCAGCTTAATGCTCTGTAACTTAGTTAGTTTATAGCAAACCTGGGTTACATAATTAATTCATGATTGTTAGCTGTACTAGTCACATACATTGGTTTATGCCAGGTCAGTTACAACTTTGTAGTTAGTGATGGGTCGTTCGCAAACGATTAATTCTTTTTGATGAATCATCTCAGTAGGATCTTCATATCTTCGAGTCTCGTTCACCAGAAGGAACGATGAACGATGATCAATGGCTCTTTCAGATCTCCGAATCGCGTTCATCGGAAGGAACGAAGAATGATGATCCATGGCTCTTTCGGATCTCTGAATCTCGTTCACCAGAAGGAACGCTGAAGGAAATTAACGATGATCCACGTATCTTCGAATCTCGTTCAACAACTATCAACAAAATGAATGATGAGCCATGGATCTTTCGGCACTTTGGATCACCTGAAGGAACGATGGAAGATGAATGGCTAATTATTATTTATTTTCATTCATTTATTACATTTATTTATAATAATACTTTAATGTTCCAAAGTTAGAAACATTAGCTGCAATAAATATTAGGACAGTAGGCTGTTATTCATCTGTCAAGTGATTTTTATTGTCACGTTCTGGCTCGGCAGCCAGCCATGAATCCAACACCTTCTCCCTCACTTCATCATGGACACCTGTTTTCTTTGATTATTGTCCACAACTGTTTTCCCTGATCACTGACACTGTTTAAGTTCCTGCTTCCCCATTGTATCCTGTCAGTCTTTGTTTTGGTTATACCCAATTTAACCTAATTCTGTTTTAGTTTGTTTCTGTCCTAGGCTTTTTATCAAGTATTCTGTTTTGTTCCTGTCCATTTTGTTTCATATATTAAATGCCCTCTGTTCCCCCTGTGCTTGTGTGCTGCCTCCATTCGACTTTGTAACAGTTATGTGCATGTCTATTGGTAATACTGTAACTGTCACGACTCGATTATACTGATCAGATTTATTAATAAACCTTTTCTCATGGTCCTTTTCATCCCACAAACGAATCTTTTGGATAACCAGAAGAAACGGCAATGAATAAGGAGAAGAGAGCATAAGTTGTTTAATCTCTCGGATCTGTGAGTCTCTCATTATCAGCCTTAGTATACACAATTAATGCAAAAAAAGTTTGCTGGTAGTTAAAGACATCTAGACGGGCCAAACATTGAGTGATATTTTTGTACAAGGAAGCCATGCAAAAACTTTCTTACTGTCTAACAGAGAAATTTGTTGGAAGAACGCAGTTACCAGATACCCTCTCAAGACTAAGTAAAATTGCTTTTGAATATTTTGCCCCAAACTCATGAAATGTCATTGAGAGATATTTAAGTTTAATATTAGTGGCTATAAGACATTTCACATTTCTTATGAATTATCTTTATTGTCAATTGTAATTTTCTTAATGTATGTTTTATTTCCATTTTGTATGTGTTATTGTTGTAATACAGGGCTCAACTGTATAAAAGACCTTGGTCTTAATTGATTTCTCTATATAAACAAAGGTTAATGAATAGTGCACCATTTTAAAAGTTAAATTTGCCGAATGTAGAGTTAAAAGTAGCAAGTAGCAAGAACAGTCTCTTATATATGAACATGCACCAATACATAATACACTGCTCAAAAAAATGAAGGGAACAAGTAATCATCACTGTATAACACCAAGTCAATTAAACTACAGGCATATCAATCTGTCTGGTTAGAAATCATAAGCGATTGTGAATTACCTGTTTTGGTGCAAATGAAAGTGACAACAGATGCACTGGAGAGGCAACAGCAAGACAACCCCCATAAAGGGAATGGTTTTGCAGGTAGTGGCCACAGACAATTGCTCTCTCCTCATCTTGCCTGACTGATTCTTCTCTAGTTTGCTTTTTGTTAGTGTCCTTATCACTACTGGTAGCATGAGGCTGTACCTGCAGCCCACTCAGGTTGCACAGGTAGTCCTGCTCCTCCAGGATGGCACATCCATCCGTGCCATCTCAAGAAGGTTTGCTGTGTCTCCCAATACAGTCTCAAGAGCATGTAGGAGATACCAGGAGACCGGCCGTTACACAAGGAGAGCTGGACAGGGCCATAAAAGGGCATCCACCCAGAAGCAGGACCTGTATCTGCTCCTTTGTGCGAGGAGGAACAGTAGGAGCACTGCCAGAGCCCTACAAAATGACCTGCAGTGGGCTACTAGTGTGCATGTTTCTGGCCAAACTGTCAGAAACAGACTCCATGAGGGTGGCATGAAGACCCGACGTTCTCTAGTGGGATCTGTGCTCACAGCCCAGCACCGTGCAGCTGGATTGGCATTCACCAGAGAACACCAGAAATGTCAACACCATTGGCGCCCCGTTCGCTTCACAGATGAAACGTCTAGGAGCTCACTGATGCCCTGATCCAGGTCTGTGAGATCCCTCAGGACACCATCCGCCGTCTCCTCAGGAGCGTGCCCAGACTTTGTCAGAAGTGCATACAGGCACGCAAGTTGGAACAGTCTGTGATTTCAATTGTTTACTTTGATTTTCAGTGTGCGTTTGAATCCAGCCCACAATTGGTTGGTGATTTTGGTTTCCATTGACTGTTGTTACGTAATTTTGTTCTCAACAAATTACACAATGTACTGTAAAGATTTTGATCTATAATATATTTTGTTCATCGCGACCCAATGTGTGATTAAAAAGTGTTCCCTTAATTTTTTTGAGGAGTGTAGTATGGACTGCCAATTATGTGTTCTAGATTTTGTATATAAGGTATGTGTGCAGAGACCGTCTGCGTTAATGACGTTCTCTCTCAAAGGTGGAGAGAGGCGCTGCAAATACTCCAGTCTGGTTAAGGTTAGAATTCCAAGATTCCAAGAAAATTACAAGGATTAGGAATACAAGAAAAAAGGATAAGGTTAGATAACACACCCAGAAAAATATATATATTGCGCACCGAGTTGGTGACGTTTATGCCCGGCCACCATCTCACGACTTCCTAGCTAAACTTACTTAATTTAAAGCTATATGCATGTACTACTGCCTCTTGTGGCTGTACTTACTTTCAAAACTTGTACATAAGCATGTTAAACTGGGAATTTTACTATCGTACCATACACGTTTCCAATTTGCAACTGCCCTGGATATTCATTTGTCAAATTGTCTTTTGTGGCACAATGACAATGGAAAGAGCTCCAACATAGGTCATTTAATGGTTATGGCTGAGTGATAAGTAAAAACTAAAGGACAAAACATGCTTTCTAACAAAATAGAGATATGGCTATGGGTTGCAAGCCCTGCATTATGCTTATCATGTACACAGTCATCCATCCAGCAACTTTAAAGTTCGCTTCATGTCTGAAGGGTCCGTTTCAAAGTATACAGTGCCTTAGGAAAGTTTTGAGACCTTTCACTTTCTCCACATTTTGTTGCAATCTAGACTTAGTTCATAATAAATAAAAATAAATATCAATACCACAAAATGACAAAATGATTAAGAAAGGCACACATGAATATCTAAGGTCATCCATTTCAATGCAAAATCCAAGTCATGAAGTCCAAGGAACTCTTCGAAACAAGTCAAGGCATAGATCTGGGGATGGTTATAAAAATTGCTAAAGCATTGATATTTCCTAGGAGAACAGTGTTCGATAATTGTGAAAAGAAGTTAGGATCAAATCAAGCTTCTCATCCAATCTGACAGAGCTTTAGAAAGATAAATGTGAGAAATATATGCATGCATTTTTGATAGAAGCATACCCAAGAAGGTTTTTGAAGCCGTGAACGCTGCCAAAGTAATTTTTACTAAGCACTGTAAAAAGGGTTTAAATCTACATTAGATATTTGCAATGGGGAACCATCAGGATTGATTAAATGCATACTGTATTTATTACATTCATACAGTATTATAATTTATTATTTTTTAAATACTTTCTTATTTTTTAAACTTGAGAATAAGATTTAATGGTCTTCCATTAGCGTTGCATTTGAACTTGCATGTTCAAATGCTTGATAAAAGAAGTTTGCAATGGAAATGTTTTGTATTGTTTTGATTGGGGCTTATTGGCTTTTTACATCCAGTGAATAGAATGGAAGGTTTTTTATTTTGCTATTTATTTACTCACTCTTGCCAATAGATTTTATCTATTGCCAAGCAGATCTCTTTTTCTAAAGTATACCTAGCCTATTTGGAGTTTATATGGTCATTTTCATGTCGGCATATTTAATGTTAACGCAGGTTTACTGGTGGGTGTGTCACATTATTTTGAGCCATGTTGAAATGACATTTCTCTAAGAAAATACAATTTCAAATCAGGAGTCTTCAAACGTAAATAGCAGTTGGTTATGTTGATTTATTTCATTGCAAGGGAGCAAGTCAATTGTGAGTTAGAATCAGAAGATATAGAATGCAGGATGGGTTGCTCTAAACCTTATTGCAACATGGGGCTTTATATACTCTCGACCAAAAGGTTGAATATTTGTTACAAATGTTGTGAAAATATGTGGGAGCAGAGGCACCACCAGGGGTTTTGGGTACAGTGAAAATCTTTCACATTATGTGTGAGATCATTATGTGGAAAAATTATTAGTGTTCGTATTCTTATCATTGAAAATAATTTAATAATTTTTATTTTTTCCAAAATAATACAAGAAATCCCAGAGACCCTCTGCAATTATACCAACTGACATGTCATTCAACACAATGCTGCTCACCTCCTTCAGTTGGGAGTAGGGGTGGTTCAGGGGTATGGGGATGGGCAGACAAGGAGTAGGGCCAGTTCAGGGGTATGCGGATGGGCAGACAGGGCTGCTGAGCCTTAAGGTGCATCTGTTGGGCTTGGCACCAGGCACCAGGCAGGGACAACAGATTTAATATCAATAGCTTGCTAAAAGTTAGCCTGCATTGATTAAATGTCTCCTAAAAGAGGAACGAAATGTATACACTCAGAAATGTTTATGAAAATATTAATTAACTATTGTTAGGGGATCAAAAGTAGCCTATCGACTAAGCTAACAGGTTAATTTCCACCACTCACAGACTACACACACCTTCCTTTTTGGAAAATTGGGTAACATACTGTTGACCTTTCTTTTCTCTCACCTGTCTTTTCATTTTAGGAAAATAGATTTTTCTATTTTACTTAATGTTCTAAGGCCCCTTTCAATCACAGGCCCTTAGAATCATCCAAGCTTCCTGCCATACTGCGTCCCTGTGTGGGAGTCTGGCACAAAATGCTACGGCCATTTTCCATTGTTTTCTCCAAGGCCCTGTCCTTTTAGGGTGGTTTGTTAAGGGCAGACAAGGTCAAGTCAGACAACAAACACAGACAGAATCATGCTCAAAGGACAGAAACTCATTCAGCAACAAGACCAACGAGAAACAACGAGTCTTGGACATTACTTCTCCTTGGCCAACAATATGATACCAGCATTCTCACATTTAAATGATTCAATTCTCCTCACCCAAAGCTAGACTTTTGGTCTCACATCTTAAGTGTTTCTTGGCATCCAGTAAACATTTACCGATAATAAACTACATATCAGTATACTTGGACTGCACCCTTGCTCATGTCAGTGTAGCCTAGGTTAGCAGACAGTCATATCTTACGTTTGATCTGAATAGTTAATTAAAAGGATTGGGAATAATGATAGGTGATATAAAAAAATCAAGGTATACCACGTGAAACGACACACCCCTAAATTAGGCTTTTGGAAGAGTAAGGTGGATATTGGACACCCAAAACCATGATCTAAACAGTGGGTTGTCTACTGGGGTCCTTCTGCCCAAAGAAGAGTCCAGAACATGTACTGTGCCAGATGTTATTTTACTGATTACAATTTTAGACAAGTAACTTGTAACTGTACCAGATTATTTTTAGGATGTATACCCAACCCTGATAGTATCACATTACATAATAATGGAATCAGATATTTTCTGTGGCCAAACAGGGGCATTCAAAGAAACATACATAAAATCCATGTATTGTGTACTATTACTAATATTTGTCAAACAATACATAGAAAGAGGTGGTAGATAGTAGTTCCTCATCTTTTTCCTCTCAAACATTTAACTTAATGTAAAGGGTCTTGGGTCAAATATATTTGTCAAATAATAGTTGAATGAAACCAATCGAACTTTGTCAAGGTCTTTGTGTTTTACTCAAGGAAACTGCTCAAAGAGATACAGAGTACAAAGTACACTTGTCCACAAGCAGCTGCTCCCAATGTACTATGTCTAACTAATTACTGAAACTACTGAGAAATGTTATTGTTTTAGAAAAAATATATGGCCATTTTGAATTTGATGCCAGCAACATGTTTCAAAATGATTGGGACGGGACATGTTTATTACTGTGTTTCATCCACTCTTCTTTTAACAACACTTTGTATGTGTTTGGGAACTGAGGAGACCAATTGTTGTAGTTATATTCTTGCTTGATATAAGATTTCAGTTGTTCAGTTTGGGGTCTCTGTCATTTTTTTTGTTTCATAAAGCACCAAATGTTTTCAATGTGTGACAGATCTGGACTGCAGGCAGGCCAGTTTAGCACTTGGACGCTTTCACTACGGAGCCATGCTGTTATACGTGCAGAATGTGGTTTGGCACTGTCTTACTGAAATAAGATAGGCCTTCCTTGAAAAAGACGTTGTCTGGATTGCAGCATATGTTGCTCAAAGATCTGTAGATATTGTTCAGCATTAATGGTGCCTACACAGATGCCATGTGCACTAATACCATCACAGAGGTTGACTTTTGAACTGTGCACTGATAACAAGCCAGGTGGTCCCTCTCCTTTTTAACCCGGAGGACATGACATCCATAATTCCCCAAAATAATTTCAGATTTTGATTTGTCAGACCACAGAACAGTTTCCTCTTCCCCACAGTCCAACGTAAATTAGCTCAGGCCCAGAGAATGTGGTGGTGTTTCTGGATCTTGTTTATATCTGTTTTCCTCTTTGCATGGAGTTTTAACTTGCATTTGCGGATACAGCGACAAACTCTGGTCACTGACAGGGGTTTTCGGTAGTGTTCCTGGGCCCATGCAGTGATTTCCCCTATTGATTCATGTTTGATTTTAATGTAGTGACTCCTGAGGGTCCAAAGATCACGGCCATCCAATATTGTTTTTCGGCCTTGCCCCCTGGGTACAGAGATTTCTCCCTGGATTCTCTGAATCTTTTAATGATATTATGTACCATAGATGATGAGATCTCTAAACTCATCCTCTCTGGGATGCTGTTTTATAACCAATCATGTTACTGACCTGTTGCCAATTAACCTAATTAGTTGTGAGATTTTCCACCAGGTTTATTTTTTGTATTACACAACTTTTCCAGTCTTTTCTTACCCATGTCCCTGTTTTTTTAAACGTTTTGCTGACATCAAATTAAAAGTGGGCATATCTTTTTCAAGGAACAATAAAAGATTTCGGTTTCAACATTTTATATGTTATCTTTGTACTATTGTCTATTGAATATAGGGTTTAAATGATTTGCACATCTTTGCATTCTGTTTTTATTTCCATTTTACACAGCGTACCAACTTTTTGGGAAATGGTGTTATAGATAGATTGGCATTACAAATTATGTCTATAACATAAAATGTGGAGAAAGTGAGAAGGTGTGAATACTTTCAAAAGGGACTGTAACTCAATATGAACATGAATTTATGCAGGCTGCAGCTAGTGATCTGGCTTGTATGTAAATCAAGATGAGACTCCAGATTATATCACAATAACATAATTAGGCATTAAACTGAATTGCAGAATGCCTGAAGAAAACTACTTTGCACTCTTGCCACTTCTAAGCTAAGAAATGTAGGCACCATTTAATCATAAACACATTATATGTACCACTCCAGAGAGATATAACTTCTTAAAGACTCACTCTCTATCTTCAGACACTGATAATAAGAGAAAAATCGTTGTCTGATGCATTAAATGACTGACAAAATGCACAACCTCCCACACAAAGCCAACACATTACTGTAACAATCATGTTGTCTGTCTCATATGTGCCTATTAGAATATCCATTAGTTCAGTCACTAACTCCTTTATCAAAAAAGATGGTTGACAAATAATAGTCCATGCGTCATTTATTTTTCCCCTTGAGCGATAATGACTTTTAGTGGCCAATCAAATTCTGAGATGAGATTAAAGGAATTATGCCTGCCCCAGGGAGAATAAGAAATGAAGTGTAAAATAAAAGCCTTCCATTTGTCATCAGAAATAGCCAAATGATGTTGTCTCAGAATTAGGTTCCAACCAAATAATACAATATCCTGAATATCAAAATATGTTGCTGGAAACTGAGGAAATATGTCCATAGAATGAATGTTTATTATACAATATTTGATCCACATGAACAACGGCATACAAAGCTATAGTAAAAATCTAGAAAAACAGAGGTAGAGAAAAACAGAGAAATGCAGGACTTCAGTAAAACAATGTCCCGAATATCAGGAGCATACCCTACCTTATCCATTTGGAGTCTGGTGAATTTTCTGGCAGAGAATAAACTTTACATAGAGAATAGTCACTATGTAAAACTGCACATACTCAGAATTTATGCTGGTGGCAGACAACATACAGTGACAGAATACAAGTTAATCTTTGACCGGTAGTCAAGCATTAATGTAAAATGCTAATACAAATTATAACATAAAGCTCAACATAGTACAAACTGGAAGGCAGTGGCGGTTTTTAACCTTAGCCAAGGTAGGCAGCCGCCTATGGCCCCAGAAGGCTTATGATCCTTGTGAAAATTCTAACTGGAATACAAAAGAAAAAATGTTTTTTGTAATTACTTTATTGTCTTAAAATCTGATTGTATTGCTCCAAATTATTAAATTAAATCATGCCTTCTAATTCATTATTTGTTTCAGACCAAACCCCCATTTATACTAAAATGGTCAGTCTCATATTGTTTCTCACCAATGCAGCCCAAAAGATGATTAAGAAACTTTACACTTGAACAAAATGTCTAAATGCTCTGTGTTTCACTGTAGTCATAGCTTAAAAGACAGTATGTACAATTCAGATAATTATTTTAAAACTATTTGATTTACTCTACTGAAATGGGCAGCAATGCAGGTGTCTTTTGAAGTGGCAGTTCCATTCAAAAAGAAAGAATGAAGGTATGTTCAAAATGTTGCTGGTATGGCTTTGATAAAGACAATAAGGTAAAAATAGATATTGGAAGGCAAACTAATAAGTAATGCTGGGTTTAAATTCAAGGCACATTAAAGGACCAACAATATTCTCCACAAAAGATTAGGCATCAGTGCTTAGTGAATACTTACAAGTGAGACAGCAAAACAAGCAAGGCTATTTTTAATCCATACTGCCATAATTGTAATGTGTGCTCAATTTCTGATTACTGGTATGCCAACATTTATTTAAGCAATAAGGCATAGTTTCTGTCATTCTATGTTAATTAAAATATTCTATTAATAAGATGACAATTCAATTAGTCTACTTGAAAATATTGTATAGTCCGGACAAAAGTACGTTGTTGTTATACAGACCCAGTTTTTAGCCATTCTTTTTGAATAGTTGCTATGAAAAAGGAATTTTGGTAGCTTGTTAATTCAGTCACATAATAAAAATAACTTTTGAGCTTTTCTCTTGGCATTCACTGATGAATACACAGTGATAATAAAATATATATTAAAAAATATATTTTCTTGTGATAGTGTGTTATCCGTTGACTCATGGCTGAACCATACAACTGAGCTAGATCACATTTTGAACTGGAAACAACTCTTCAAAGATCAGACTAACCACTTAAATCAAACAAATATTTTGGTTAGGCTGTCTGGATAGAATCAAAGTATGATAATGCGTAAGTTAGAAATGCAGTCCAGGACTTGCAATTCACAAAATATATTTTTATGCCTCCGATTTTGGGCGGTATTTGAAATATATTGTTTATATGTGAATAATATATAGACAGAATCACTATCATACCTCAGTTAGATGTGCAATTCCAAGTTTGAAAGCAAGTGGGTTTAATGACATTGGTAAATTGTCACATAAATTATGTAATACACCATTTTCAGGTAGCCTTTTTGGCCCGACATTGTAACTTTTACAACCAGTGGCCAAAAATGTCAGACTGCATCTTTAATAAATACAACATCTTATTTGGACAGCAACGTGAACGTGAAGATATGCCTATTCAGTTAAAACTTTTAGCAGACTGGTATGAATGTGACAGTCAATACAACATGGTTTGCAAAGCTTTGCATACCCTGGCAGAAAATGTGAAATTATGGCATTGATTTTTTAAATATGACTGATCATGCAAAAAAACTCTTATATTTAAGGATAGTGATCATATGAAGGCATTTATTATCAAATAGTTCTTTGGCTCCTTTTTAAATCATAATGATAACAGAAATCACCCAAATGGCCCTGATCAAAAGTTTACATATGCTTGAATGTTTGGCCTTGTTACAGACACACAAGGTGACACACACAGGTGAAAACGGCAATTAAAGTTGAATTTCCCACACCTGTGTTTTTTTTATTTGCAATTAGTGTCTGTGTATGAATAGTCAATGAATAGTTAGCTCTCACGTTGATGCACTGAGCAGGCTAGATACTGAGCCATTGGAAGCAGAAAATAAATGTCAAACAACCTGCGTAACAAGGTAATGGACTTTATAAAGATGGAAAAGGATATAAAAAGATATCCAAAGCCTTGCAAATGCCAGTCAGTATGGTTCAATCACTTATTAAGAAGTGGAACATTTGGGGATCTTTTGATACCCAAGAAAGATTTCAGCCAAAACTGCCAGAAGAATTGTTCCTCAGGAGAAATTCAAGCCTCTCTGGAAAAAGACAGTGTGGTTGTTTCAAGGAGCACAATACTACGATACTTGGTCAACAAGGCCTACAAAAAACAGAATACCATTACCACTGTGAAGCATGGTGGTGGCTCACTCATGTTTTGGGTTTGTGGGAGCTCTAAAGGCACAGGGAATCTTGTGAAAATGTATTGCAAGGTGAATGCAGCATGTTATCAGTAAATACTGGAAGACAATTTGAGTTATTTTGGACGAAAGCTGCATGAAATGCTCTTGGACTTTCCAGCACGACAATGACCTTAAGCACAAGGCCAAGCTGACCCTCCAGTGGTTACAGCAGAAAAAAGAGTGGGCATCGCAGTCTCCTGACCTTAATATCATCAAGCCACTCTGGGGTGATCTCAAACATGCGGTTTATGCGGTTTTTGCATGGAGGCATTTTGCCAAGATAAATGGCCAGCTATACCACCTGCAAGAATTCAGGGCCTCATAGACAACCATTACAAAAGACTGCATGCTGTGATTGATGCTAAAAGGGGCAATACATGGTATTAAGAACTAAGGGTATGCATACTTTTGAACAGGGGTCAGTTAATTTTTATCTTTGTTGCCATGTTTTGTTCTATGACTGTGCCATTCTGTTAGGACCAACAGTTGAATGTGAATCCAGTAAAAAATAGGACATATGTTTTGCCTGCTCACTCATGATTTCTTTAAGGTACATACTGCTCTGGAAAAAATTAAGAGACCACTGCAAAATTATCAGTTTCCAACAATGAAGACAATAGATCAGCCCTGAAAACTTGTGTATCTCAGAAATTCCATCTTCAGAGTGAAGTGTACCCCCTATTCAGACAAGTTTCCTTAAAAGTCTATGTCAAAGTTCCTTTTCCATCCAGAACTGGCTTGGTTGTTGTTTGACTCCTTGTGCTATATTAATGCCCGATAGCAGCTAGCAGTGGAATAAAATTGTCAGACTTTACTTTGCTTAACCAAATCCGAAATGGTTAGATCTATACTATTCAACCATTTAAATGTTAGACCTTACATCAAACAAAACAATCTCCAAATAACACGTGGTGGGCCTTAGAGAAGGCCTACCTACATTGTCGTGAGACCCCCCTTGAGGCCTTACGGTTTTAAACATTATCATCAACGCAATAAATATGTTTGACTAAAAATTACATATGTACACATGACAAAGCACAACAAAACAGGTTATTTGTTGAAAACCTATTAAAACATGGCTCAAGATGGCGGAGAGAGTGGACGCAATGTGAATAGCTCTGAGTAGCAAAGCCTTGAAAAATCAACGGAATTAACTTTTAATTCAACAAAAACCCGGAAATATCAAATGTTAAATTGTAAGAAACTTATTATTATAATTCAATAACGTGTGAGTGACCCGGAGCACCTCCTGGAATACGATATTGCAAACCATAACATGGCTAGCACAAAAGCTAATGCCAAACTGAGGGCTCTCCAAGAACATGACTATGGTGGTCCAGAAAGGATGGACACTAATATCAGAGGAACCAAAAACACCTTAACATCTCCTTCCAAACCACCAAGCACCACAGAAAAAGTCAAAACCAGACGATGTCGTGACTGCTGGATGCCCATGAGGTGGACGCCTCTAACGCTGCGATCCTGGCTGCTATCGGCACTCTTCAAAACATGATGCAGGACTTCAAAGCAGAGCTAAAGCAGAACACGCTGACCATAGCCAACATCGCGAAAGCGGTAGATTTTAACTCTGCCGATATCAAAGATTGTAAAGAACAGTGCCAAACACTGCACGTCCAGGTGAAACAATTAAAAGAGGAGAACACAGATCTGGTGAAAAGATCAGTAGAAGTGGAAAAAAGGGCTGTGGAGCTGGAACGTTATAAAAGAAGATGGAACCTGCGAGTGAATGGCTTACAAGAGGGAAAAGATGAAAACACACAACAAATTCTCTCTGATATCATCGGAAAGATTGTGCCACAGTGGAGGGAGAAGATGGATTTCAAACTGGATACTGTGCATCGACTGGGACAGAGTAACACCAACCGCCCTCGTCAGATTATTATGCAATTCACAGGACGCCACTTCAGGGACGAGCTCTGGCGGGTCACCAAACATCACCCCGTCTGCAAGGATCTCAACATCCGCTTCTCAGAAGACCTCACCAAGGCACAGAGGCACAGAGAGGCACGGAGGGCTGTGTGGCCGAAAGTTGAACAAGCAAGGAAGGCAGGTCTAAAGACAGTGTTCCGGGGCCCCCATGCTTTAATTAATGGACAAAGAGTCTCACCATAGACACAACTTTCCGGGGTTTTTGAATTGTGAAAACGAGTAAGTTTGAATGAAAACGTATTCTCGAGGTTTTGTTACTCTTATATATTCCTGATAGGAAACTTCTACTGTTGTTTTGAGAAGGCTTAGTTCAGCAATCCATTGTTGTTTATTGTTTATTCATTTTATTTATTTGTTTTTTCTTCTATGTTCAGTTTAAAGAGTAACATTTATCTAATTTCTGTTAATGCAAGGGGTTTAAGAGACATGACAAAAAGAAAAAGTATTTTTTTATTTTGTAAAGGGAAGAAGTCAAATATAATTTTTTTGCAGGAAACACATTCTAAGGTTGATGATGTTGTATTTTGGTCTAAACAATGGGGAGACGAAGCTTACTTTAGTCATGGCACTTCAAGGTCAGCAGGTGTCGCCATCCTCCTAAATAATTTCAAAGGTCATGTTGTGTCCCGTATGGCAGATGAATTTGGTCATTGGCTGATTCTTATTATAAACATAGATGGTCTGAAATTCATCTTGGTCAACATTTATGGTTATAATATCAGTAGAGAAAACCGAAACCTACTTGAACAAATTGATTTACAGTTAGACAATCTCAAATTGACACACACAACTGATAACATCATCATTGGTGGAGACCTAAACCTAGTTCATGATGATTTTTATGATAAATACCCTTGCAGATACTCTGCAAGTCATCCGAACACCATATTCACAAGCTTTTGCGAAAAACTAAATTTGTTTGATATTTGGAGACACTTAAATCCAGAAATATATAAATACTCCTGGTTTAGCTCAAGCCACAATTATAAATCTAGAATTGATCACTGGTTAATTCCGAATCATTTGCTATTTTATAGTATTAGCTCTGATATGTCTGCTGCACCACTAACAGATCATAGTGTTATTTTACTACAGATCAAACCCAATGACAACAATGTTCACTCACACACATACTGGAAGTTCAACTCCAGCCTGCTCAAAAATAATGACTACTGCCAAAAAATCAAATGATCAATTATAGAATATGCCAATTCTGAGGAGTTAACAACTGCTACCAAAAAGTGGGAATTCCTAAAATATAAAATACGCCAATTTACCATCTCATTCAGTAAAATAATTAAAAAAGATAGTGAAAAAAAAGAACTAGACATTATTAATCAGTTGAATATGTACTGCAATAGGCCAAACCCAACTGAAGATGATAGACAGATGATATTAAACCTCCAACCTAAACTAGATGACATTTATAGTCGTAAGGCCCATGGGGCCTTTGTGAGATCCAGAGCTAAATGGATAGAGGAGGGGGAAAGAAATTCTGCGTATTTCTGTGGTCTTGAAAAAATAAGACAGGAAAAAAATAGCATCAGATCCCTGATGGTTGATGATAATGAAGTCACAGATGAAAAATTGATCTCTTCAGAAATCTGGAAATTCTATAGCCAGCTCTATAGCTCAAAATTTTCTAGCATGGACTGTCAGAACTTTTTTAAGGTTACAGCACAACATATTCCAAGAATAGAGGATGGCCTCAAACAAACATGTGATAGTCAAATAACAATTACAGAACTTGATGCAGTAATTGGTCGTCTTTCTCTTAACAAAGCCCCCGGGTCCGACGGTCTCACAGGTGATTTTTACAGACCTTTTTGGGTAGATTTAAGTCTTTACCGAAATATTTGAAACGTGTGCTTCCACCAACAATGAGACATGGAGTTATCATCTCAATTCCAAAACCTGGGAAGGATACCAGAATTATAGATAACAGAAGACCCATTACACTCAGAAATTCAGACTACAAACTCCTAACATACATCTTTGCTTCTTGTCTTCAAACAGGGATTTCAGATCTTATTGCAGATACACAATCAGGGTTCTTAAAAGGAAGATCAATCCATAACAATATAAGGTTGGTAATGGGCATCATCGAGTATAGAAGCCAAATAGAGGATGATGGTTTCCTTCTTTTTCTAGACTTCTATAAAGCATCCGACTCCGTGGAGCATCCATTTATTCTTTTGGCGCTCAAACACTTTGGATTTGGAATCAAATTTAGGGAATGATTAATGTGGGTATTCCTCAAGGTTGCCCCATCTCACCATACCTGTTCATCTTAGCCACAGAAATGCTAGCAATCTATATTAAAAACTGCAATGATATTAAAAAACTTAATGTGCTTGGCACAGACATAATAATTAGCCAACTAGCAGATGACACAACAATATTCTTAAAAGATAGATACCAAATTTCAACGACTATTGCCAAAATTGAAAAATTCTCAAAAGCCTCAGGTCTAACATTAAACTTAAAAAAGTGTGAATTGATGGCTGTTCACGACACTTCACTGGAAAATATCTGTAATATCCCTATTAAATCAGAAATCAAATACCTGGGGATCTACCTCTCCAAAGACCAAAAACAGAGCCAGATTCTGAATGTAGAAAATTAAATTAAATAATGCAAGTCAAGACTAAATATATGGCTACAGAGGGACAAATCAATACTAGGTCGAATTTACCTAACTAAGATGGAATGTTTGTCAAGATGTATTTACCCAGCCTACTCCAATGCCATTCCAAAAAAATTGATTAAATCTATCAACCAAATCAACCAAAATTTTATTTGGAGGAACAGACCACATTATATGAAGAAAAGCAATATGGTTAACGATACAAAAGATGGAGGTCTAAAAGTTATTGATTTTGACTGCCTTAATGGTACCTTAAAAATAAATTGGCTAAAATCTTGGATCAAACACAGCAACTCCTTCTGGTATTGTATTCCAAAGACCTTATTTAAGAACATTGGAGGATTAGAATTTCTTCTTAGAGCGGACTTTAGTGTTAACAATTTACCTATATCATTGTCAGAGTTTCACAAACAAATACTCTTGTATTGGAAAATGTTATACGTGTGTAACTTCTCACCCCACACATCATTACTCTGGAACAACAGATATATTTTGCACCGCAACAGATCTCTCTTCTTTGAAGATTGGTATGGGAAAAACATATGGTCCATGGCCGACTTAATGGATACCGATGGACATTTTTAAATTTTGAACAATTTTGCATCAAACATAATTTCAAACCCTTAAAATCAGACTTTTCTATATTACATAGAGCACTACCCCAAGGTTTTGTTACTCTAACAAGAAACATTTTGGAATATTATCCGATTCATCCACAATTAGCCCCACTATCAATTCAAGGAATCTCTGTTTTGGATAAAAAATGCCCTAACCACTTTATTAGGAATTGTTTTATTGAATATCTTTACCCTAACAGCCCAAATAAAAATAACATCTTACAAAAATTTGATAAAGTTTCAGTCACTAAACTAAGAACAATGTACCTAACACTCCCTATACTTCCTAAAGTGAAAGAAACACATTTCAAGGTAATGAACAACATTTACCCCTCTAAAGAATTACTGAGACTTCGCTTTGGTATAGATGTTAATACATTCTGTGAAAATGATGTTGAAACTACGGACCATGTGTTTTTCTCATGTAATGTGATACAGACATTTTGGTGTGATATACATAAGTGGATTAAGCAACAGATATTTTCATTCCCAACCACTATTTCCTGTGACGACATAACATTCGGATTAGTGTTGCAAAATAAGGGTGATGAGCTCTGTTCTAATACAATTGTATGTCTAGCTAAATTTTTTATTCATAAATGTAGAACTGTGAAATCATCTCCCAAATGTATTGTTTTTTGAAATTAATTTAAACTGTATATGAACTGTATATGAAGTCCTTAAAAACTCTGAAAGGTCCTACAGCACAAAACATATATGATACCCTAAAACACTTCCCTACGGAGGTAAATAGTTGAACAATGAATGTATTCTCCCCTTGTGTTATGGTATTATTATTTATATATATATATATATATATATATATATATATATATATTTTTTTTTTTTTTTTTTTTTTTTTCTATGTCTCACTTGCCTTTTATAAACCATCTCTATTTTTGTTACTAAGACAACTATATATTTACTGTTTGTATTAAGAGCTGTTCCCAATGGCTATATCTTCTCTGTATCCTATTCTGAAGAACCGAATTTATGCAGCCATGTTTGTTTGTGAATTTTGATATTTGCAATAAAAAAAAATTTAAAGCTTCAAAAAAATAAAAATAAAAAACATGCTATATAACATTCAAGTGCTTCTCAAACTACATGTAATATTTAATTAAATAAACTTGGCTATTACCCAGGAAGGTGATCAAGTTCCAGCTTCATTTTATGATTAGGTACGATACATTTTAGGAAATAAACATTTAAGAACTCTGAATCAATGATTATGAAAGCTTACGTCAGTTCCTAGTATCGTCCATGATTCCAGGATCCCATAAGAGAGACACCATCTTGAGGCTACTGTCGGTCAGCCAGGTGGTCAAACAGAATTAATCTTTGTCCATTTCGATTGTCTCCTTTCCCACCATTTGACTGTTGTCTTTTCTCTGCCATCTTAACTTTCCGTTGTCTTCTCTCTTCGTATGTACCACACTCTCCATCTGTCCATACACAACTTCCTCGGAATCCATCTTGTTTAACCGGAAAACGTTCTTTTTCTTTCTGTCCTTTTCGAGTCCAGGCATCGTTGTTAATGATTCTTTTCGTTCTTGATGGTATCCTATTCGCGCCTTGCTTTTTAAACATGAATGCATCATGCGCGTCAGAGGCTGCAGTCCTCTTGTTGTATTTGTACAACTGGACGGCATTATATTTTTTTCTTGTACAAGTCACTGTATAATCGCCGAAAAATACAATATCACACACTAATCCTCAAAAGGAAAATGTAGTGTCATCATACTATGGCGACATGGAATACAGTTCAGCACTGAAGCACACCGGTCAACGCCCCAACAAATTGAGACGGACTGTCCGCACCCGCAGACAGATTCCACTCAATAAAAATCACGGCCTAGTCGGGTCGTCATAGGGTTTCTTTGACAAACTAATGCTTTTTGCAATCTTGACAGTTCGTTCTATGTCGTTATACGACTCACTGTTCAGTTGTTTTCAGCAACCAGTAACTGGGAAAAACAACTTCTTCCTCGTGATTGCAAATCGAGCCCCTAAGCTCTCCAACCGAAGTTCAGCAGAATCGTTAAAACATATCCATCCGGGTCGCGGCACCATCATGTAAGAAATCGGCCGTTCCGTATAGTGGTTGTAATAATTAGCATACCCGTTTGTCAAGGGAGAGAGAAATTATATTAGTTATTGCAGCATTAGAAAGTCTTGTTCATGAGGTTGCCAGCTAGCCTATACATTAAGGGCGTTTCTAACTAAGACCATGTTTTTAGAAGTCAACCCCCATGCCATATGGCCATCGTAAACATTCCTGTCATTGGAGCACAACCTACAGAGAGATAATCTAAACATAGAGGTTTCTGTTGTTCTCATTATCCAGGCACATTCACTTCCAATGAAACGTACATTCATATTGTAATTGTTAATGCTCAGATTCCACAGTGGCATCCCAGTCAATCCTCGGGTGTTCAAACTGCGGAGTAGCCATAACTACACTTGTTTAAAAGTCTGTGCTTGACAGAATTCTGACACCATGTAATATACTTTGACTTAGTGACGGAGACGCTGTTCACTTCACGCTGTGTTGCTTTATTCTGCTTCAACGACAAAACCCCACACAGAGCAGGTACGTTGGCTGAGAACGGACATTATAACTAAAACTAGTCACATTTCTGAATCGCGTTCCCCAGCGCAACCGATACATTACAATTACCACCACATTTTACTACTTTCAAATTGCAGGTGGAAGAACACTAATCTTAGAGTGACCAGATGCCCTATTTTTCCCGGGACAGTCCTGTATTTCAGTCAATTTTCAGTTTTCCCGACTTATTTTGAAAAAAATTATGTTTTGGCCAGTATTTTCACTTTTTACTTTTTTCACTTTTGTTTTTTTATTTGTCCGACCTACAGTCGTGATTTGCCACCACTGTCGGTCTTAAAGTTCCTTATTGTTTGCAGACTATGATCCAATCACATTTTAGTTCTCACCAGCTGCCAAGCCCAAGCACCTGTGTGCGCAAAATCCCACCTTACTGTTACAACCATCCATGAAGGCAATCGGACTATGAGAACGAATGGCTCATGGGAAAAGTACAACTGGCCACCGGACTCCACAACCACAAATCAAATTAGAAAAAGTGAGTAGGCATAATTCTGTTACGTTATTACAGTTGTTGCTGTTTACACCTGAAACGTAGGCTGTGTTCATTTTTCAGAGCTGAATGTGTTCATGTTATCCGGAGTGCAAACACTATTTTGTAGTTGTTTCAATCCAATTAATTAATTTGCCATGTATGCACTATTTTGTTATAATATAGCTTTTACAGTTGAAACTGTTCATCTTTGCCTGAGAGACATGCAATGTGTTGTTCTGAGTGAAATTCTGCATTGTTGCTTCAATCCAATTAATTTGGTAAAAACAAAATATTTGTGTATTAGATAATACAATTTGATATACAGTAAAATAGTAGGCCCTACTTTGTTATACATTGTGTTTAGGTGGTGGGTGTGTGTGCACAACCTATTGAATCTGGTCACCCTAACTAAGCTCTGTGTACAGGATGTGTTCTTTAATTTTCTCAGTGGTCATGTGGCAGTGGATCTATTTGTGGAAGTTGTTGTCACGCACAGCACAATGTTACTGTTGTGAAAAATTTCCCTTCCATAATATACATTTACATCAGGGTATGATTAAGTTTGATCCCTTTTCTCCCAATTATGTGCAAGCTTATGTAATGATCGAGTCAGAGAGGGAGGTTGTTGGTTCCAGAAGCCGAGTGTATTTAATTCCAAAAAGGGGCACAACAAAAAGAGTCACAAGCAGGCAAAAGATCAAACCTGGAGAGTCAAAACTAATTGCAGAGGTACAAAATCCACAAGGCTAATAGACGAAGTCAAGAAATACCAAAGCTAAGCTCAAAATACTGAATATCTAAATACTAGCGATTTTGAGGAGTACGCTAAACAAAATCCTTAGTATGTTGGCTAAGTTTAACAATACCTCACAAAGGGTTACAAACCATAACTGAATTATATAGGCATAATTGAGAACAGGTGAACCGAACGCACTGGTGAAACCCATACTACTTAATACAGCAGAAAGGCTACGTTAAAAAATCAACAGTGAAAACAAGGTCACACAACGAATTTCAAAAATAAGCCTAAGAATGATAAATTCAAAACACAAGGACAAAACCAGATGTCACTGCTTATAACATTGTAATGTCAATGGCACAATATATACAACTTATATGTTTTTTGTAACAATTTGAGGCAATTTATCATGGTGATTGTAATATGTAACCTACAGTCAAAGGCAACATTTTGTTTTAAGTTTGCCTACAAAATAATGCTTATGAGTTTACAAAAAGAAGCATTTTGTGCAATATTATACCAAACGGTGGTCTGACCGTGTATGGCTCATTGTTGGAATCTAGTATTGTTAGAAGAGTAATGCAATAAAAAATAAAATTAAATTTTTATTCTAATTGCTGGTAACTTTTTTGTACTCTAAACTGCCAGACAGTGCTCTGCAATTGTCCAAACACCAAATAGGAGACATTGGGACATATATAATAGGACATCAATGAATTGTTTCATCAAGGCAATTGTTTCATGAATTGTTTCATCAAGGCAACAAAAGACTGGAAAAGTTTTGTAATGCTAAAAAACTAAGCCTGGTGGGACATCGCACAACTAATTAGGTCAAATGGCAACAGGTCAGTAACATGATTGGGTATTAAAAGATCATTCCAAAGAGGATGGGTGTGTCAGAAGGGAGGGTGGGGAGGGGTTCACCACTCTGTGAATGACTGCACAGGCAAATATTGCAGCAGTTTAAGAATAACGTTTCTCAACGTAAAATTTTAAAGATTTTGGGGATATCATCATTAAAGTACAAAATATTTTTAAAAGATTCAGAGAATCCTGGAATATTTCTGTCGGTAAGGGACAAGGCCAAAAACCAGACACAGTACTTTGCTGCATCCACAAATGCAAGTTAAACCATGCAAAGAAGAAACCTTATAGAACAAGATCCAGAACTGCTGCCACATTCTCTGGGCCTGAGCCCATTTAAGATGGACTGAGCCGAAGTAGAAAACTGTTCTGTGGTCTGATTCCCCAAAAAATATTTTTGGGAATCAGACTCTGCGTGTTGGAGGGTTCATGGGAGTTTGCCCAACCAATCCACATGTGTTTTGTGGATTTGGAGAAGGCATTCGACTGTGTCCCTCGCGGCATCCTGTGGAGAGTGCTTCGGGAATATGGGGTCCTGGGTCCTTTGCTAAGGGCTGTCAGGTCCCTGTACAACCGAAGCAGGAGCTTGGTCTGCATTGCCGGCAGTAAGTCAGACTTGTTCCCAGTGCATGTTGGACTCCAGCAGGGCTGCCCTTTGTCGCCGGTTCTGTTCATAATTTTTATGGACAGAATTTCTAGGCGCAGCCAGGGGCCGGAGGGTGTCAGGTTTGGGGACCACACGATTTCATCTCTGCTCTTTGCGGATGACGTTGTCGTGTTGGCCCCTTCAAACCAGGACCTTCAGCATGCACTGGGATGGTTTGCGGTCGGGATGAAAATCAGTACCTCCAAATCCGAGGCCATGGTCCTCAGTCAGAAAAGGGTGGCTTGCCCACTTCAGGTTGGTAGAGAGTTCTTGCCTCAAGTGGAGGAGTTTAAGTATCTAGGGGTCTTGTTCACGAGTGAGGGAAGGATGGAACGGGACATTGCCAGACGGATCGGTGCAGCTTCTGCAGTAATGCAGTCGATGTATCGGTCTGTCGTGGTGAAGAAAGAACTGAGCCGCAAGGCAAAGCTCTCGATTTACCGGTCAATCTACGTTCCTACTCTCACCTATGGTCATGAGCTTTGGGTCATGACCGAAAGGACAAGATCCCAGATACAGGCGGCCGAAATTAGCTTTCTCCGCAGGGTGGCTGGGCGTTCCCTTAGAGATAGGGTGAGAAGCTTGGTCACCCGGGAGGAGCTCAGAGTAGAGCCGCTGCTCCTCCACATCGAGAGGGGTCAGCTGAGGTGGCTTGGGCATCTCTTTCGGATGCCTCCGGAACGCCTTCCTGGGAAGGTGTTCCGGTCCCGTCCCACCGGGAGGAGACCCCGGGGGAAGACCTAGGACACGCTGGAGGGACTATGTCTCCCGGCTGGCCTGGGAATGCCTCGGTGTCCCCCCGGAAGAGCTGGAGGAAGTGTCTGGGGAGAGGGAAGTCTGGGCATCTCTGCTTAGACTGCTGCCCCCGCGACCCGGCCCCGGATGAAGCGGAAGAAGATGTACAGACTCTGCGTCCTCCAGACTGAAGAGGAGAGGGACCAGCCGTTTTTTTTATCAGCGCACAGTTCAAAAGCCACTATCCGTGACATGGCATGGGTGACTTGCACATCTGTGAATGCACCATTAATGCTGAACAATATACTATACACAGGTTTTGAATCAACAGATGCTGCCATCCAGACAACGTCTTTTTCAGGGATGGCCTTTCTTATTTCAGCAAGTCAGTGCCAAACCACACTCTGCACGTCTTACAACAGCATGTCTCCATAGTAAGAGTCCAGGTGCTAAACTGGCCTGCCTGCAGTCCTGACCTGTCACCCATTGAAAACATTTGGCGCATTACGAAACGAAAATATGACAAATGAGACCCCGAACTGTTCAACAACTGAAATCCTATAAGAAGCAAGAATGACAATACACTTTCACTTTTTCACTTTCAAAAATACAGCAATTGGTCTCCACAGTTCCCAAACGCTTATAAGTACTGTAAAAAAAGAGGTCATGCAACACAGTGTAAAACAGGCCCCTGTTCCCACTTTTTTGAAACATGTTGCTGGCATCAAATTCATAATGAGCATGTATTTTTCCAAAAACAATAACATTTCTCAGTTTCAATATTTAATATGTTGTCTTTGTACTATTTTCAATTCAATATAGGGATAAATGATTTGCACATCATTGCATTATGTTTTTATTTGTATTTCACACTGTGTCCCAACTTTTCTTTATTTCAACATGGAGTCCCAGTTAGACCAGGATATATTTTGCAGGGAAGCCTTTAAGTTTCTGTACTGTCAATGAATCATGGAGAGAGTTCGTAAAAGATTACTCAAGCAAGCAAGTTTATTTACAGAGGGGAGAACAAGTATTTAATACTATGTCAGCAGGAGAGATGGGCGATACCACTGATTTTCTTTTCAATTCGATATCAAGTAATATCAAGGCTAGTATCCCGATACCAGCACCGATACCGATACTTTTAAAAGTCTTATGTATGTATTTGCCGGCTGTAATGAAAGGAAAGTACAATCAAATATGGAAATCCAAATTTCAGAGAACAGCACTGTCTGCATGTTGTAAAGTTGCCCTTACTATGTCTTGACAATCTTTATACAGGTTTGCAATTGTACCCTCCATCATGAGTTTTACAGTACCAATCAAGGGACTTTACAAATACCTTAAAACAGGGCTGCCCAACCCTGTTCCTGGAGATCTACTGTCCTGTAGGTTTTCTCTCCAACTAATTTAGCACACCTGCATCTAATAATTAGCTGGTTGAAAAATTTAACTGGGTTAGTCACAAAATGGGTTTGAAGAGAACCTACAGGACAGTAGATCTCCAGGAAAAGGGTTGGGCCGCCCTGCCAAAACATCCGTCATCAACAATCGAGAATTTCTGGAGGTCCTTCACATTCATCTCTCCAAGGTTTCTTGTAATCTCTGCTGTTCTTTGAAGGTCATCTATGGAAGAAAATTCTACAAGCTAAATATAACGTTTTTAAGTCTTTCTGGACTGTATAACTCACATAACAACCTAAAATGGTTAGATTAAATAGCTACATGCAATTATTAAAGTGTTTAAGAGTTCCAAAATGCATTACACAATTTGATATGTGTCACTTTTGTGATAAAATAATGGCCAGCGTAAGAGTTCTATACCCTATAGATCATTGAGATCTTTACTTTGAGAACATTTTATGAGATACTTTCTATGCTGTAAAAATCCTGAGCAATACATAGTAGTTTTCAAAATGATAAAATGAATTCAGATATTGTTTGAAAATATGATCAGCTTTTACATAGTTGGGAATATTAACCCTTAGTCGGTGTATCAGAGTATTGGTTTACATTTAAATGCACTCACTGTAATATTCTACACTATGATATGCTATTTTGCCCAAAAAAATTATTTCCTGCTTTGTATTGAAATTATAAAAAATATATATATATTATAGCATAGCATCATCTTCCGCTTATCCGGGGCCGGGTCGTGGGGGCAGCAGTCTAAGCAGGGAAGCCCAGACTTCCCTCTCCCCAGACACTTCCTCCAGCTCTTCCGGGGGGACACCGAGGCGTTCCCAGGCCAGCCGGGAGACATAGTCCCTCCAGCGTGTCCTAGGTCTTCCCCGGGGTCTCTTCCCGGTGGGACGGGACCGGAACACCTTCCCAGGAAGGCGTTCCGGAGGCATCCGAAAGAGATGCCCAAGCCACCTCAGCTGACCCCTCTCGATATATATATTATCTATTCACATATACTATACTTTGTATATACATATGGCTTATGTTAGACAACTGCCTGGAGTACTATGTCATCAGATCTAGGGGTATTTGCCTGTGTTCTCTCCTCTGATCGCCTCCGTTGTACTTCATCATGCTATTTTATGTGGTTGATTCTTGTGTTTTAACAAGTTTGTAGTATTGGCAAAATATCGTACAGACTTTTTAGGAAGATCACATGTTGCTTCACGTTTGATTATTGGATTGAAATAACCCCAAACAACGCTTCGTTTCCGTTTTGCCATGAACGTACAGGTAACTTACACAGCTCTTAGTTCATTAACTGTGACTGAGTGCTACAGCGCACCTGTGTGCAGGTTATATTAGGAGCGGAAGGAGACAGCAGAAGTAGTTCCTATAAACAACTTTTTTTCAGCACAGAGAACACATCGAGTTGATTAAATAAATAATAATAATAACTGGTTAAAGAAAGAACTTGGTATCGATATTTTGTATGTAAAGATCGTTTTTCAAAAAAAATAAGTGAGAATCCCCCATCCCTGTCCTGCACCTCTCATGGTGAGGCTATAGGAGTGAGTCAATGTTCCTAGATAAAAGAAGAGCACCACTCCAGCTAGGATGGAGTCCGTCGCTCCTCAGCTGATCAGGCCTGGCCCTATTTCTGGAAGAGTCCCAAAAAGAGAGCCAGTTATCTACAAACTCTACCTCCTGCGACGGGCAGAACTCAGTTTTCAGCCAGCGATTGAGTTGCGCAAGTCTGATGTAGAGCTCGTTACTACCCTTACCTAGGAGGGGGCCAGAGACAATTACCTGATGCCTACACATCTTTCTAGCTAGTTTACACGCTGATGCTATGTTCTGCTTCGTAACCTCTGACTGTTTTATTCTAACGTCGTTGGTGCCAACGTGAATAACAATATCTCTGTACTCTCTATACTTGCCGTTTATTAATGACGTTTATTGTTATTTAGAAGAAGAATGCCGTTATTATTATTATTTCTATTATTATTATTATTATTATTTAAAAGAAGAAGAATGACATTTTAATTATTTTGTCAGTCTGAATTATATTTTGGTCATTAAAAGCCTTTTATTACTGAACCCAGTCAGTGCGCAACTGCCGGGCCTAACCCTGAAACGTCATATAAAGCGCACAGGCTTGTATCTGAAGGAATACATATAAATCAAATGCTTTGGTAAAATCACACAAATTAAACATTAAAGTCCATGTTGCACAAAAATAAACACTGAAGTTTATAATTATGTTGATGTTTTTTTTTACAGTGGGTCATAATATATCATATCTTTTAGTTTGTCAGTGCGCTAACTCAAAACGTGCGTACACCACCTCCTGAGCTGGCATAGGATTTGAGAGTGCCGTACTCCTGTACTCCAAAGTCACCGTGGTTTTGGGTGTACGCCAGGTGTACGCTGGAAATTTGGTGTACGCACTTTTGATAAATGAGGGCCACTGTGACCACATGAGCCCGGGCATTGTCCAGCACCAGGAGGAACCCAGGGCCCACTGCGCCTCCGTAAGGTCTGACTATAGATCTGAGGTGCAACCCTCCAAGGGTACAGTGGGCAGAACAAGTATTTGATACACTGCCAATTTTGCAGGTTTTCCTACATACAAAGCATGTAGAGGTCTGTACTTTTTGTCATAAATACACTTCAACTGTGAGAGACGGAATCTAAAACAAATAACCAGAAAATCACATTTTATGTCAAATTAGCATTTTATTGTATGACATAAGTATTTGATCACCTGCCAACCAGTAAGAATTCCAGCTCTCACAGAGAGCTTCTTTAAGAAGCCCTCCTGTTCTCCACTCATTACCTGTATTAACTGCACCTGTTTGAACTCGTTACCTGTATAAAAGACACATGTCCACACACTCAATCAAACAGACTCCAACCTCTCCACAATGGCCAAGACCAGAGAGCTGTGTAAGGACATCATGGATAAAATTGTAGACCTGCACACGGCTAGGATGGGCTACAGGACAATAGGTAAGCAACTTGTTGAGAAGGCAACAACTGTTGGCGCAATTATTACATAATGGAATAAGTTCAAGATGACGGTCAGTCTCCCTTGGTCTGGGACTCCATGCAAGATCTCACCTCATGGGGCATCAATGATCATGAGGAAGGTGAGGGATCAGCCCAGAACTACATGGCAAGCCCTGGTCAATGACCTGAATAGAGCTGGGACTGCAGTCTCAAAGAAAACCATTAGTAACACACTACACCGACATGGATTAAAATCCTGCTGCGCACGCAAGGTCCCGCTGCTCAAGCCAGTGCATGTCCAGGCCCGTCTGAAGTTTGCCAATGACCATCTGGATGATCCAGAGGAGGAATGGGAGAAGGTCATGTGGTCTGATGAGACAAAAATAGAGTTTTTTGGTCTGAACTCCACTCACCATGTTTGGAGGAAGAGGAAGGATAAGTAAAACCCCAAGAACACCATCCCAAACGTGAAGCATGGAGGTGGAAACATCATTCTTTGGGGATGATTTTCTGCAAAGGTGACAGGACGACTGCACCTTATTGAGGGGAGGATGGATGGGGCCATGTATCGCGAGATTTTGGCCAACAACCTCCTTCCCTCAGTAAGAGCATTGAAGATGGGTCGTGGCTGGGGCTTTCAGCATGACAACGACCCGATACACACAGCCAGGGCAACTAAGGAGTGGCTCTGTAAGAAGCATCTCAAGGTTCGGGAGTGGACTGGCCAGTCTTCAGACCTGAACCCAATAGAAAATCTTTGGAGGGAGCTGAGAGTCCGTATTGCCCAGTGAAGGATCTGGAGAAGGTCTGTATGGAGGAGTGGGCCAAAATCCCTGCTGCAGTGTGTGCAAACCTGGTCAACAACTACAGGAAACGTATGATCTCTGTAATTGCAAACAAAGGTTTCTGTACCAAATATTAAGTTTTGCTTTTCTGATGTATCAAATACTTATGTCATGCAATAAAATGCTAATTAATTTCTTAAAAATCATACAATGTGATTTTCTGGATTTTTGTTTGATAAAAATTACAGACTTCTACATGCTTTGTAAGTGGGAAAACCTGCAGAATCGGCAGTGTATCAAATACTTGTTCTCCCCACTGTATGCGTCCCCAGACCATCACTGACTCACCACTAAACCGGTCATGCTGAATGATGTTGCAGGCAGCATAACCTTCACCACGGCGTCTCCAGACTCTTTGACGTCTGTCACAAGTGCTCAGTGTGAACTTGC
This sequence comes from Esox lucius, assembly GCF_011004845.1. Taxonomy (NCBI): domain Eukaryota; kingdom Metazoa; phylum Chordata; class Actinopteri; order Esociformes; family Esocidae; genus Esox; species Esox lucius. The sequence continues at coordinate 23,580,779 of NC_047590.1, forward strand.
TCTCATCTGTGAAGAGAATCGGGCGCCAATGACGGACTTGCTAATTCTGGTGTTCTCTGGCAAATGCCAAATGTGCTGCCCAGTGCTGGGCTGTGAGCACAGGTCCCACTAGAGGACTTCGGGCCCTCATACTGCCTTCATAGAGTCTGTTTCTGACAGTTTGGTCAAAAACATGCATACCAGTAGCCGCTGGTGGTCATTTTGTAGGGCTCTGGCCGTGCTCCTCCTGTTCCTCCTTGCACAAAGGAGCAGATACGACTCCTGCTGCTGGGTTGATTACATATCCAGCTCTCCTAGTGCAGCAGCTTGTCTCCTGGTATCTTCTCCAAGCTCTTGAGACAGTACTGGGAGACACAACAAACCTTATTTGCAATGGGACGTAGGGATGTGCCATTAAAAACAATGGATTTCTCTACCTTTATTTATACAGATTACATCCAACAGCAATGTATTCATTTTGTATTGCTTTAAATTGTCCTCCAGAAACCAAGACATCTAGCTTAAGATTTTCCTGAAAATTATTCCAAGAATGAGCAGCATTGTTTTTAATGGCAGTTTTCCCTAGCTCTGAATGAGCCCAAGGAATCTTTATGACTAACCAATCTTTGGAGCGAGTCTGATAGCCACCAACTTTCCAGTTTATTTTAGAGATTAGATAGCTGGAATGTTTATGCATTAGAGCTTTGTAGACAAAAATTAACCAATGTTTGGTTTTCCTGGAAACCAAAGAGTCCCAGCCCACTAAAGTCTACAAAAGACAATATGTTTTGTCATGTGTTAAAATTGGCACCAGAAATAAACCGCAAGGCAGCACATTAGACTGCATCAAGAGGTTTCAACACTGAGACTGAAGCATGCATATACAGTATATCACCACAGTTAAGTACTGACAGAAAAGTAACTTCTACAGTGTCAACCCTATGCTGGTAAGACAGCATTTCTATAAAATTAACCTATTTTAAATAGTAGCTTCTTCACTAAATCAGTAATGTGTTTTGAAAGAAAGATGTTCATCCAACCAAATCCAAAGATATTTGGGAACCCCTATTTCAGAATGTGGAAGATGGAAAATGTTTGTGATTTATTAAAATAAAAAGTCCTCAAAGTCTGGTATAACAATTGATTATTTAAAGTTTAATTACGTGGATCCAAGGGAACAAGCATGTACAGAGACCAACACAGAGTAAGTCATGACAGATTTTTCGGATTGTGCATTTCAAGTTTCAAGGTTATATTCCCTTCCAACAGTACAGATGACGGAATTAGCATTTGCAGAATGTACATACAAGGAATAGTAGCCACTATGAGGTAGTCTAAAAATGCAAGGTTACACAATTAGCTCCAGGAGACACAGAAAATCATAGAAGGTTGGTTGCCCAGACAACCCGATCAAAGGCTGAGATATATCAATCTGGACAGTTACTATATGGGGACATAAGTTAACAATGCTCTTCCCAATAAGGAGCTCTGTTCACCTGTAGGATGTAAGTAATAATAACCCCCTGCTATTCAAGAGCTTCCTCCTAGAGAACAGTTTCTTATGCCTGTTTTATGCCACAGGCAGAGGCCTGTTTAACTTACTGCTAAAAGGAGCCAAGGCCCTGCTCAGCCGACTTTCCATTCATCACTGCCCCTGAACACAAGACACTGGCCTTATAAGTGACAGAGAGAGAGAGAGACAAGTCTTTCAGTATATGTGTAATTGATCAAGCATACAGAGTGCAAATCCCTTCTAATAAGATAATTAATAAATAAGAATGATAATAAATTAATTTACTACAAGTACCATCGAGGGTACTCATTTTAAGATCATCTGAATGTTGATTTCTGAATGTTGAAATCTGGAAGAGAAGAGTATATTTAGTTTGACTCAAATTCAGTACCAACATAATACCAATAAAGGATTTTTGTAGGAATAAAAAATCTGACTGAAGATAAGCAGCGATGCTTGAGCATGGGATGGGGCAGTAGCATAAATAACTGTGTCATCTGCATAAAAATGATATTATCAGTTCCTCACAGTATTACAAATATCATTTACAAATACAGTGAACAATCGACAACCGAACCTTGAGGAACTCCCTTTTGAACAACTAGGACATTTGACTTCATACTAATGGATTACAATGGCCTAGGTTCTATCACTAAGATAATATTCAAACCACATGAGTCACTCTCCAGATCCAGTGAAGACAATTTTCTCAGCAAAATTGAATGATCAACTGTATCAAAAGCTTTTGACAAGTTAATAAACAGAGCTGCACAATATGCTTTTCATCAAGAGCTTTGACAATATTGTTAACAATCAACGTAGTTGCTGTAAAACTACCGTGGCCACGTCTGAAGCCAGATTGATATTTATTTAGGAAGCCACTTTCAGCTGTGATGGTAATTCCATCGATCGACACTACAAGGAGTAAGAAACAGAGACAAAAGTATCTTGGCACAATTAACAATTTATTAATGATTTGCAAATAAGACGCGTCAAACGCTTACAAACATAATCGTCCAAGGAGTCTCTCCCGTAAGACATGAACAATCTGTATTTATTTCAATTGTTAGAAGGGGTGTGGTAAGTTGTTGCCCATCTGTCTTGTATAACATTTACCCAAAGGGCGGGCTGTCCCCCCCACCTTATCCTACCCAACTCCTGAGGAGACACTGTCTGGATATTCAACAGAGACACTAAAGGGACAGATTTACAGCATTGTTTGTTCTTTCTCTTTCTTACAAGTAACCCTCTAATCCACCGGTGCCGGTCAAGGATGTCTCCTATTCAAACACCAGATCCCTCTCGGCATCTTTAACTAGTTACCCATTTATACATGTATAGGACGACCAAGAATACATCAGTTCAAGAATTTCCACAACAATCCATCCTCTTGATACCATGTCAAACCGTGGTATCAATTCTTAAACAGTTCACTCATTAACCATCCATGGTCGACGTCCGCGTTTTCTCTCTCTGGGCTCCAACTCTCTCAAGTCCTCTATTGCCGAATCGCTTTCAAGTGTCCTGTACCTGAAGTGTGAATTATCCTTGAGAAGATTAGTTGCAACTGCACAGTACACCATCACAAATATGTCCATTACATTAGCTTGTTGCATCTCGCTGATGCAGCAGAACCAAACACTATCAAACACTCAAACCCTATATTTCCTGTCTTTCTACTTCCTTTGTCTAAATAGATTAGAACAATTGTAATCAGTAACAGTATCGTTAAAACATTAACATTTCTGGTGCTTCTGTTCTGCTAGTGGAGCAAAATAACAATTCCACTCTTTTCTAAGAACAGAAGAGCACAATTTCTCATTTTCCCATTACTGTTTCAATTACTCATCAGTTAAGATAGTTTGTTTACATTGAAGAATCACTCTCAAAGAGTAGTTCATGAACTCAGTTCACCATCTAACCACATCACAGCTGCTATATAATTTACAAACCCGATTCCAAAAAAGTTGGGACACTACAATTGTGAATAAAAACAGAATGCAATGATGTGGAAGTTTCTAATTTCAATATTTTATTCAGAATACAACCTAGATGACATATCAAATGTTTAAACTGAGAAAATGTATCACTTTAAGGGAAAAATAAGTTGATTTAAAAATTCATGGCATCAACACACCTCAGAAAAGTTGGGACAAGGCCATGTTTACCACTGTGTGGCATCCCCTCTTCTTTTTATAACAGACTGTAAATGTCTGGGGATTGAGGAGACAAGTTGCTCAAGTTTATGAATAGGAATGTTGTCCCATTCTTGTCTAATAAAGGCTTCTAGTTGTTCAACTGTCTTAGGTGTTCTTTGTCGCACCTTCCTCTTTATGATGCGCCAAATGTTTTCTATGGGTGAAAGATCTGGACTGTAGGCTGGACATTTCAGTACCCGGATCCTTCTTCTATGCAGCCATGACATTGTAATTGATGCAGTATGTGATCTGGCATTGTCATGTTGGAAAATGCAAGGTCTTCCCTGACAGAGACAACGTCTGGATGGGAGCATATGTTGTTTTAGAACTTGGATATAACTCTCAGCATTGATGGTGCCTTTCCAGATGTGTAGGCTGCCCATGCCACACGCTCTCATGCAACCCCATACCATCAGAGATGCAGGCTTCTGAACTGAGCGCTGATTACAACTTGGGTTGTCCTTGTCCTCTTTAGTCCGGATGACATGGCGTCCCAGTTTTCCAAAATGAACTTCAAATTTTGATTCGTCTGACCACAGAACACTTTTCCACTTTGCCACAGTCCATTTTAAATGATCCTTGGCCCAGAGAAAACGCCTGCGCTTCTGGATCCTGTTTAGATACGGCTTCTTTTTGGACCTATAGAGTTTTAGCCGGCAACCGCGAATGGCACAATGGATTGTGTTCACCGACAATGTTTTCTGGAAGTATTCCTGAGACCATGTTGTGATTTCCATTACAGTATAATTCCTGTATGTGATGCAGTGCCGTCTGAGGGCCCGAAGATCCGGGCATCCAGTATGGTTTTCCGGCCTTGACCCTTACACACAGATATTGTTCCAGATTCTCTGAATCTTTGGATGATATTATGCACTGTAGATGATGATAACTTCAAACTCTTTGCAATTTTTCTCTGAGAAACTCCTTTCTGATATTGCTCCACTATTTTTCACTGCAGCATTGGGGGAATTGGTGATCCTCTGCCCATCTTGACTTCTGAGAGACACTGCTGCTCTGATAGGCTCTTTTTATACCCAATCATGTTGCCAATTGACATAATAAGTAGCAAATTGGTCCTCCAGCTGTTCCTTATCTGTATATTAAACTTTTCCAGCCTCTTATTGCTACCTGTCCCAAATTTTTTGGAATGTGTAGCTCTCATGAAATCCAAAACAAGCCAATATTTGGCATGACATTACAAAATGTCTCACTTTCAACATTCGATATGTTATATGTATAATATGATATCTATATTATATTGTGAATTAAATATAAAGTTATGAGATTTGTAAATTATTCCATTCCTTTTTTACTCACAATTTGTACAGTGTCCCAACTTTTTTGGAATCAGGTTTGTACATCTGATTGTGTTGTATTGTAACTACAAACAAATTCACAATTGTTTCACATAAATGATCAAATACCTTATTGCAAATCAAAGCATTTCACACTATCTTGAAGGTCAGCTAACATAACTGTTATTTATCCTAATTTCTCTACAAATCTCTTCTTATCAGACACTCTGTAATCCTGTCATAGATCATGACCCCCCCCCCTTTTTTTGTCTTATCACCTCGGGCTATCCCTGGAGTGGGGGGAGGTTTACTAACCTAAGGATAACAGACCCTGTTCTTGAAGAATGGTCACCTTATCAATAATAGACACATTGTTGTTATCTTATAATTTATTAACCAAACCCAAATTAATTTTTTTAAATAGGATGTCGAACATTACGGGTTTGTTTATACAGGGAATAAACGGGCCGTGGCCATTTTCCCCTCCATTGCAGGCTATGACTATATTGGCTGCGAATCCAGTCTTCATGGAAAACAGCGTGTTATCTTAATATTAAATACTTTGGCCATTATACAAGGAGAGAGAAAACACAATTTTAACCCCTCAGATTTCACCAAATTAGAGAAGCATCATTATACCAATTTCCCAATCTACACTCACCTAAAGGATTAGTAGGAACACCATATTAATACTGTGTTTGACCCCCTTTCGCCTTCAGAACTGCCTTAATTCTACTTGGCATTGATTCAACAAGGTGCTGAAAGCATTCTTTAGAAATGTTGGCCCATATTGATAGGATAGCATCTTGCAGTTGATGGAGATTTGTGGGATGCACATCCAGGGCACGAAGCTCTCGTTCCACTACATCCCAAAGATGCTCTATTGGGTTGACATCTGGTGACTGTGGGGGCCATTTCATTACAGTGAACTCATTGTCATGTTCAAGAAACCAATTTGAAGTGATTCGAGCTTTGTGACGTGGTGCATTATCCTGCTGGAAGTAGCCATCAGAGGATGGGTACATGGTGGTCATAAAGGGATGGACATGGTCAGAAACAATGCTCAGGTAGGCCGTGGCATTTAAATGATGCCCAATTGGCACTAAGGGGCCTAAAGTGTGCCAAGAAAACATCTCCCACACCATTACACCACCACCACCAGCCTGCACAGTGGTAACAAGGCATGATGAATCCATGTTCTCATTCAGTTTACGCCAAATTCTGACTCTACCATCTGAATGTCTTAACAGAAGTCTAGACTCATCAGACCAGGCAACATTCTTCCAGTCTTCAACTGTTCAATTTTGGTGAGCTTGTGCAAATTGTAGCCTCTTTTTCCTATTTGTAGTGGAGATGAGTGGTACCTGGTGGGGTCTTCTGCTGTTGTAGCCCATCCGCCTCAAGGTTGTGCGTGTTGTGGCTTCACAAATGTTTTGCTGCATACCTCGGTTGTAACAAGTGGTTATTTCAGTCAAAGTTGCTCTTCTATCAGCTTGAATCCGTCGGCCCATTCTCCTCCGACCTCTAGCATCAACAAGGCATTTTCGCCCACAGGACTGCCGCATACTGGATGTTTTTCCCTTTTCACACCATTCTTTGTAAACCCTAGAAATGGTTGTACTTGAAAATCCCAGTGTCTGAGCAGATTTTGAAATACTCAGACCGGCCCGTCTGGCACCAACAACCATGCCACGCTCAAAATTGCTTAAATCACCTTTCTTTCCCATTCTGACTTTCAGTTTTGAGTTCAGGAGATTGTCTTGACCAGGACCACACCCCTAAATGCATTGAAGCAACTGCCATGTGATTGGTTGATTAGATAATTGCATTAATGAGAAATTGAACAGGTGTTCCTAATAATCCTTTAGGTGAGTGTATCCCTCTAATTAAATTTAGGCCATTATCTTCTTAACAAACCTAAGTTAGCAGGCGAACACCACCACGTGTGCCAGCCATCAGCACAACACTAGAAGGCAAATTTCAATTTAGCAGATTTAGCACAAAGGCAAAAGGCGAAAAAGCGGGCCTCGAACAAATACACAAACATTCCACCAAGGAACACACAATGCAGCCAATCGGAACCCCCGTGCACAGAGATTACCAAAATGGACAAACGCATTTACTAGATGTCGACCATAACCAGATATTGACAAATGCCCGTGACTCGGGCCATAATCACATACAGAAAAAACACAAATGGCGCACGCACACAAACCAATTCATTAGTACAACTACTGATTTAAACCATAAGCTGACTAACAATTTAGGAGCAGTCTCTACTCCTTCCTACAGTCTCTGAAATTGGTGGACATAGAGCTTTCAAAAAATCTGCAAGGTCCTCCGAGCACTGCAGCAGGCATAGACGGGCAACAGATATCGCCCCTTAGCCATCAGTGCCCTAGCTACGTGGTTGGAAATCAACCCGAGGCCTGCTCACCGCTTGCCCATAGGACAGATTCTCCCCTACCCATAATATAGGTTGCACGGCGAGACACAATTCCCCTACTGTCTAAAAACAAACGAGACAACCTTCTTGCAGCAATAGCAATAGGTTAGCTGCATGGGAATGGTTGTCAGGATATGGAACAAAACAACATTTTCCTAACTACAGGCGCTATAACCAAAAGACCTCAAAAATAACTTCTATTTACCATACTTTCTCAAATCCATCTATCAACTTCCACAAAATCATCAAATCTGACATACAGAAACCAACCACATAGTTCACTAAAGCATATGAAAGCTGTATTAAGGAATGACCTCACCGTTTGATGCCCACGCTATGGTCCATCTCCTGTCTGACCGTCAGCACCCCTCCCTCAGGCGGTTCAGCGTTCCTGCGTGTTCCCATGTACCTGTCTCTATTCTTGCGGGAACAATACACATGTACAGCCGTTGTCTTGATTCCCAATGGTATCTTCCCAAATCCAATGTCCAGTCGAATGTCTAATGGTAGCTTAATTAATTCAAACGTAGTGGTTAGCAAAGTCTCTTCCTCAACCCCGGGTCTGTAGTCTTCTTTATTCTCAGTCTCTGCAAACACTGGAGACTCCCCAATTCTGGACATATTATTGACGCGTGTAGACACGCTCAACACTTCCAAAGCGAAGCAAACACCACCACGGACAACGAAAAGGTCCATAGAGCGAAACCAAACGGGGGCCAGTTCGGCCTCCGGCGGGGGTTGGCTATGTCGATTGCAGGGAAATGTTGGGACCACGCAAACCTCCAAGAAGTAGCGGGTGGGGGCGGTCATAGAGGACAACCTGAACGAAAAGGGCTACAACACAGGTCAATACACCCCAAACAACTTTCCCAAAGCTTCCATCAGTCAACACTCTCTACACACCGTAGCCTACGCCTTCCAAACAACTTCACATTACGCCTCCAGCAACTTCCATACGTTACCACGGCCATCTACCTCCAATCAGCACGGCAGGCCGCGCATCCGTCACTGAACGAAAACGCCAGGCACAGAAAAAACCTAATAACACTCAAAGAAACAAAAGTTCACATGTCCAAACACCAGAAACATAAACTCCATCGCCAAAAACTCACCACAACGCTTACCCAACATCAAACGCAGCAAAAAAAAACAAATGCGGCGAAACAAACCCTATTTTATTAATGAATCTCATGACATGTGAGCGCGCCGCTCACACCAGAACCACTGAAACCTAATGTGCCCTAACACATATACCAGCGCCCTAACGCATAAGTGCCCTAACACTTTCATCTCAATCAACGTGCCCTGACTTCGTTAATAGACCCGTCGTCCAGCAAGTGAGATTTTCTGCAGAATTTAAATGTGCCCTAACACATATTACCAGGATGTGCCCCAACACACACACTTGCGCCCAAACGCAAAAAGGAGCCCTAACCCCCGTATAAATGCGCCCAAAACGCTAACTAAAGTGCCCTTACCTCCCGTGTTTGAAATTTAAGCCCGGGTACCTGTACTGAGGAATCCCAAAAACCATGTAAGCTGAGTCTCAGCCCTTTCGCAGCCAGTCCACGAGCGGGGGAGGAATTGGGCCGTGCACGGAGAACCCGCTATGATTTAAGGACGAGACCCCAGGATCAGTAACCGAGGACGAACTCCCAAATTGTGATGGTAATTCCATCAATCGACACTCTTAAAGGAGTAAGAAACAGAGACAAAATTATTTTGGCACAATTAACAGTTTATTAATTATTTGCAAATAAGAGAGACGCGTCAAACGAATACAAACATAATCGTCCGAGGAGTCTCTCCCGTAGGACATGAACAATCCGTATTTATTTAAAATGTTAGAAGGGTCTTGTGTAACATTTACCCAAAGGACGGGCTGTCCCCCCCACCTTATCCTTCTCAACTCCTGAGGAGACACAATGTCTGGATAATCAACAGAGACACTAAAGGGTTATATAGATTTATGAGTAACTCTCTAATCCACCGGTGCCGGTCAAGGATGTCTCCAATTCAAACACCAGATCCCTCTCGGCATCTTTAACTAGTAACCCATTTATACATGTATAGGATGAACAAGAATACATCAGTTCAAGAATTTCCACAACAAAGCACGCAACTAATATTTGCCAGAGACAAATATTTTTGCCAGGTAGGATAATTTTGTCTCCACCCTTATGTAGAGGCAACACATGGGTGGCTATCCATATCCTTGAGATAATCCCAGTTTTTAATGTAAGATTAAAAATATGTGTTAAGGCTTCAGAGATCAATAGTGCAGCACTAAACATTAGGCCTGGATCCAGAGCATCATCCCCTGTTGCTTGTTTAGTATCCATGGCACAGAGCATCAAACACATTAACTTACAGTGAAAGGTTTCAATGAACAAGAAACCAGACAAGCCTAATTCAGCCGGCCTGCTATAGAAAATGTTGCCCTCTCGAGATTCAAACTCGGGTCACCCATGTGAAAGGCTGTGCCGTTAACCACCACACCACAGAGCTGTATATTTGCAGGGTGTCAGTATAGCCTCTTGTGTCTATCCTGAACAAATCCTCTTTTGCCACTGGCCCTTTTTTATGGTAAATGGGCCATTCCTGAATGACATAGATACAGTTAAACTGACTAACGTTTCTTAACTAAGTTTACCTCCACCACACATAGCGTCCATGAACTGTATGCTGTTTGCAGTGGGCTGTTTTAACAGCGTATTAGCCAGTAATAGTTCATAAAAATAATTAGTAATAGTAATATTAATTCTATAGAGTCTGAACTTTATACTGCCAAAGCTATTTCATTTCATGGCATAACAACATACCTTTTTCTTTCATACTTGAATGACATTGATACAATAACTATCAATAAAATTGAAAATAACAAACTTTTTCATCAAGTGAAAAGGCGAGAGAATCATGAAATCTACCAGAAATAGTCGCAATACTGTATAACCGTAAACAGTTTAATTGCGGCCCACAAATAAAATTAGTAAATGTTGTTGCTCTCAATAGATTTGAACACGAGAGTTACTGTTTTTAACCACTACGCCACAGACATTCGCTCTTCTTGGCCGGCTCTGCTTACATGGTCCAGCAAAAACCCTGCACATCAACAACTGAATTGCCTGGCACAAATTACACTAGGAATATCTCAAGAGGTTTTTTTCAAATAGAGAGCCAGCTTTCTGGAGAGGAGAATACGGCCGATAGTAGAACCTCGGATTCAGGAGGAACAGTGTGGTTTTCGTCCGGGCCGTGGAACACTGGACCAGCTCTATACCCTCTACGGGGTGTTGGAGGGTTCATGGGAGTTTGCCCAACCAATCCACATGTGTTTTGTGGATTTGGAGAAGGCATTCGACTGTGTCCCTCGCGGCATCTTGTGGAGGGTACTTGGGGAATATGGGGTCCTGGGTCCTTTGCTAAGGGCTGTCAGGTCCCTGTACAACCGAAGCAGGAGCTTAGTCCGCATTGCCGGCAGTAAGTCAGACTTGTTCCCAGTGCATGTTGGACTCCGGCAGGGCTGCCCTTTGTCACCGGTTCTGTTTGTAATTTTTATGGACAGAATTTCTAGGCGCAGCCAGGGGTCGGAGGGTGTCAGGTTTGGGGACCACACGATTTCGTCTCTGCTCTTTGCAGATGATGTTGTCGTGTTGGCCCCTTCTAACCAGGACCTTCAGCATGCACTGGGACGGTTTGCAGCCGAGTGTGAAGCAGTGGGGATGAAAATCAGTACCTCCAAATCCGAGGCCATGGTCCTCAGTCGGAAAAGGGTGGCTTGCCCACTTCAGGTTGGTGGAGAGTGCCTGCCTCAAGTGGAGGAGTTTAAGTATCTAGGGGTCTTGTTCACGAGTGAGGGAAGGATGGAACGGGAAATTGACAGACGGATCGGTGCAGCTTCTGCAGTAATGCAGGCGATGTATCGGTCTGTCGTGGTGAAGAAAGAGCTGAGCCGCAAGGCGAAGCTCTCGATTTACCAGTCAATCTACGTTCCTACTCTCACCTATGGTCATGAGCTTTGGGTCATGACCGAAAGGACAAGATCCCGGATACAAGCGGCCGAAATGAGCTTTCTCCGCAGGGTGGCTGGACGATCCCTTAGAGATACGGTGAGAAGCTCGGTCACCCGGGAGGAGCTCAGAGTAGAGCCGCTGCTCCTCCACATCGAGAGGGGTCAGCTGAGGTGGCTTGGGCATCTTTTTCGGATGCCTCCGGAACGCCTTCCTGGGAAGGTGTTCCGGTCCCGTCCCACCGGGAGGAGACCCCGGGGAAGACCTAGGACACGCTGGAGGGACTATGTCTCCCGGCTGGCCTGGGAACGCCTCGGTGTCCCCCCGGAAGAGCTAGAGGAAGTGTCTGGGGAGAGGGAAGTCTGGGCATCCCTGCTTAGACTGCTGCCCCCGCGACCCGGCCCCGGATAAGCGGAAGAAGATGGATGGATGGATAGAGAGCCAGCTGTAATAAAGTGGAGATTGAAAGCTTGCCTAATGGCATATTTTTCAGTAATTGGCCCAGTGTCTCATACTTGTAGTAGATGGGTTGATGGTAGTGGGTTGATGGAATTCTTCTTTAGTATTTTAACTACTTCCCAAACATTTTCTGGATTCCCATAACAATCAGTTAGTTTAAATAGTACAAGCTTCATGCAAAGGTTTCTCAGATGCTTAAAGGTCTGCCAGCCCGAAATTTTCCTTGATTTCTTCCATTATGTTTTTCTAGCTTTCTTCCTTTTTATGCATAGCATCAGAGATATCATGATTGAACCAAGGATTGGATTTATTTTTACCCTGACTCATATACAGTTGTGCAAAATAGTTTGCATTCCCTTGGATAATATATGTACCATTTGTAAAGAAAACATGAGGGATCAGGCAAAACACATCTTTTATTTTTTATGGGATTCACATTCAACTGTAGGCCATAACAGAATGGCACAATCGTTAAACAAAACATCTGCATACCTTTGATACTGTGTATTACCCCCTTTAGCATCAATGACAGCGTGCAGTTTTTTGTAATAGTTGTTTATGAGGCCCCAAATTCTTGCAGGTGGTAGAGCTGGCCATTCGTCTTGGCAAAATGCCTCCAGGTCATGCAAAGTCTTTGGTCATCTTGCATGAACTGCATGTTTGAGTGGCTTGATGATATCAGGAGACTGTGATGGCCACTCCAGAACCTTCACCTTTTTCTGCTGTAACCACTGGAGGGTCAGCTTGGCCTTGTGATTAGTGTCAGTATCGTGCTGGAAAGTGCGTCCCATGCGCAGCAGAAGAATGCAAATTGTCTGCCCGTATTTTCTGATGACATGCTGCATGCTTTTAGAGCTCAAATACTATAGGCCTTGTTGACCCCTCTCCAAACATAGTCGTGACCATATAGCTCTATTTTGGTCTCGTCACTCCAAATTACAGTCTGCCCGAAGCAGTGGGGCATGTCAAGGTGCTGTCGGGCATATTGTAACTGGGTATTCTGTGGCATAAAGTCTTCTTTCTGGCAACTCGACCATGCAGCTCATTTTTGTTAAAGTATCGTTGTATTGTGCTCCATGAAACAAACATCCCGTCTTTTTCCAGAGCAGCCTGTATTCCTCCTGAGGTTATCTGTGGGTTTTTCTTTCTATCCCATACAATTATTCTGGCAATGCTGGCTGAAATCTTTCTTGGTCTACCTGACCTTGGCTAGGTATCAAGAGATCCCTGAATTTCCCAATTCTTAATAAGTGATTGAACAGTTATGACTGGCATTTGCAAGGCTTTGGATATCTTATATCCTTTTCCATCTTTATTAAGTTATATTACCTTGTTTCACAGGTCTTTTGACATCTCCTTTGTGCTCCCTGTGGCTCAGTGTCTAGCTTGCTCAGTGCATCAATGTGAAAGCAAAAAAACTCCCTGACTATACACAGACATTAATTACAATTTAAAAAGCTACAGGTGTGGGTTTAAATTCACCTTTAATTGCTATTTTCACCTGTATGTGTCACCTTATGTGTCTGTAACAAGGCCAAACATTCCAGTCTATGTAAACTTTTGATCAGGGTCATATGTGTGATTCCTGTTATCATTATGATTTAAAAAGGAGCCAAACAACAATGAGATAAAAATGGCTTCATATGATCACTATCCTTAAATAAAATAATTTTTTGTTGCATGATCAGTCATATTTTCAAAATCAATGCCAAAATATCACAATTTATGCCAGGATATGCAAACTTATGAGCACAACTGTATATGGAACATGCTCATCTGATTTAAAACCCACAGTGAAATCCTCTTGTGCTTTCTCAACATCTGAGATAGCATTGATGCAGTCAAACGTACTTAAGGAAAGATCTTGCAGAACGTTTCTTTTAGTGACAATGTGAGGTATGGAACTATGATTTCTGACATCTCAGATAACAAATAATGATCAGGTACATTTGTTAAAATCTAGTGAATATTATTATTCAATCTAGATTAGGGCTAGTGATAAACTGGGTCAAGTTTAGCCCAAGACATAACTCCTTCATATGATCTGAGTCATGTGTTAGCCAATCAAGATTAAAATCGCCAAGGACAACTATTTCAGATTACATAAAAGATGCTAAGAAGTCCATCGGATGACTTAGCAAGCCTTTCTTAGCAGAGGGAGGGTGATATACACTTATCAGGGTAATGTTACAGTTAATTCCTAATTTAAGGCTAGAAATTCTAATTCTTTTGGCACTATGGCAACACTCCTCCACCCTTCCTCATCCTATCCAATCTGAAAACATTATAACCATCAGAAGCAATATCTGCATCAGTTATCATCTTTGATAACCATGTTTCAGATAGGATGGGGATGTCTGGGTTTTGTGATGGTAATTCCATCGATCGAAACTCTTAAAGGAGTAAGAAACAGAGACAAATTATCTCGGCCCAAGTTAACCATTTTATTATTATTTGCAAATTAGAGAGATGCGTCAACCGCTTACAAACATAATCGTCCGAGGAGTCTCTAACTCGATACAGGTCATTCAGCAGTATATATTACATAGAAAAGGGGTGTGGTAAGTTGTTGCCCATCTGTCTTGTGTCAGGTTTTACCCAAAGGGCGGGCTGTCCCCCCACCTTATCCTTCTCAACTCCTGAGGAGACACAATGTCTGGACAATCAACCGAGACACTAAATTGTTATACAGATTTACTGATTTACGAGTAACCCTCTAATCCGCTGGTGCTGGCCAAGGATGTCTCCTAGTCAAACATCAGATCCCTCTCGGCATCTTTAACTAGTAACTCATTCATACATGCATAGGACCAAGTATACATCAGTTCAAGAATTTCCACAACAGTTTGCATGATCTATTATGTGCAACCGAGATGCAGAGATCAAGCAATAAATTCCCGGGATGCAGAGATGCAGCAATGAAGTCCCCCGAGGTAGACATACATATGTAACAACTATAAAAATGCAAGCACGATTGCAATTCTAAATGGGCAAAGAGGTAAATTGAATGTGCAAGGTGCTTGTGCAACTGAAATGCAGGGATAGCAGTAGTGAGGTTCCCGAGCTAGACACATTCCTGTAACACCTGAAAACTTCCATTATCAGACTTTGCAAGGCAGTGTCAGAGTAGTACAAAGGGAATAGTGCAACAAGGTCCCTGAGTGGCAGGTGGGGTATGGTTAGTGATGAGTCACAGAGTCATGTACCGCCTGCCTGATGGTAGGAGGGCAAACAATTTGTCATATGGATGTGAAGGGTCCCTAATGATCCCACACACCCTGCGCAGACACAGCTTGCGCTGGAGGTCTTTGATGACTGGAAGCTGGGCATCAGTGATGTGCTGGATGGTTTTCATGACCCGTTGCAGGGCCTTTTGGTCAGCAACGAAGCAACCGCTAAACCACACTTTGGTGCAGTTAGTCAGAATGCTCTCGATTGTACAGCAGTAAAAGTTCACAAGGATCTTGGAAGACAGGCAGACTTTCAAGCCTCCTTATAAAGTACATGCCCTGCTATGCCTTTTTGACCAGGGCTGAGGTGTTAAGGGTCCAGGAGAGGTCCTCAGAGATGTGGACACCCAGGAATTTTAAGCTAGACACATGCTCCACCTCAGTGCCATTGATGAGAACTGGGGCATGACTACAGCCTTTAGACTTCCTGTAATCCACAATGAGCTCCTTGGTTTTCTTTGCAATGAGGGCCAGGTTGTTGTCAGTGCACCATGCCACCAGGTGCTTGACCTACTCCTTGTAGGCTGACCCATCATTGACACCATGTGGTGTCGTCTGCAAACTTGACGATGGTGTTGGAACTGTGTACAAGAACGCAGTCGTGGGTGAAGCGGGAGTACAGGAGGGGGCTCAGCACACATCCTTGTGGAACACCAGTGTTCAGGATCAGGGTGGAGGATGTGAAGTTGTCTAACCTGAGAGACTGGGGTCTGTTGGTTAGGATGTCCAAAGTCCAGTTGCAGAGAGAGGGGCTGATCCCAAGGTCATGGAGATTGTTGACCAGCCTAGAGGGGATGACTGTGTTGAATGCTCACATACAGTGGGGAGAACAAGTATTTGATACACCGCCGATTTTGCAGGTTTTCCCACTTACAAAGCATTTAGAAGTCTGTAATTTTTATCATAGGTACTCTTCAGCTGTGAGTGACGGAATCTAAAACAAAAATCCAGAAAATCACATTGTATGATTTTTAAGAAATTAATTAGCATTTTATTACATGACATAAGTATTTGATAAATCAGAAAAGCAGAACTTAATATTTGGTACAGAAACCTTTGTTTGCAATTACAGAGATCATACAAACCCAATTCCAAAAAAGTTGGGACACTATAAAAAGAGCTTCTCAGAGCGGCAGTGTCTCTCAGAAGTCAAGATGGGCAGAGGATCACCAATTCCCCCAATGCTGCGGCGAAAAATAGTGGAGCAATATCAGAAAGGAGTTTCTCAGAGAAAAATTGCAAAGAGTTTGAAGTTATCATCATCTACAGTGCATAATATCATCCAAAGATTCAGAGAATCTGGAACAATCTCTGTGCGTAAGGGTCAAGGCCGGAAAACCATACTGGATGTCCATGATCTTCGTGCCCTCAGACGGCACTGCATCACATACAGGAATTATACTGTAATGGAAATCACAACTTGGGCTCAGGAATACTTCCAGAAAACATTGTCGGTAAACACAATCTACCGTGCCATTTGCGGTTGCCGGCTAAAACTCTATAGGTCAAAAAAGAAGCCGTATCTAAACAGGATCCAGAAGCACAGGCATTTTCTCTGGGCCAAGGATAATTTAAAATGGACTGTGGCAAAGTGGTCAGACTAATCAAAATTTGAAGTTCATTTTGGAAAACTGGGACGCCATGTCATCCGGACTAAAGAGGACAAGAACAACCCAAGTTGTTATCAGCGCTCAGTTCAGAAGCCTGGATCTCTGATAGTATGGGGTTGCATGAGTGCGTGTGGCATGGGCAGCCTACACATCTGGAAAGGCATCATCAATGCTGACAGTTATATCCAAGTTCTAGAACAATATATGCTCCCATTCAGACGTTGTCTCTGTCAGGGAAGACCTTGCATTTTCCAACATGACAATGCCAGACCACATACTGCATCAATTACAATGTCATGGCTGCATAGAAGAAGGATCCGGGTACTGCCTGCCAGACTGCAGTCCAGATCTTTCACCCATAGAATACATTTGGCGCATCATAAAGAGGAAGGTGCGACAAAGAAGACCTAAGACAGTTGAGCAACTAGAAGCCTATATTAGACAAGAATGGGACAACATTCCTATTCATAAACTTGAGCAACTTCAGTCTCCTCAATCCCCAGACGTTTGCAGTCTGTTATGAAAAGAAGAGGGGATGCCACACAGTGGTATACATGGCCTTTTCCCAACTTCTTTGAGATGTGTTGATGCCATGAAATTTAAAATCAACTTATTTTTCCCTTAAAGTGATACATTTTCTCAGTTTAAACAATTGATATGTCATCTAGGTTGTATTCTGAATAAAATTTAGAAATTTGAAACTTCCACATCATTGCATTCTGTTTTATTCACAATTGTACAGTGTCCCAACTTTTTTGGAATCGGGTTTGTACGTTTCCTGTAGTTCTTGACCAGGTATGCACACACTGCAGCAGGGATTTTGGCCCACTCCTCCATACAGACCTTCTCCAGATCCTTCAGGTTTCGGGGCTGTCGCTGGGCAATAAGGACTTTCAGCTCCCTCCAAAGATTTTCTATTGGGTTCAGGTCTGGAGACGGGCTAGTCCACTCCAGGAACTTGAGATGCTTCTTACGGAGCCACTCCTTAGTTGCCCTGGCTGTGTGTATCGGGTCCTTGTCATGCTGGAAGATTAGTAGTGTGTTGCTAATGGTTTTCTTTGAGACTGTGGTCCCAGCTCTCTTCAGGTCATTGACCAGGGCCTGCCATGTAGTTCTGGGCTGATCCCTCACCTTCCTCATGATCATTGATGCCCCATGAGGTGAGATCTTGCATGGAGCCCCAGACCAAGGGAGATTGATCGTCATCTTGAACTTATTCCATTTTCTAATAATTGCACCAACAGTTGTTGCCTTCTCACCAAGCTGCTTGCCTATTGTCCTGTAGCCCATCCCAGCCTTTTGCAGGTCTACAATTTCATCCCTGATGTCCTTACACAGCTCTCTGGTCTTGGCCATTGTGGAGAGGTGGGAGTCTGTTTGATTGATTGTGTGGACAGGTGTCTTTTATACAGGTAACTGTCACGTTTCAAAGGAGGGAGAAGGAGGCAGGCACAGAGATTTGAGGCGTCTTTTAATAAACACAAAAGCAGCGAAACAAAACGGAGTGCCGGGCACTACGAAATACACTCAGGAGTCAGGAACACGGAAACATGACACGCACAATGACCGACAGGGGTAAATGGCTGAACTAAATACACAGACCAACAAGAAGAACAGAAACAGGGGGGGCTAAACATAGGTGAAAGAAATAGACCGATTAAATGAAACAAGATCAGGAAAAAGGACAAGACAAGCCAAGGACAAACAGAAAACACGAAGCGGAACGTTCCCCTCAGGCTGGGACCGTTACAGTAACGAGTTCAAACAGGTGCAGTTAATACAGGAAATGAGTGGAGAACAGGAGGGCTTCTTAAAGAAAAACTAACAGGTCTGTGAGAGCCCGGAAGTCTTACTGGTTGGTAGGTGATCATGCAATAAAATGCTAATTAATTATTTAAAAATCATACAATGTGATTTTCTGGATTTTTATTTTAGATTCCGTCTCTCACAGTTGAAGTGTACCTTGAAGTGTACCTATGATAAAAATTACAGACCTCTACATGCTTTATAAGTAGGATAACATGCCAAATCGGCAGTGTATCAAATACTTGTTCTCCCCACTGTAGGTGTTGGTTTTGTCCAGGTGGGTCAGGGCAGAGTGTACAGCTATGGAGATGGCATCCTCTGTAGAACTGTTAGGTAGGCAAACTGGTAGGGATCCAGTGTTGTGGGGAGGCAGGACTTAAGTCTTTCGAAGCACATAATTATCAATTATGGTACAGTATATGATCCAAACTGATATCAAGATAGCTCATATTTCAAGGTCAAACATTTCTTTCTAGATGGCACAGAGATGTATGATCTTGATTGTTCTGCTCAGTCAATGTCAAATATGCTTTTTGTTCTAAAATTTTTTTTTTTTGATGGTATTAGTGTAGTAGGTCACAAAATCATCAACCTAATCATCAGGTTACTCACTCAGTCTGATCAGCACTGATCTTATTAGCATGCATGTGCAAAACCACCCAACACCCTTGCCTACATTGGTTCTGTGTTGTTTTCATGGGGGGATCGGTTCTGCATACCTTGCTCTTTGCCTCTGGGGATTGCTATTATTGATATTATGGTGTTGATATTGTTATTAGTAGTATCATATACATGATCATGTTATGGCAGACATTTACCCCAGAGGAACAGAACGTGCAAGACCTATAAAAGGTACTGCTGTCTCCCAAAAAAATTATATTATGTGTGGTCTTTTCTGGCTGAACCTTACTTTTTTGTACTAAGTGTGGTGATATATTACCACATATGTGTTTCAACAGTACCAAAGTGACAAAAAATATACAATATGATTTAATGTAAGCTTCTAATATCCCCAAAAGTGTCTCAGGTTTATCTCTCTTAAAGACCAGTCGGATTATCAGGAGAGATCAGCCAATTCAGTATACTGATATTGACTGCTTTAACATGGAGAACATAAATGGATGAAAGCAGAACTTGTTTGGGATTTTCTCTGATGATATAGATTGTTTTTACAGTAAATACAAAAGTTGTTTTACATGCTTGTAAATAATAAATAATAATTTTAAAAAATTGCATTTTATAACAATATGAGGCATTACTATGTATTTTCAATGGCCTTCTCATGAAAATGTTTCATAAAATTTTCATAACATCTGGTAGAGCATTAGCAAAATGCTAATGCAAAAATAATGATGATGTCAGATGTATTATTATAAGTGACAATTAACAGCTGTGCTGTGCATTAGTTATTCAAAAAGTTAATATTTATTACCTGATAACAGGTGCAAGTATCACCAATACATAATTTGATTTCATGTTTTCTATATATTTTTCAGGATTATGCACAGAGGGAGAGAACGATGGCTGAGGCCCTAGAGGATGTGAAGGCTAACTTCTATTGTGAGCTGTGTGACAAGCAGTACTACAAGCATCAACAATTTGACAACCACATCAACTCTTATGACCATGCTCACAAACAGGTACAAACTCCTGAACAATTGTTTGATTTTACTTAATTAAAATGGTACATATGATATATTATGATAAAATAATGACAGTTAAAAACATTATTGTAAGGTTATTGTATTAGTTTTTTAAAATGTATTTATTTTATTTTATTTATAGAGGATGAAAAATGTACTGTGGACCCAAGTATTACAACAACAAACAATAAAAACATGCATGTATAGTATATCACCACAATCTAACAGTGACATATAGTCGCCTGAACAATTTTATTTCTATATAGAGATGACATCATACTTTATTTATATAAAGGAACCCAATTCTGAACTTTACCAACTTGGTAATGTGGGTTTATTATCTAAACAAATACCAAGATATGTGTGTGAAGTAACACATTCTAAAACCAAATTGTCTCGTGTGGTAATTTTAAAAGTATCCACACCTATGTTTCCGGACCTCGAAAACACCATATACTTGGTTTTATTTGCATTTTAAAACGAGTGAAGATCTATAAGGGAATTTTGTGAAGCTTGAACTGCAAGTTTCATGTTGGGATTTTTTTTTACAAAAAGAACTGAAATTAGGTTTATTGCAAAAGTATTTAATCACTGTGCTGTGGAATCTCCCAGTTTACACAACTGAAGAAATACCATTGGCATCTAACTGTGAATTACTAAAGTTGTTGTTACATTTTCTGTATTAAAAGCCACAATGTTAAAACACATTGGCCAGGCTGTGAGTCTGAAGTAATATGAAGACCAGAGAAAATTATTTTACATACATTTCAGAGAAAGTAATGCAAATGCATAGATCAGGAAAAAGGTATAGATAATATCCTTATTTGTCAAAGTTGCATCACACCACCAAGGCACAGCCAAGAAAACATGATATTTCTCCCCTTACCAACAAATAGCTCCACAAATTTCAGTACCACATTCTCTCCAAGGGATTGTGTGGCTGGTCTGCTTTCATCCTTACCCAAGTATGGGGTGCCATTCAACATGTATTTGCTGTCAATACCTGCTGCCAGCCAAAACGTAATACCAAATGTATCTGGCTTGTTAGGCATGTATTGCATGAACCAGTGCCTTGCCTTAGTTGGGAACTGCTGTTCATGCACGGTAATGTCCGGCCCTGGTTTGTAGCATGCAATGCAGTTCTGTATGAATCTCTCCCACACTTCAGTCATGAGCGCAAACTTGTCAGTGGTCAACCAGTGTTGCCGCGTCTCCTTCTTATCAAAGCACAGGAAGCAAATTACCTCATGAAATCGATTCTTCATTAACGTTGAGATGAAAAATTTGTTGCCCCATTGCTCAGACCAGAAACTTTCCATCCCAATGCACTTCTCACAGTATGCACTCCTCACATATAGAAGCCCAATAAAAGCCTTGAACTCCACAAGTGAAACATCCCAGGTGGCTCTTTCTTCACTTGCTCTGAGCGCTTCAGCCACTGTACATTTTCAGTTTTGCTGCAACATCACTCCATCGCACAAACAAATGTTGCAAATGTTACGCCAGACTCGATGGTAGTCCATGCTGTGTCATCTTTCCCGATCTCTGCTAGTGATGGTTTGGCAGCACACTCTTATGAATAATTACTTTAGACTGAGCCTATAAAATGCTCATACTTATCATAACATTATTATGTCAAGCTATGTAGGCAAAAGCTATTAAATAGTAGATCTGTCTTGAAGCAGAGGGTCAGTCTGCCTCACTTGTCTCTGAGGTGTTGAATCATTGTCAGATGACCCGTCAGATGAAGAGCCAACCCAGGACACATCACTCAGAGTTGATATCTCTCCACAATCAGACTCGCCATCACATTTGAGTTAGTAACTCTAATACCATTTCGGCATCTCTTTCTCTTATCCATTACATGCTGTTATGAATTACCTCAAATTACGGACTCTAACCGTTAGACCATATCTAAATGCATTTATTTGTGCATGGTTTTGTTTAAGATAAACATGTTTAAACATAACCATAAACATAGAATGCTGGTGCCTACCAACTTTAATGTTTAAACATAAACCAGGTGATGATAAATACATTTTTATATACGGGTACATTTTACCCTGTGGCGGTTATGAGTATAAATGCCTGTGTTTTTAATATGGATTTATCTTGACTACATTAGACAATAGGGAGTGCAACACAACACAATTTTAGGAAAAGTCAAATGCTGGGGGTGTAACAACTCGTCGCGGTGTAGTGTTGGAGGAACCAGGCGCAGGCAGTACTCTCGTTCGTGGGTTTTTATTAAAACAACAAACAAACCAAACACGAACGGAAAACGAAACTAACTACTGATGAAAATAAAGTGCGCGACAACGCGTCTTAACAATCAACATTCAACAGTAATTTAACAACACTCACCGGTATACTAACAGACAGCAACAATGACAAGCAACAGCAACAATGATCCACAATGTGGGGAGCAGAGGGGAAACATATATACACATACAAACGAGCTAGATTGGGACCTGGTGTGGAAGATGGGAAACATGTGACAGTCCGGGATGTGTTCGTGAGAATATGGGAACTTGTGGAAATATGGCACGGTGGCGCTGCTGCTCACCGCACCATGACAGTACCCCCCCCCAAAGGCCCGGCCACCGGACGGGCCAAGACGAACCCCAGCCCAAGGGAGGGGGGGCGGGACAGCACAGTACCCCCATCGGCACAAACCCGCCGAGGGGGCGGAACAGCCGCGACTAACCAGGGTGGCGGAGCCGTCGGGACAGGCCGGGGAGGCAGAACCGGCTGAAGAACAGGAGCCGGCGGAGGGTCAGGGGCCGGGAGAGCCGACGGAGGGTCGGTAGCCGGCGGAGGGTCAGAGGCCGGGAGAGCCGACGGAGGGTCGGTAGCCGGCGGAGGGTCAGAGGCCGGGAGAGCCGACGGAGGGTCGGTAGCCGGCGGAGGGTCAGAGGCCGGGAGAGCCGACGGAGGGTCGGTAGCCGGCGGAGGGTCAGAGGCCGGGAGAGCCGACGGAGGGTCGGTAGCCGGCGGAGGGTCAGAGGCCGGGAGAGCCGACGGAAGGTCGGTAGCCGGCGGAGGGTCAGAGGCCGGGAGAGCCGACGGAGGGTCGGTAGCCGGAAGAGCCGACGGAGGGTCGGTAGCCGGAAGAGCCGACGGAGGGTCGGTAGCCGGAAGAGCCGACGGAGGGTCGGTAGCCGGAAGAGCCGACGGAGGGTCGGTAGCCGGAAGAGCCGACGGAGGGTCGGTAGCCGGAAGAGCCGAAGGAGGGTCGGTAGCCGGAAGAGCCGAAGGAGGGTCGGTAGCCGGAAGAGCCGAAGGAGGGTCGGTAGCCGGAAGAGCCGAAGGAGGGTCGGTAGCCGGAAGAGCCGAAGGAGGGTCGGTAGCCGGAAGAGCCGAAGGAGGGTCGGTAGCCGGAAGAGCCGAAGGAGGGTCGGTAGCCGGAAGAGCCGAAGGAGGGTCGGTAGCCGGAAGAGCCGAAGGAGGGTCGGTAGCCGGAAGAGCCGAAGGAGGGTCGGTAGCCGGAAGAGCCGAAGGAGGCGCCGGGGCGGCCGGGACAGGAGAGGGCGGTGGCAGCCAAACCCCGGCAAGCTCAGGCGGTGCAGGCCACTCCTCCTCGGCCTCAGGCGGTGCAGGCCACTCCTCCTCGGCCTCAGGCGGTGCAGGCCACTCCTCCTCGGCCTCAGGCGGTGCAGGCCACTCCTCCTCGGCCTCAGGCGGTGCAGGCCACTCCTCCTCGGCCTCAGGCGGTGCAGGCCACTCCTCCTCGGCCTCAGGCGGTGCAGGCCACTCCTCCTCGGCCTCAGGCGGTGCAGGCCACTCCTCCTCGGCCTCAGGCGGTGCAGGCCACTCCTCCTCGGCCTCAGGCGGTGCAGGCCACTCCTCCTCGGCCTCAGGCGGTGCAGGCCACTCCTCCTCGGCCTCAGGCGGTGCAGGCCGCTGCCACTGGCAGGAAGGAGGCGCTGGCTGCTGCTCCAATGCAGCAGGGGGCGCTGACTGCCGCTGCTGGCAGGTAGGAGGCGCTGGCTGCTGCTCCAATGCAGCAGGGGGCGCTGACTGCCGCTGCTGGCAGGTAGGAAGCGCTGGCTGCTGCTCCAATGCAGCAGGGGGCGCTGACTGCCGCTGCTGGCAGGTAGGAGGCGCTGGCTGCTGCTCCGATGCAGCAGGGGGCAATCGGCGCCGTGGCGCAGGGACAGGTGCGGCGGAAGGCCGCGGAGCAGGAAGCGGTGTGCGCCTAATTGCCAGCCTACAGCCTGGCCAGCCTGCACGGGGTCGAGGAGGCACCGGACATAGAGGGGGCGCCGTCGGGACTTCCCTCGGGCACCCTCTCAGCCCCCCCTAAAATATTCCTGGGGGGACCTCGGACCGGGCGTTGGGCACCTCGCCCTCTTCTTCCTCCGGCCTCGCCTACGTCCTGTCCTTCCTGCCTCCTGCATGTCCTGCAGGAGACCCTTCACCAGCTCCCCTTGCTCTTTGGTGAGGGGATGGACCACTCCATACTGGTCCATGCCCCACAGTGGCACCCCGAACCCGTCTTGGGGCAACCCCCAGCACTGCTCCCCAAGGGGATCCTCCTCCACTCTCTCATAGACAGCTTCGTCGTCATCTGAGGAGAGGGAGTCAGACCCCCAATCGCCCCTCCAGGTATAAACCCTCTCTGGAGGGACTGCCTGCTGGTTCCAGGTTTGGTGGATCATTCTGTAACAACTCGTCGCGGTGTAGTGTTGGAGGAACCAGGCGCAGGCAGTACTCTCGTTCGTGGGTTTTTATTAAAACAACAAACAAACCAAACACGAACGGAAAACGAAACTAACTACTGATGAAAATAAAGTGCGCGACAACGCGTCTTAACAATCAACATTCAACAGTAATTTAACAACACTCACCGGTATACTAACAGACAGCAACAATGATCCACAATGTGGGGAGCAGAGGGGAAACATATATACACATACAAACGAGCTAGATTGGGACCTGGTGTGGAAGATGGGAAACATGTGACAGTCCGGGATGTGTTCGTGAGAATATGGGAACTTGTGGAAATATGGCACGGTGGCGCTGCTGCTCACCGCACCATGACAGGGGGATTTCAATATTTTAATAAAACATAGTTTTAAAATGTACCCTGTGCCGGTTCTAGCGTTAAATAGTACCCGCAAAAAGTTGCAAAGAAATGCGGAGTTGCAAAGAAAATGAAATATCTCAGACTGGCCCATAAAAAATATTAAGATGGACAAAAAAGATAAAGATGGGCAAACGAGCACTGATTGGAAAGATTAAGGGGGGAAATGGTCGACAAATCTAAGTTTGAGGTGTTCCGATCACAACGAAGTGAGACAGAAACCAAATAAAAAGATGCTGGAGGAGTGCTTGATGTCATTAGTCAAGCGTGGTGGAGGCAATGTGAAGGTCTGGAGGTGCTTTGATGATGGTAAAGTGGGAGATTTGTACACGATAAAACAGATCTTGAAGGAAGGCTATCGCTCCATTTTGCAACGCCATACCATACGCTGTGGACGGTGCTTGATTTGAGATAATTTCCTTGCGCAATTTTAAAACGTTAGAAATTTGGCCTTACATTTAAATTAATCTGTTTCAAAAGTGGTGACTTTGTTAAAGACAAATAATGAAACACAAATAATGTTGTGTTCCATTGCAAACCATACACAGTGGTTTTCGCAAGTTGGTCCATTAAACCAGGGTGTCACAGCACCTTACCTTACGTTTTGGACATCAAATTACCAGAAAGTCTGTCCGCATCTCTTTGTAGCCCATTCAAAAATGCAAATAGAAGGATACTGGTCTCTGATCCCATAGTTTTACCATGTCATACCATTGTGCCCTGAATCAAAGAACCAAGTACAACCCCTGTTTCACAAAGAAATATGCTATGAAGTGCAAATCATTCATCCCTATATTTTAATTAAAAATAATACAAAGAGAACATATCAAATGTTGGCACTGCACTGCATTAAAAACAGACATGATTCTGTAGTGGAAATCATTGCATGGGTTCAGGAACACTTCCACAAACCATTGTCTGTGAACACAGTACTCCACTCCATCCACAAATGCAAGATTGCCGCCGTGATGGTATGGGGGTAGTTTAGTGCACATGGCATGAATGACTTGGACATCTGTGAAGGCACCATTAATGCTGAACAATATATACAGGTTTTAGAGCAACACATGCTGCCATCCAGACAATGTCTTTTTCAGGAAAGTCCTGGCTATTTCAGCAAGACAATGACAAACCACATTCTGCATGTATTACAACAGCATGGTTCTGTAGTACAAGCATCCAGGTTCTGAACTGGCCTACCTGCAGTCCAGACTTGTCACCCATTCAAAACATTTGGCATATTATGAAACGAAAAATACAACAAAGAAGACGCGAACTGTTGAGTACTTGAAATCCTATATAAACCAAAAACGGAATACATTTCATTTTCAAAACCACAGCAATTGGTCTCCTCAGTTCCTAAAGTATTGTTAAAAGAAGAGATGATGCAACGCAGTGGTAAACATGCCCATGTAACATATTTTTAAAATGTGTTGCTGGCATCAAATTGAAAATGTGCATGTATTTTTGCTAAAACAATAAAAAAAAAGTTAACATAAATCTCGGTTAACACATTTTTCACTTTTGGGCCCCAGTAAGAGCTTGACTTTAGTGAAAGCTGACAAGATTGTGCTGCCGTGATGCACTTATTGATTACCAATAACTTAATTGGCGGTCGGCTTGACATGAGCGCTTCACAGAAGTTTTTTTTCACTACATCATTGGACAGTTGGCATTCATGTCGTGAATCGTGTTTACTCAGCACTAGTTTAACAACAACAGCCTAAAAACTTTTGTTCTGTTTATGCCATTGATGTGAGGAAATGGGAATATCTCTCCTTGCGTCCTGCACCCCAGTCTCAAAAACCTGTCAAACAAAAATGCTAGCCATGGCTCCCCTAACTCTGTTGTGTGAATCCACCTGCTAACACTTTGTGTTCAGTTGTTATTATTTAATGTTTTTGTTAATCTAAGCTAAGCATTAATGTATCGACCAAAGCATATTCTCATAGTGGAATTAACAAACAACTGTGCTCTGCATGAATTACAGATGTACCCTGATTTAATGTTTGTATAAAACATCTCTGGCCACAATGACTACCTTATGTAATTGCCTATTCATGTAGACTGGTTGTGGCTAACATCTTTCAGGAAATCTAATATTTACAGTCACCCACCTGAACCCCATTCTACCCAAATTTCTGCCTAAACATCAAAGGACAATACCTTGACAAGCTTAGGTATGATTCAGTGGGTTAAGTAGCTGTCCAGATGACAGTGGCTGGTATGTGTTTTATACAGTAGCCTAAAGTAGCAGTTATTGTCCTTGGTGCGTTATATGAGATGGTAGAACTGTGGGATCATACCAATCATACCGATCGAACAGGTCTACAGAGGATACCATCTCCACAGCTTTACACTCTGACCTGACCCACCTGGACAAAACCAACATCTATGTGAGAATGCTGTTGATAGACTTTAGCTCAACATTCAACATGGTAATCTCCTCTAGGCTGGACAACAAACTCCATGAACTAGGGATCAGCCCCTCTCTCTGCAACTGGACTTTGGACTTCCTCACCAACAGACCCCAGTCTGTCAGGTTAGACAACTTCACCTCTTCCACCCTGATCTTGAACACTGGGTTTCCACAAGGCGGCATGCTGCGCCCCCTCCTGTACGCCCTCTTCACCTATGATTGTGTTCCTTTACACAGATCCAACAGCATCATCAAGTTCCCAGATGACACCATGGTGGTAGGCCTGATTAGTGACAATGACGAGTCACCCTACAGGGAGTAGGTCAAGTGCCTGGCAGAATGGTACGCGGATAACAACCTGGCCCTCAATGCAAAGAAAACCAAGGAGCTCATTGTGGATACAGGAAGTTTAAATGCTGCAGTCACGCGCCAGTTCTCAACAATTTCACTGAGGTGGAGCGTGTGTCCAGCTTCAAATTCCTGTGTTTCTTCATCTCTGAGGATCTTTTCTGAACCCTCAACACCTTATCCCTGATCAAAAAGGCACAGCTGCGCCTGCACTTTTTAAGGAGGCTGAAGAAGGCCCGTCTGTCTTCCAAGATCCTTTTGAACTTTTACCGCAGCACAATCGAGAGCATTCTGACTGCGCCACAGCATGGCTTGGCGGATGCTCCGTGGTTGACTAAAAGGCCCTGCAACAGGTGGTGAAAACTGCCCAGCTCCCAACCATCTTAGACCTCCAGCACAAGCGGTGTCTGCAAAGGGCGTGCAGCATCATCAGGGACACTACACATCCATGCCACAAACTGTTTGCCCTCCTTCCATCAGGCTGGCGGTACAGGTCTCTTCATTCCTGCACCAGCAGGCTCAGGAACAGTTTATTCTCAGCTGCTGTAACCCTGCTGAACTCTGTACCCAACACTAACCATACCCACCTGCCCACCACTTAGTACTCCCTCTCAGGGTCCTTGTCGCACTACTCTCCCTGTAGTACTTGACTCTGAAACTGCTTTGCAAAGTATGTTAAGGGCGTTTTCAGTTGCTACATCTATATCTACCTTGGGAACCTCATTGCTGCTATAAGATGCAAATACACCTTTAATATGCCTTCATTGCACATTTAGAATTGCCTTTTGCGCTTGCATTTGCCTTCATTGCATATCTATACATCCCACTTGTAACATACATTATATTGAATACTTGTACATTTTCTGCCCTCTTCTATTTACAATTCTGGTTAGATGCTAACTGCATTTCTTGGTACTGTACTTGTACTGTTCAATGACAATAACGTTGAATCGAATCTAACAGACCAGAAACATTGCATTTAAATTTACATGGGCTACATTTAGATGCAGCCAGTTATTGTGGTAAGTTATTTACTGACATTGTATCTATATTAAACAAAATGATGGGCATTGACAATTTGCATTCATTTAATTCCAAGTCATGCGCTGTCCATTTGCAGCAAAACCAAGTATGTCTTTACCATAATGCACCACTTTTTAAACAGAAAAGTGAGTTTTAAGGGCACAATTTTAACACATTCTAAAATTGCAATTAATCACGATGAACAACAGAAGATTATGCGATTAATTGCGATTAATTATTTTAAGCATTTGACAGCACTAGTTTCTACATTTGATATTTTGTCTTTGTATGATTTTCATTTAAATTTAGGGATACATGGAAACAGGTTTCTAGTTAATCAGGAATGGTTAGATGCTAACTGCATTTCTTGGTACTGTACTTGTACTGTTCAATGACAATAAAGTTGAATCGAATCTAACAGACCAGAAACATTGCATTTAAATTTACATGGGCTACATTTAGATGCAGCCAGTTATTTACTGACATTGTATCTATATTAAACAAAATGATGGGCATTGACAATTTGCATTCATTTAATTCCAAGTCATGCGCTGTCCATTTGCAGCAAAACCAAGTATGTCTTTACCATAATGCACCACTTTTTAAACAGAAAAATGAGTTTTAAGGGCACAATTTGAACACATTCTAAAAGTCTGTTAGATTAATTATTTTAAGCATTTGACAGCACTAGTTTCTACATTTGATATTTTGTCTTTGTATGATTTTCATTTAAATTTAGGGATACATGGAAACAGGTTTCTAGTTAATCAGGAATGTTTACACTTAACAAGACAAAAAAAAAGAACAATGTCAAGATTAAAGTTTTGACAAATTAATCTGCAGTTAATTCAAAGTTAAAATTTTTCATAATTAATTACAAAACTAAAACATAAAATAATAAATAGCATAAGTGTTCACCCTGTTAGGTATGAAACACCTGAATGACTTGTGGTGCTAGCAATTTTCATTAGAAGCCACATAATTAGTTGAATGGAGTCCACCTGTGTGCAGTCAAGGTGTTTCACAGGATTTCAGGTTAAATAACCTGTCGCTGGGAGGTCCCACATTTGGTTTATACAATTGCTGCCTAAAACTGGTATCCGGGCAAGGGGGTCACTAGTCAGCATGGAATGTGGAAGAATGGGGAGTGGCAAAAAGAAAGCCATTATTCAAAAACATTTTGCCAGAGGGCATGTGGGAGACAGAGACCAATTGGAAGAAAATCCTACGGTCTGATGAGACCAAAATAGATATCTCATCAGATCGTAGAATTTGAGACCAAAACAATAAGTGCTGTATTTGGTGATTGCCTAACAAACCACATCATCAGGAGGACACCATCCTTACCATGGAGCATGAAGGTAGCAGCATCATGCTATGGGGATGCTTCTCTGTGTCAAGGCTTGGCTGTGTCAAGGCTTGGAGAGTTTGTGGAGATAGAGGGCAAAAGGAATGCGGCAAAGTACAAAGAAATCATGGAAATAAACTGAAAAAGAGATGTGAGAAGTTCCATCTTCCAGGACAGTGACCATTAACATAGAGCCAAATGTGGAGTTGCTTAACAAAAACATAAAATAGAAAATTGCTGTTCAACTAAGGTCCCCATCCAACTTGATGGAATTAGAGCAATTTTGCAAATAGGAATTGGCAAAAATTGCTATCTCTAGATGTGCTAAGCTGGTATAGATTCATGGCTGTGATTGTTGTGAGAGGTGCCTCCACCAAATATTGACTAAAAGGGGTGAATACTTGTGCAGTCAATTATTTTCTGTAATTTAGGATATTATGGAGTTTTGTTGTGTTAATCAGAGATGTCAGAGATGAAAAAGTTATTAAATCCATTTTGAATTGTGTTGATGTTGTAACACAATTTAATATGGACACCTCCGAGGGGGGTGTAACAAGGTCACATGGAGGCAGGAAATAGGCGCAGGAAGAACGGAGGACACTTAATAATGGACTGATTGGGTATCCGGAGGATTAAGCCCCTGGAAAATATGAAAAAGGTTGAAACTCCCCATTCAAAATGTGATTGAGTGCATCTGGTCTTAAAGACAAACTCTCCTGTTCAACAATATGCACGCAAACGTAGCCTATATTATAGGCCCAATGTACAAACAACTGACCCAATAAAATGGAAATGGAAATTGTAACAACTATGGCACCAGCTGATACACATAGCTTAATATGCACAATGTTGCAATAACTGCATGCCCTCCGCTAACAGGAGAAAAATCACTGCCCAGTCCGACTACAATATCAAAATTTAACCCGGATCGGATTTGGGCTATGAATGAACTCCCTACCTCTGGGTCACAGTGCAAGGTCATAGTGATGGAGTCAACACTGGGGGGGGACGAAATCTACCAGGGGTTCTAGGGGTCCCCCTCAAAAATAAGACTTTTTATCATCAATATTTGCACAAGCTGATATCGCAGTGTTGGTGTTATTCCTACGACATCATAATTAATGTTGCTCCAGGATCATCATTGTAACTGATCTGTAGTTAGTTGGTTACCCCTGTCCAAAGACAGAACATTCTCCTGCCCCCCATCCTTTCACCTAATCCCAACCTCAGAGACACCTGTGCCTACACCTAACCTCAGTGGTACATGTGTTTAAACCTAACATCAGTTGTGTCAACATTCATTATGATGTTGTAGGAACAACACCAAGATGGCGATATCAGATCTGTCATCAATATTTGCTCCTTTTTTCACTCACCTCCATGACACCTGCTCTCCCTCCCCTGTCAGCACGCTTTCTATCTCCCTCTTTCTCTTTACTCTGAATGCACCAGAGTGAACATGATATAAATATCATTAAACATGTGGTGTTTCTTGCCATGATGTTCAGGAATGGATTACTAATCATTTCTGATCTGAATGGCAAATATTATTTGATCAAAAATGTTTTGCTCATTTTCTCACTGCTCTCAACAAAAAAACCTGACGAATGTCACTGCCACCCTTCTTCCTCCTCATGATGACACTCACAGTGAATGAAAACTGACTGTAATAAAACAGCTTGCACTTAAATCAAACAAATAATGCTATTTATCATAAGCAAGTACAGCTATACGGCATACCAGAGGCGTCGCTAGGATCATAATACATTCAGGGCTTAGCCCACCCTCCTGCCCTGCCCGGACAGAAAGTATGGGGTTTTGAATGTACAAGCGGAAAAGTTCGATGTATGCACTAGCGGCCTACACGTCTACATGTAGTCATTTATGTACCAGTAAATTTATTTTATGTACCAGTAAATTTATTAAATCTCTAAAGGATGTTATCTCAACCCATTCGAGTAGAGGGAGATATAAACGTAAACGAATATGCCACTTGCCATGGCTGAACAAAGAATGTAAAAATCTAATGTTAGCAAGAGACCTGATATTAAAGCAATTTTTAAAATCAGGTCTAACAACAGACCGTCAAAGGTTTACCCATATGCGAAATAAGGTAACCCAGAGTCTGAGACAGGCCAAAGCAATTTTTTTTATTAAAATAATAGAGAATGCAAACGGCAATGGAAAATTAGTATGGCAAAACCTAAATAAACTGCATGGTCGAAATCTAAATAAAAACAAAATGGAAATGGAGCTTCAAATTAATGACTCGATTATTAAAGATCCATTTTCCATAGTCACCAATTATAACAGTTTCTTTATAAATTCTGTGAAAGAGATTACGCAGCATTTTGATCCATCTCTGTGTTCTGACAATGTCTCTGATCCACATCAGCCTGTATTCAAAATCATTGAAATCTCTGACTATGAAGTAACAAAAATTATTGTTGGCATGAAAAATTCAAAAACTCTTGATGCATTTGGCCTTGATGCGAGTGACCCTAGGAGCTATGTTGTCTGGGGCTATATGCCCCTGGTAGGGTCTCCCAAGGCAAACAGGTCTTAGGCGACGGGTCAGACTAAGAGCGGTTCAAACCCCCCTTAATGAAGAACAACATAATGAGTACCGTGACGTCGCCCGGTATGGCGCAGCCGGGGCCCCACCCTGGAGCCAGGCCCGGGGTTGGGGCTCGTATGCGAGCGCCTGGTGGCCGGGCCTTCCCCCATGGGGCCCGGCCGGGCTCAGCCCGAACGGGTGACGTGGGGCCGCCCTCCCGTGGGCTCACCACCCACAGGAGGGACCATAAGGGGCCGGTGCGAAGAGGATCGGGCGGCAGTCGAAGGCAGGGGCCTAGACAACCCGATCTCTGGACACAGAAACTAGCTCTAGGGACGTGGAATGTCACCTCGCTGGCGGGGAAGGAGCCTGAGCTAGTGCGTGAGGTTGAGAGGTTCCGATTAGAGGTAGTCGGGATCACCTCTACGCACGGCTTGGGCTCTGGAACCACACTCCTTGAGAGAGGATGGACTCTTCACCACTCTGGAGTTGCCCATGGTGAGAGGCGGCGGGCTGGTGTGGGTTTGCTTATAGCTCCCCAGCTCTGCCGCCATGTGTTGGAGTTTACCCCGGTGAACGAGAGGGTCGTGGATAGGTCTCTCACTGTTGTTTGTGCCTACGGGCCGAACGGCAGTGCAGAGTACCCGACCTTCTTGGAGTCTCTGGGAGGGGTGCTGGAAAGTGCTCCGACTGGGGACTCTATTGTTCTACTGGGGGACTTCAACGCCCACGTGGGCAACGACAGTGACACCTGGAGGGGCGTGATTGGGAGGAACGGCCCCCCTGATCTGAACCCGAGTGGTGTTCAGTTATTGGACTTCTGTGCTAGTCACAGTTTGTCCATAACGAACACCATGTTCAAGCATAAGGGTGTCCATCAGTGCACGTGGCACCAGGACACCCTAGGCCGCAGGTCGATGATCGACTTTGTTGTCGTCTCATCTGACCTGCGGCCGTATGTCTTGGACACTCGGGTGAAGAGAGGGGCGGAGCTGTCAACTGATCACCACCTGGTGGTGAGTTGGATCCGATGGCGGGGGAGAAAGCTGGACAGACTCGGCAGGCCCAAGCGAACTGTAAGGGTCTGCTGGGAACGTCTGGCCGAGTCTCCTGTCAGAGAGATCTTTAACTCCCACCTCCGGCAGAGCTTCGACTGGATCCCGAGGGAGGTTGGAGATATTGAGTCCGAGTGGACCATGTTCTCCACCGCCATTGTCGAAGCGGCCGCTCGGAGCTGTGGCCGTAAGGTCTCCGGTGCCTGTCGAGGCGGCAATCCCCGAACCCGGTGGTGGACACCGGAAGTAAGGGATGCCGTCAAGCTGAAGAAGGAGTCCTATCAGGCCTGGTTGGCTTGTGGGACTCCTGACGCAGCTGACGGGTACCGACAGGCCAAGCGGGCTGCAGCCCGGGTGGTTGTGGAGGCAAAAACTCGGGCCTGGGAGGAGTTCGGTGAGGCCATGGAGAAGGACTATCGGCTGGCCTCGAAGAGATTCTGGCAAACCATCCGGCGCCTCAGGAGAGGGAAACAGTGCCCTACCAACGCTGTTTACAGTAGAGGTGGGCAGCTGTTGACCTCAACTGAGGATGTCGTCGGGCGGTGGAAGGAATACTTCGAGGATCTCCTCAATCCCGCTGTCACTTCTTCCATTGAGGAAGCAGAGGATGAGGGCTCAGAGGTGGACTCGTCCATCACCCGGGCTGAAGTCACTGAGGTGGTCAAGAAACTCCTCGGTGGCAAGGCACCGGGGGTGGATGAGATCCGCCCTGAGTACCTCAAGTCTCTGGATGTTGTGGGGCTGTCTTGGTTGACACGCCTGTGCAACATCGCGTGGCGGTCGGGGACAGTGCCTCTGGGATGGCAGACCGGTGTGGTGGTCCCTCTTTTTAAGAAGGGGGACCGGAGGGTGTGTTCCAACTATAGGGGGATCACACTTCTCAGCCTCCCCGGGAAAGTCTATGCCAGGGTACTGGAGAGGAGAATACGGCCGATAGTAGAACCTCGGATTCAGGAGGAACAGTGTGGTTTTCGTCCGGGCCGTGGAACACTGGACCAGCTCTATACCCTCTACGGGGTGTTGGAGGGTTCATGGGAGTTTGCCCAACCAATCCACATGTGTTTTGTGGATTTGGAAAAGGCATTCGACTGTGTACCTCGCGGCATCTTGTGGAGGGTGCTTGGGGAATATGGGGTCCTGGGTCCTTTGCTAAGGGCTGTCAGGTCCCTGTACAACCGAAGCAGGAGCTTGGTCCACATTGCCGGCAGTAAGTCAGACTTGTTCCCAGTGCATGTTGGACTCCGGCAGGGCTGCCCTTTGTCACCGGTTCTGTTCGTAATTTTTATGGACAGAATTTCTAGGCGCAGCCAGGGGCCGGAGGGTGTCAGGTTTGGGGACCACACAATTTCGTCTCTGCTTTTTGCAGATGATGTTGTCGTGTTGGCCCCTTCTAACCAGGACCTTCAGCATGCGCTGGGACGGTTTGCAGCCGAGTGTGAAGCGGTGGGGATGAAAATCAGTACCTCCAAATCAGAGGCCATGGTCCTCAGTCGGAAAAGGGTGGCTTGCCCGCTTCAGGTTGGTGGAGAGTGCCTGCCTCAAGTGGAGGAGTTTAAGTATCTAGGGGTCTTGTTCACGAGTGAGGGAAGGATGGAACGGGAGATTGACAGACGGATCGGTGCAGCTTCTGCAGTAATGCAGTCGATGTATCGGTCTGTCGTGGTGAAGAAAGAGCTGAGCCGCAAGGCGAAGCTCTCGATTTACCAGTCAATCTACGTTCCTACTCTCACCTATGGTCATGAGCTTTGGGTCATTACCGAAAGGACAAGATCCCGGATACAGGCGGCCGAAATGAGCTTTCTCCGCAGGGTGGCCGGGCGATCCCTTAGAGATAGGGTGAGAAGCTCGGTCACCCGGGAGGAGCTCAGAGTAGAGCCGCTGCTCCTCCACATCGAGAGGGGTCAGCTGAGGTGGCTTGGGCATCTTTTTCGGATGCCTCCGGAACGCCTTCCTGGGAAGGTGTTCCGGTCCCGTCCCACCGGGAGGAGACCCCGGGGAAGACCTAGGACTCGCTGGAGGGACTATGTCTCCCGGCTGGCCTGGGAACGCCTCGGTGTCCCCCCGGAAGAGCTAGAGGAAGTGTCTGGGGAGAGGGAAGTCTGGGCATCCCTGCTTAGACTGCTGCCCCCGCGACCCGGCCCCGGATAAGCGGAAGAAGATGACATGACATGACATGATGACATGACATTTGGCCTTAATACACAAGGATCATCTAATACGTCCAATAACTCATCTTCTTAATATGTCTTTTAACCATTCTATAGTCCCTGTAGATTGGAAAGTGGCTGCAGTGACACCAATACTGAAATCAGGTGTTACAACAGACATGTCTAATTATAGACCTATCAGCATACTTCCCGTCATATCAAAAATCGCAGAGAAGTGGGTAGTCAGACAGTTGACGGCTCATCTGGAAAATGTCCAACCTTCACTACATCCATTACAGTTTGGTTTTCGGACCCATCACTCCACCGATAGTGCCCTGTGTTTGTTAACAGAAAACATAAAAGGTTTGCTTGACAAGAGTCCTTGTGTCGGGGCTGTCTTCTTAGATTTGAAGAAAGCCTTTGACTCTGTTAACCATCAGATTTTAATATCCAGGTTGACTCAATTTAACATTTCTGATCAAGCACTTTTATGGTTTAAATCCTACCTGTCCCACAGGAAACAGTACGTGGTAGTAGATGGTGTCAAATCTCCCTGTTTAGATTCTGGAGTTGGTGTTCCACAGGGGTCTGTCCTTTTGCCGGTTCTGTTCTCTCTTTTTATCAATAACCTACCAAATTCATGCCCAAACGTCTTCTCGCAGATGTATGCGGATGACGCAGTAATTTACACTCAAGCAAAAACCATCCAACAAGCAGCTGCTGATCTCACTACAGCCCTATCCTATGTGCAGGACTGGCTCAAAAATTCATGCCTCATGTTGAACACCAGAAAAACTGTGTGCATGTACTTCTCAAAACGCTTTGTCGAAGTAAGCAGATCAAATGTCTTCTTGAATGGAGAGGAACTTCACCTGGTCTCAGAATTTAAATACCTTGGGGTAGTCCTTGATTCAACACTCTGCTTCAAAAGTCATGTAAAAAAAGTAGCAAAGGTTGTCAAATGTAATCTTCTAAATTTTTGGCACATTCGAAATAATTTAACTATGGGTGCTGCTAAAACATATTTTTATTCAATGATTATTTCTCATTTTGATTACTGTTTGACTACCTGGTCTCTTGCCTGCCCCACAACACTTAAAACCATAGAAAGCCTATATAAAAAGGCATTAAAAACATTATATAAAAAACCGCTATCCCACCACCACTGTCAAGTTTTAAAAAAACATAGACTATTGAATTTTCAAAATATGATTAATTTAAAAATTGCCTGTTTGATATACAAGGTCCTTCACTCCCTCGCTCCGCCACCTCTGAAGGGCTTTATTAAATCTAAAGAAAATTCTTTGAGGATCACGCGAGCCTCTACCAGAGGAGACTTGATAATACCTCACAGGCGCACCACCTTCGGTCAGACGGTCCTGTCTGTCCGGGGTGGGAACCTGTGGAAAGAATGTACTACATATAGCTCTTTTAAAGTCCAGTTGAAGAAATGGCTATGGGAAAATCAAAGTTGCACACATTAGTATATGTTTTATCCTTTTTTAAATTGTTTTACTTTGTAATGTGTATATGGATTAGTGTTTGTGAAGTTGAATGTAGTTTTGTGTGAATATTGTATATAGGATTTAGCAAATTTATGAACTGACTGTAGATGTAAATTTTATTTTGCAATGTTTTTGTGAGCTGTGTGATCTTAGCTCGTGGGACTACGGATGGAAATTAGCCCTTGGCTATAATCCGGCATTTTTACATGCATGTACTCCATGTTTTGTTCATTAACATGCACTGTCCCAATCAAATAAAAGTAAAAAAAAAAAAAAAAAATTGTCATAAAGCACGATCAGAATTATAGATAAATAGATCAGGGGTTATTTTTTTATTATAATTATTTTTTTTCATTTGAGATCTGGGGCTATTCATAAAAGATCCGGGGCTATAGCCCTGGACGCCCAAGGTTAACGACGCAATAAATGAAAGCTACTACTGTCTACATAAATGACACATGCAGTGCATCATAAATGGTTGAAACTTTATTCAGACTTAATGTGGGCTTTCTGACAAACATAACATAATAAAGACATTAACGTAAATTGAATATGCCCGAAAGCACAATTGTTGGTCTATGGATGAATGTGTGGCTAATTAACTTTCCAGGTAACTGATTGATGACAGCTAAATTTACTGATGGTGTCATGGTTCTGGTATCCTTTCTCCCTCTTCTGGCCACACTCGTTCTTACACACGCACACACACGCACACTCCCCATTACGCACACACACCACATGCAGCTCCATTCACCCTCAGCTGTTTCTTGTTTGCAACCAGCAATCGCGCTAATTCTCCTACACCTGTTTTCTCTCCCCCCCTGATTGTGTTTGCTACTTCCAGCTCTCCTTTTCCCTGCCTCTTTGCCAGATTATTCCGTGAGTTTCCTATGCAAGAGGCACTCCCTTTCACCTGTTTGTTTCCCTTCCTGCCTTAGTCCTGTTTGGTTCTGCTGTATCCTGTGAGACCCGAGATTATACGTCGCTACACCTGGACCTTTTGCTGTACCCTGCTCCTGTCTCTGGAATACCTTCCTATCTGGAATAACGCCCGTATCTACGGCAATTTCTGTTTGTTGTTTATATTAGAGGATTTCTGTTCACCTGGACGGTTACTCTTTCATTATTAAAGACATTGCATTATTACATTTCGCTTTTGGGTCCTTCCTCACCTGTTATAACAGAATAATCTGGCCATCATGGACCCAGCGAAGGAGAATCCTCTTCAGACTGCCATCGAACTCCAGGGGGCTATGCTTGGTAAGCACGAGGAGGTACTGACTGCTACACGACACGCTTTGGAGACCCTGGCCACCCAGTTGTCTGATCTTTCCCTGCAAATCCATCAGCTCCGTCGAGATCCGCCTACTCCTTCCAGAGCGTCGGAGACCCCTGAACCAAGAATAAACAACCCTCCGTGTTATGCTGGTGAGCCGACGGAATGTCGGTCCTTTCTTACTCAATGCGAGGTCGTCTTCTCTCTTCAGCCAGCTACTTACTCAAGGGACCGAGCCCGGATTGCCTACGTCATTTCTCTCCTCACTGGACGGGCTCGCGAGTGGGGAACCGCCACCTGGGAGGCTGAGGTAGACTGCACTAATCGCTTTGATTTGTTCAAGGAGGAGATGATACGCGTGTTTGATCGCTCTGCTCACGGGGACGAGGCATCCCGAATCCTTTCCTCACTCCGCCAGGGAAAACGTTCTGCCGCGGACTTTTCCATTGAGTTTCGCACCCTGGCCACCACTTGCGGATGGAATGAGCCTGCACTGGTCGCTCGCTTTCCGGAGGGACTTAATGCGGACATCAAGGACGAGGTTATCGCCCGTGAGGTGCCCACACGCCTCGACTCGCTTATTGATCTTGCCATTCGTGTAGAGAAGCGTTTCGATCTCCGCCGCCGCGCCCGAGGCACGGAGACCGCTCTATTTACAACTCCTTCCGCCACCGCAGCACCTTCCTCCGCCAGTCCTGAGCCGGAACCTATGCAGCTGGGGGGTCTTCGCATCTCCGTCAAGGAACGTGAACGCAGAATCGTCAACCGTCTCTGCATGTATTGCGGGTCGGCCGGCCATTTCGTTTCTACATGTCCGTTAAAAGCCAATGCTCGCCAGTAGAGGAGGGGTTACTGGCGAGCGCTACTTCTCTGGTCTCTCCTCCCACGTCCTGCACCACCATCCCCATCACCCTGCACTGGCCTGGTTCCACTGTTCCCTGTAACGCCCTGGTTGACTCTGGGGCCGAGGGGAATTTCATCGATGAGGCTTGGGCTCGGGAACAAGGTATTCCCTTGAAGGAACGTGAGGAGTCCACCCCCCTTTTCGCCCTAGACGGTAGCGCCCTCCCTAGGGTCAACCGTGAATCCGTTCCTTTATCTCTCACTGTCTCTGGTAACCACCACGAGACTCTTTCCCTTTTGGTGTTTCACTCCCCCTTCACCCCTGTTGTTTTGGGACACCCTTGGCTATTAAGGCATAACCCTCACATCAACTGGTCTAAGGGCACTATTCTCTCCTGGAATTTGTCTTGTCATGTCGACTGTTTGATGTCTGCCGTTCCTCCTGTTTCCTCTGTCTCTGTCTTTCAGGAGGAGCCGGGTGATTTGACTGGGGTTCCGGAGGAATATCTCGATCTGCGGGCGGTTTTCAGTCGTTCTCGGGCCACTTCTCTCCCTCCTCACCGTCCCTACGATTGCAGTATAGATCTCCTTCCTGGTACTACCCCGCCCCGTGGTAGGCTATACTCTCTGTCGGCCCCTGAGCGCGAAGCATTAGAGAAGTATCTTTCTGACTCCCTCGACGCCGGTACTGTTATTCCCTCCTCCTCTCCTGCCGGCGCGGGTTTCTTCTTTGTTAAGAAAAAAGACGGTTCTTTGCGTCCCTGTATAGACTATCGTGGGCTGAATGACATAACCGTTAAGAATCGATATCCCTTGCCGCTTATGTCATCTGCATTTGATCTTTTGCAGGGAGCAAAGGTTTTCACTAAGTTGGCTCTCCGCAATGCTTACCATTTGGTTCGCATTAAGGAGGGAGACGAGTGGAAGACTGCATTCAATACACCCTTAGGGCACTTTGAATATCGCGTTCTTCCGTTCGGTCTTGTCAACGCTCCGGCTGTTTTTCAAGCCTTAATTAACGATGTCCTCCGCGATATGCTCAATGTCTTTGTTTTTGTATACCTCGACGACATTCTGATCTTTTCTCCTTCCCTCCAAGTTCACGTTGTACACGTACGTCGAGTCCTCCAGCGTCTTCTTGAGAATCGCCTTTTCGTTAAGGCTGAGAAGTGTACCTTTCACGCACGTTCGGTTACTTTTCTCTGGTCTGTTATCTCGGCGGAGGGGATAAGCATGGATCCCTCTAAGGTTCAGGCGGTCACCGATTGGCCTGTCCCTGACTCGCGTGTCGCGCTTCAACGTTTCCTTGGCTTTGCAAATTTTTATCGTCGTTTTATACGAAACTTTAGCCAAGTGGCCGCGCCGTTGACAGCTCTCACGTCTGTCAAGTCCTGTTTTAGGTGGTCTGAGCCCGCCCAGAGGGCTTTTGATCACCTGAAGACCCTTTTCACCACCGCTCCCATCCTGGTGACCCCCGACGTCTCTAGACAGTTCATAGTCGAGGTCGACGCGTCAGAGGTGGGCGTCGGGGCCGTTCTTTCTCAACGCTCCTCTGACGACAAGGTGCACCCCTGCGCTTACTTCTCTCACCGTCTCTCGCCCGCTGAACGTAACTACGATGTGGGGAATCGTGAACTGCTCGCCATTCGTTTGGCTTTAGGGGAATGGCGTCAGTGGTTAGAGGGGGCGGCCGTTCCGTTCATTGTCTGGACTGATCACAGGAACTTAGAGTACATCCGTTCCGCCAAGAGACTTAACGCACGCCAAGCCCGTTGGGCTTTGTTTTTTGCGCGTTTCAATTTCTCTATCTCTTACCGTCCCGGCTCTAAGAACGTTAAACCCGATGCTCTTTTTCGTCTTTTCGATTCCTCGGAGGTCACCTCGACCCAGGAGGGTATTATTCCTCAGGGTTGTGTTGTTGGCGCAGCTATCTGGGGAATCGAGAAACTGGTTAAGCGCGCTCTTTCTCATTCCATCACCCCACGCAACTGTCCTAAGGACCTCCTCTTCGTTCCCGTTTCTGCACGTTCAGCGGTCCTTCAGTGGGGTCACTCGTCCAAGTTGACTGCCCACCCTGGCGTTGGGGCACTCTCGCTGCCGTTCGCCAACGATTTTGGTGGCCCACTCGCGAACGAGATGCATGTCGTTTTATTGCTTCTTGCGCCGTGTGTGCCCAGACCAAATCGAGTACTTCCCCTCCGGCTGGTCTCCTCAGGCCCCTTCCCATCCCGTCACGCCCTTGGTCACACATCGGTCTTGATTTCATCACTGGGCTTCCTCCGTCGGCAGGCAATACCGTGATTCTTACAGTCGTGGATCGATTTTCTAAGGCTGCTCATTTCATCCCGCTCACTAAACTCCCCTCTGCCAAAGAGACAGCCCAGATTATGGTCAGCCACGTTTTCAAGCTTCACGGTCTTCCTTCGGACGTAGTTTCTGATAGGGGACCTCAATTCGTGTCCCAATTCTGGAAGGAGTTCTGTCGTTTAATCGGAGCTTTCGTCAGCCTCTCATCGGGCTTTCATCCTCAGACCAATGGGCAGGCTGAACGAGCCAATCAGATAGTCGGTCGTATCTTGCGTAGCCTGGCTTTTCGCAACCCTGCATCCTGGGCAGAGCAACTCCCCTGGGCCGAATATACCCATAACTCTCTGCCTACGTCTGCCACCGGCCTGTCGCCATTTCATTGTTGCCTGGGGTACCAACCTCCCCTGTTCTCGTCTCAGGAATCGGAATCTAATGTCCCCTCTGTACGGGCTTTTATCCAGCGTTGCAAGCGCACTTGGATAAGGGTGAGATCTGCCCTTTGTCGTTCGAAGGTTCGTACCCAAAGAGCCACAAACAAACATCGTGTCAAGAGTCCGAGATATCTTTGTGGTCAAAGAGTGTGGCTTTCCACCCGCAACTTGCCACTCCAGTCTGTTTCCCGTAAATTGGCTCCCCGGTTTATTGGTCCGTTTAGGATTTCTAAGATCATCAGCCCGGTTACTGTCAGGCTCAAGCGTTCTTCTGACCTCCGTCGCATCCACCCCGTCTTTCACGTTTCGTGCATCAAACCTGTCGTGCGCGCTCCTCCTCGCCCCTCTCCCGTTCGTGTTGTGGGGGCTCCGGTTTACAGGGTTCGTAGGCTCCTTGATATGCGCCGTCGGGGTCGTGGACGCCAGTTCTTGGTGGACTGGGAGGGGTGTGGTCCTGAGGAGAGAAGCTGGATTCCCTCCCGGGACGTCCTGGACCGCTCGCTCATTGATGATTTCCTCCGTACCCACAAGGTCCCTCCCTTGGGAGCGCCAGGGAGCGCTCGTTGAGGGGGGGGTACTGTCATGGTTCTGGTATCCTTTCTCCCTCTTCTGGCCACACTCGTTCTTACACACGCACACACACGCACACTCCCCATTACGCACACACACCACATGCAGCTCCATTCACCCTCAGCTGTTTCTTGTTTGCAACCAGCAATCGCGCTAATTCTCCTACACCTGTTTTCTCTCCCCCCCTGATTGTGTTTGCTACTTCTAGCTCTCCTTTTCCCTGCCTCTTTGCCAGATTATTCCGTGAGTTTCCTATGCAAGAGGCGCTCCCTTTCACCTGTTTGTTTCCCTTCCTGCCTTAGTCCTGTTTGGTTCTGCTGTATCCTGTGAGACCCGAGATTATACGCCGCTACACCTGGACCTTTTGCTGTACCCTGCTCCTGTCTCTGGAATACCTTCCTATCTGGAATAACGCCCGTATCTACGGCAATTTCTGTTTGTTGTTTATATTAGAGGATTTCTGTTCACCTGGACTGTTACTCTTTCATTATTAAAGACATTGCATTATTACATTTCGCTTTTGGGTCCTTCCTCAC
This sequence comes from Esox lucius, assembly GCF_011004845.1. NCBI lineage: Eukaryota > Metazoa > Chordata > Actinopteri > Esociformes > Esocidae > Esox > Esox lucius. The sequence continues at coordinate 23,624,419 of NC_047590.1, forward strand.
CTGTTATAACAGATGGTTAATTGAATAGCACTCGCTATTAAAAACTTTTGTTTCTGCATACAGATACTGACACTTTTTGCAGTACAAAATCTGCAGTACACCGTAATACTAGTAATAATATTGGCAATTGTTAAGTTTAGTTATGATTATGATTACTTTGAATGGGAATGCGTTGTTGCCTTTTGTAGTGTAGCACATTTTTATTTTATTTATATTTTATATATTCAGATGGCCTTCATGCTACTAGTTTTTCCTCCACAATCACTCAAACCATTTTAGCATGGGTAGGATTTAGGCTTAGATCACTTAACCTGTTCTGAGCGTGTTGTCTGCACAGAGCAAGGCTGTGACGATCTTCGTACAGTGTAGAAAAAAAATCAGTGTACAAGTTCCTGCATAGAGTTGTGGCTCTTCTTCTGTTCCCTTGTCCTGTTAGTCGTCTTTTTCCACTAAGTGAAGCAATATGTTTTTCATTGATGCTGTGCTGAACAAGCCGTGTCCCTTAAAAACAGTATATTTTTAACTAATCGGCGTTCAGCATGCCATCCTGGAACCATTCCCTTTCTACATGACATTGGAAAAAGGAGCAGAACTACTCGTAGGCACACTGATAATCTAACCATTCACATAAACTGTTCACTACATTTGGTAGCAGGAACTCCTCCAACATACAATTCGATCCATTCCCTTTTGCCCAACTGAACATCTCCTTTCGACTCTGTAAATTCCATTGATTATTTCAATACAATCTACAGCAAAAAGAGACTGCAAAAAAACTCTTAAATTATTGAGTAGAGAACTTAGGTCACGATTGCGGTCCCTCTATAATTCTGCAACGCCATAAAGGTTGTTGTTTTTTTAGCATTTTGGAGCCTTTTCTTTCATATATATGTCCATGATCTGGATATGCCAAGCACAAAGATGGACAGATCGAATAGCCAATAGAAAGGTGATGTGGAAATAAGATATGTATCGCCAGTCAATAGTAAATTCCAAATGTCAGACAGAAAGACTACTGAAATGTAATAGATTAGAAAAAACTGTAAACCCTCCCCAAGACTGAAATTAGATAAAGCATGACCCTCCCCCATTTCCCTCCTGTTAAGTTCAGATCTCTCCCAAAATGAAACGGAACTGACAGGAACAAAATCGAATACTGGGATAAACAGGAACAAAATAAACCACGGAAAAGGACGGAACAACGTTACATGTGGTAAAACCAATACAAACAAAGACAAGGAATATTGGGTAAGCTGAAACATAAATATGGTTCCTGTCAAGGGAAAACAGGCGGGGGCAAGAATCGAAGAAAACATGTGTCCGTGATGAAGTGAGGGAGAGAGGGCGTTGGATTCACTGAAGGTGACATGGGGTGTGTACTTTTATCAGCCACTATAGCTTTCCTCCAGCTTCTGTACTTAAATCTCTGGTGCCAGCTGTGTGTTCAATCGATGGTGTGAATTTGTGCATGCATCATCGTGTTTTATATATTTCTGTTGACTGCCTGACCTCAAGAAAAGTTGACACTGATTCATGTTTTCATATAAGGTTGTCATGCAAAAATATCCTGACTCTCTAACTTGAATTACACACTCTCAAAATGGGGTAGTCCTGGAGACTCCACAGGATATTTTAATATTTTTACAAATATTTTATATGTGTTTTTATTGGATTTCAGTACATTTAATAAAAATTAAATGAATTAAAGAAATACAATATTCTTTATCTTTAATAATTCTCTTTGATCAAAACACTGTTTCTGCATTATATTGTATCTACATTACATCTTAGATTCATAACACAAGGGAAACATTTGGCTCAGTTGTCACCTGCAACCTAATCTTATCAGTAGACGTGGGGCCGCTTTCCCGTGGGCTCACCACCTGCATGAGGGACCATAAGGGGTCAGTGCGGCTTGGGGTCTGGAACCACACTCCTTGAGAGAGGATGGACTCTTCACCACTCTGGAGTTGCCAATGGTGAGAGGCGGCGGGCTGGTGTGGGTTTGCTCATAGCTCCCCAGCTCTGCCGCCATGTGTTGTAGTTTACCCCGGTGAACGAGAGGGTCATTTCCCTGCGCCTACGGGTCGGGGATAGGTCTCTCAGTGTTGTTTGTGCCTACGGGCCGAACGGCAGTGCAGAGTACCCGACCTTCTTGGAGTCTCTGGGAGGGGTACTAGAAAGTGCTCCGACTGGGGACTCCATCGTTCTACTGGGGGACACCCACGTGGGCAACGACAGTGACACCTGGAGGGGCGTGATTGGGAGGAACGGCCCCCCTGATCTGAACCCGAGCGGTGTTCAGTTATTGGAACACCATGTTCAAGCATAAGGGTGTCCATCAGTGCACATGGCACCAGGACACCCTAGGCCGTAAGTCGATGATCGACTTTGTTGTCGTTTCATCTGACCTGTGGCCGTATGTCTTGGACACTCGGGTGAAGAGAGGGGCAAAGCTGTCAGCTGATCACCACCTGGTGGTGAGTTGAATCCGATGGCGGGGGGAAGCTGGACAGACTGGCAGATGGCAGACACAAGCGTACTGTAAGGGTCTGCTGGGAACGTCTGGCCGAGTCTCCTGTCAGAGAGATCTTTAACTCCCACCTCCGGCAGAGCTTCGACTGAATCCCGAGGGAGGCTGGAGATATTGAGTCCGAGTGGACCATGTTCTCCACCTCCATTGTCGAAGCGGCCGCTCGGAACTGTGGCGTAAGGTCTCCGGTGCCTGTCGAGGCGGCAATCCCCGAACCCGGTGGTGGACACCGGAAGTAAGGGATGCCGTCAAGCTGAAGAAGGAGTCCTATCAGGCCTGGTTGGCTTGTGGGACTCCTGAGGCAGTTGACGGGTACAGTCAGGCCAAGCGGACTGCAGCCCGGGTGGTTGTGGAGGCAAAAACTCGGGCCTGGGAGGAGTTCGGTGAGGCCATGGAGAAGGACTATCGGCTGGCCTCGAAGAGATTCTGGCAAACCGTCCGGCGCCTCAGGAGAGGGAAACAGTGCCCTACCAATGCTGTTTACAGTGGTGGTGGGCAGCTGTTGACTTCAATTGGGGATGTCGTTGGGCGGTGGAAGAAGTACTTCGAGGATCTCCTCAATCCCGCCGTCATGTCTTCCATTGAGGAAGCAGAGGATGAGGGCTCAGAGGTGGACTCGTCTATCACCCGGGCTGAAGTCATTGAGGTAGTCAAGAAACTCCTCGGTGGCAAGGCATCGGGGGTGGATGAGATCCGCCCAGAGTACCTCAAGTCTCTGGATGTTGTGGGGCTGTCTTGGTTGACATGCCTCTGCAGCATTGCATGGCGGTCGGGGACAGTGCCTCTGGGATGGCAGACCGGGGTGGTGGTCCCTCTTTTTAAGAAGGGGGACCGGAGGGTGTGTTCCAACTATAGGGGGATCACACATCTCAGCCTCCCCTGGAAAGTCTATCCCAGGGTACTGGAGAGGAGAATACGGCCGATAGTAGAACCTCGGATTCAGGAGCAACAGTGTGGTTTTCGTCCGGGCCGTGGTACACTGGACCAGGTCTGTACCCTCTACAGGGTGATGGAGGATTCATGGGAGTTTGCCCAACCAATCCACATGTGTTTTGTGGATTTGGAGAAGGCATTCGACTGTGTCCCTCGCGGCATCCTGTGGAGGGTGCTTCGGGAGTATGGGATCCTGGGTCCTTTGCTAAGGGCTGTCAGGTCCCTGTACGACCGAAGCAGGAGCTTGGTTCGCATTGCCGGCAGTAAGTCAGACTTGTTCCCGGTGCATGTTGGACACCGGCAGGGCTGCCCTTTGTCGCCGGTTCTGTTCATAATTTTTATGGACATAATTTCTAGACGCAGCCAGGGGCCGGAGGGTGTCAGGTTTGGGGACCACACGATTTCGTCTCTGCTCTTTGCAGATGATGTTGTCCTGTTGGCCCCTTCAAACCAGGACCTTCAGCATGCACTGGGACGGTTTGCAGCCGAGTGTGAAGCGGTTGGGGTGAAGAAAGAGCTGAACCGCAAAGCGAAGCTTTCGATTTACCGGTCAATCTACGTTACCTTAGAGATAGGGTGAGAATCTCGGTCACCCGGGAGGAGCTCAGAGTAGAGCCGTTGCTCTTCCTCATCGAGAGGGGTCAGCTGAGGTGGCTTGGGCATCTGTTCCGGATGCCTCCTGAATGCCTTCCCGGGAAGGTGTTCCGGGCCCGTCCCACCGGGAGGAGACCCCGGGGAAGACCTAGGACACGCTGGAGGGACTGTGTCTCCCGGCTGGCCTGGGAACGCCTCGGTGTCCCCCCGGAAGAGCTGGCGGAAGTGTCTAGGTAGAAGGAAGTCTGGGCATCTCTGCTTAGACTGCTGCCCTTGCGACCCGGCCCCGGATAAGCGGAAGAAGATGGATGGATGGATGTGAATAGATGCAATTGACGTTGAATATTACTTATTTTGCTTGATTCCGAATACTGCTTTTTTCTTCATGCTCCTTTGATGTATGTTTTATTTAAGACAACCTATAAAGCCTACGTCATCTTTGCTGCAAATGTTATGACTTGCAGCCTACTAGTACTCCCTCTACCGATTACTCACAAGGAAACAGTGAGTGTGAATTTTATTGCTACAGAACGTTCAAATGCAAAAGTGCATGGTGACTCCATTCCCTGGTATGAAGGGTCTATAGAAATGTGAGTTGTCACGGAAGTGACATGTGCACATACAAATGACAGCGGCCTCCTGTTGCTGTCATTTATATGTCCACATGTAACCAGTGAGTGCTTCAGTTTTTCTGTGTAAAGTCAGCCCCTTTACTTTCATTATGTTTTGCTTTGTACTCTGTGTTTTGTTTTCATTAAAGACCAACATCACCTGCAATCTGCCTGCGCTTGGTTCCTCTCCACCACCACCCGTTAAAGAATGACCGACCACTAAGAAACCAGCAGGTCAGATACAAGCAAAACAAAATATAAATAAAGATAGAAAGAAAAGGAAGAAAACCGCTGTGGCCTCTTGGATCAGCACGAGTCGCCATGGGAGAAGACTGAGATGCCGGAGGAGGAATACCGGCGTCTCGGCTACTTCTTCGGGGAGGACTACCCGATCCTGTGGACGAGAGGGGAGTATTCGTGCCAGAGGGACGACCCCCCGACCCTGCGGACGAGAGGGGAGTAGGCCTGCCGTGGGGGATTGGTTCTCCGACCCCCTCTCATCCGAAGACTCAGAGTCGTACACAGAGTACGACTTCCTGGACGAGGATGCCACGGAGGGGGTGCTTGAGTGGGTCCCTATACTGTGCCAGCTTGTCCTCGCCTTACCCGAGGCCAAGGGGGGCACCAACACGCTGGTGGGATCTCCAAACTGGGGTCGGTGTCCCACTTCCATCCCTAGTCCGGCAGCACCCCAGAGGTTCCTCCAGGATTTTTTTTGGTGGGGGCTAATGGGGTAACCAAGGGGGGCCCCTTAGGAACCTGAGGTGTAGTCCCGGCCTTCTGGTCTTGGCCCAAGCCCTTCCCTGCCGCCTCCCCGACGCTGTCTGGACTGGACGGGTAGTTGCCTGGCCATTCTCCTGGCCACTCCCTGCTCCGCGGCCTGCTGCTCCCCCAGCCGCTGGTCCACGGCCTGCCTTACGTCCGGTGCCAGCCCCAAGGCTCCGGGTGTTCCCAGCACCCCCTGCTGCCCTGGAGCCGCAACCAGCGCCCCCTGCTGCCCTGGAGTCGCAGCCGGCAGCGCTCCCTGCTGCCCAGTGGCCGCAGCCAGCGCTACCTGCTGCCACGAGGACAGCCAAGGACAGTTTGTAATTAAAATAAAACTGCCATTTTGAAACACACCCTCCTCCAATTACTTTTCCAAAATAGGCTTATATTACATTGTTTCGTTGACAGACTTCTAAACTTCTAAACAGCTTCGGCTTCAGATGCATCTATACTGTATCTTAAGTATTGTTCCCAGGTTGGGAAATGTTTGCTTAACTTGAAAATACTGGCTGTAAATCCATTTGGTATGTACAATCAATGTCGAGCACTGTACTGTCTCTCTATTATAATAATAATTTAATTTAATTAATATAGCGCTTTTCTTGGACTCAAAGTCGCTTTACAGGGGAGGTAGATTATAAAAACAGAACAAAACAAGACAAAACAAACTAAACAAGATTCAGGCACAGATGAGAAGGGAGGGGGGCGTGGGGCTACAGATAGGCAGAGGTGAAGAGATGGGTCTTGAGGTGGGACTGGAAGATGGTGAGGGACTCAGATGTGCGGATCTCTTGGGGGAGGGAGTTCCAGAGCCTGGGAGCTGCCCTGGAGAAGGCTCTGTCCCCAAAACTGTAGAGGTTGGATTTATGGATGGAGAGGAGACCAGCTGAGGAGGATCTGAGGGACCGGGAGAGTTGGTATGGGGAGAGGAGGTCAGTGAGGTATGAGGGGGCCAGATGGTGGAGGGCTTTGTAGGTGAGGGCCAGGATTTTGTGAGATAGGAAGCCAGTGGAGTTGTTTTAGGACTGGAGTGATGTGGTGCCAGGATTTGGAGCGGGTGATGGAGCAGGCGGGTGCGTTTTGGACCAGTTGGAGTCGGTTGATGTTGGTAGAGCTGATGCCGAGGAGAAGTGAGTTGCATTAGTCCAGTCGGGAGGAGATGAAGGCATAAATGTGTCTTTCAGCAGCGAGGGGGTGTGAGAGAGGGTCTGATTTTGGCGATGTTGCGGAGGTGAAAGAAGGAGGTTTTAATGACTTGATGGATGTGAGGCTCAACGGAGAGGGTAGAATCAAAGATAATGCCAAGGTTTCGGGCCTGGGGAGATGAGGAGACAATGGTGCCGTTGATGGTGAGAGTGGGGTTATTGGTTTTGCTGAGTGTGGATTTGGAGCCTATGAGGAGGAATTCTGTTTTGTCGCTGTTGAGATTGAGGAAGTTGTGTTGCATCCAGGTTTTAATAGCTGACAGACAGGAGTTGATGTGGGAGAGGGGAGGATTGTGGGGGGATTTGGTGCTGAGGTAGATTTGGGTGTCATCGGCATTGCAGTGGAAGTCCAGGTTAAAGTGGGGGAGTATCTCACCAAGAGGGAAGATGTAGATGATGAAGAGGAGGGGGCCAAGTACGGAGCCTTGGGGAACACCTTGAGTGACTGTGGCTGTGGCAGAGGTGTGGTTATGGAGAGAGATGAAGTGGGATCTGTTGGATAGGTAGGAGTGGAGCCAGCTGAGTGCAGTACCTTCGATACCGAGGTCTTTGAGTCTGGTGAGCAGGATGTTATGGCTCACGGTATTGAAGGCTGCACTCAGGTCGAGGAGGATGAGGATGTTGAGGGAACCGGTGTCAGCAGAGGTGAGGAGGTCGTTGAGGACTTTGAGGAGAGGGGTTTCAGTGCTGTGGAGGGGGCGAAAACCAGATTGGAGGGGTTTGAATTGGTTTTTAGCATGAAGATAGGTTTGTAGTTGTGTGGCGACTATACGTTCCAGGGTTTTAGACAGAAGTGGGAGGTTGGATATTGGGCGGTATTTGTTGAGGGAGGAGGGATCCAGACCAGGTTTTTTAAGGATTGGGGTGACAGCGGCAGTTTTGAAAGCAGAGGGGACAGTTCAAAGGGACAGTGAGGAGTTGAAGAGGTTAATGAGGTAGGGGCATAGAACGGGGAAGCAGGACTTCAGGAGTGGAGTAGGGAGGGGGTCAAGGGAGCAGGTAGTGGGTTTGGAAGAGCTTTTGGACTTTGGAGATTTCTGGAGGAGTTACCGGGTCTAACTGGGAGAGGAGGCAGTGAGGAGGAGGGGTCGGGAGGTCAGGAGAGAAGGGGCGAGGAGGGTCCATGGTGGGTGCTGGAATAGATACTGAGAGATGAGATACAGGGGATAGAGATTGGTAGATTATGTTGATTTTGTCAGCGAAAAAGTGGAGGAATGAGTTGCAGAGATCCGGAGGAGAGGTCGGGAGGGTGTTGGTCCGAGGCTTGATGAGGTTGTTCATTGTGGAGAAGAGGGTTCAGGGGTTTTGGCAGGGGTCGGTGAGGATGGTGGAAAGGTAGGCAGATTTGGCAGCAATGAGGGCATCTTTGTGGGCAGTGAGATGGTGTTTATAGCCTTCATGATGGACTGTGAGGGATGATTTCTTTGTCAGACGGCCAGTTTGTTTCATTTTCCGGAGTGCAGGTGTGTACCAGGAAGAAGAGGTGTTAAAAGTGACAGTTTTTGTTTTGAGGGGGCCAGAGTGTTGAGGGAGGTAGACAAGGTGGAGTTGAGGTGGTTTGTGAGATCATCAGGTGAGGTGAGGGTTGAGTCCAGGTGGAGAGTGGTGGAGAGCAGGTCAGAGAGATGGTGGGGATCGATTGATTTAAGGTTGTGGAAGGCGATTTCTCTGCGGAAGGCGTGGGGTTGGAGATGGGATGGTAAAACGTATCAGTTTATGATCAGAGAGGGGAAAGAGACATGGATGGAGGTCGAGCACCGGTTGGTTAGTGGAGCAGACCAGGTCGAGGATGTGTCCTTTTTCATGGGTGGGGAATGTGACATGTTGGGTGAGAGGGAAGTTATCCAGTAAAATGGCGAATCCTGATGAGAGCTTGCAGGTGGGGGAGTCCATGTGGATGTTTAAGTCACGAGTAGAAGCAGACGTGGAGAGAGAGATGAGGCTAGTGTGAGGAGTTCAGTAAAATCAGAGAGGAAGGAAGGATTTAGTTTAGGTGGTCGGTAAATGTGGATGACTGTCATGGAGGAAAGAGCTTTGAAGGCAAGATATTCAAATGATGATACTGAGGGGAGGGTGAGTTCTGTAATCCGAAAGTTTTGATTGATGATAACAACGAGGCCACCTCCACGGCTGGAGGGGCGGGGTTTGCAGATGTAGTTATAGCCGGGGGGGATGCTTGGTTGAGGGAGAAGTCATTGGGTTTCTGCCAGGTTTCAGTGAGCAGAAGGAAGTCCAGAGTGTTGTCTAGGATTAGTTCATGGAGGTCAGGGGCTCTATTGTTGAGCGATCGGGTGTTGAGGAGGGCAAAGTTGGCATGGTGAGAGGGTGGTGGGATGGGGGCAGGCTGGAGAGATCTGAGGTTGTCCTGGTTAGCAGTGCATGTGGTCGGTGGGGTCTGGGGGTATTGCATTTGATGGGGGACAGTGAGCGGATTTTCAAATGATTGGAGAGCATGATTAAATGTATGTGTAGTCCAGTCCGGGTTTTCTGTGCAGCCAGACGGTGCGTTCAGCCCCATAGACATCATATATAAAGGCCAGATACCTTGTCCGCGCTGTTGGCCAATGGAGGTCGACATTCGCACATGGCGGCCATCTTGCCACAGGCCGCTCGCTCACTCGTAACATTGTGTTTTATGGTGCATGTACTTTTTAAATAACCATAACTTGCAAATTTTTCTACCGATTTTCAAACGGTTTGGTTTGTTATAAACGTCAGAGATGAAGTTATGACACTGCATACATAAGAACCATTAAAACCATGGACTTCCATATGAAAGTATCCTTGAACAGAACCAGATAGGTGTAATGAATAAACAAACACAAGGTATTTATGTTAAATCAATAAATAGGCTACAGAATGGCATCAAGCCATACACTTTTGTACTATTATAATAAAATTACTATTATAAACTAATTTGAATTACTACATGTTTTTTCTTTATGCCGGATAACAAGCATCTCTGAACTGGCATTAGGGTTGTTATTCGTTTATAAAAAAGATATACGAGTATAGTACACATATTCAATACATGCTTTAAAATGTTGTATGCTTAAAACATTTTTACAAAAAAAGACTAATTAGAATTAGCCACCCCTGAATGATCTTTCCACATAAAATATGTTGAATGACATTATCATACAATTCAGACTGTATCAGTGATGATAAGTTCTGCAAAGAAATAGTCAAACAGGCATTTTTCTAAATACTCAAAATGGTTTGTGACACTTCCAGGTATTGTGTATGTCTTAGGGTTAGGGTGTATGTCTTCAGAAAACACATGTTACCAAAAGTAAAAAAACATGGACTGACAAACTGAAAACAATACAAGCATTTGCTGACACTGTGTCACTTAGTGTTGTGGCTGGTAAATATAAATTATGAACCCTACCAGATGCTCTGATGGAGTTGAAGAGAAGCTCCAAGTGCTCCTGGCTGAACCTGTAGGTCAGGACATATTGCTGTCCTTCAAGCAGCACAGGAACCAACCAGATTGAAAATCATGTGCAACTTTGCTGGTTAGCAGCTAAACTGTAACGTTAGCTGCCATAGGTCTCACGCAAAGCTTCTTGTTATTAGCCAGCAAATAACTACAACCACATCCACAAATATTGTAATTTAGACAAAAGATTAGTTGTCATAAAATCGTTATTGGTGTCAGTAAAACCTTTATAATCGAATAGCTCGTTTGTGATATCTGCCTTGATAACTTGCGCAAGTAGTCGTGATCCAACTATGCTGCATGATTTAGACGTTTTTAGAAATGAAAAGCTGCAATTTCAACATTTTCAAGCATTCAGAATTATAGCCACGTTAATAACGTTTGTAAGAAACCAAACCGTTTGTAAATCCGTCAAGGTATCAACGAGATAAGAGTATTTGTGTTAGTGCTGATCACTCACCTTACATCAGGTACCACTGAGCCCGCCAGGAAGCATGCCTGTGACAAGATGGCCACCGGTGATGCCGGAAGTGACTGCGCCTTGAGACGTCTATCCTTTATATATGATGTCTATGTTCAGCCCTATGTGATCCAGTGGATGAACCATTCTGATGACGTGTGACAGGTGCGACAGAGCGTGCAGGTGACCAGATGGATGGAATGGATTGTCCGTGGTGGAAGAAAACAAACTTGCGGCGAGAGCTTCTGTGGATGTAACGGGGTAGACATAGAAGTCCGAGCTGTTTGATGACTGGGATGCAGGATGGAATGGAGTAGTTGACGAGTTCGACCAGTTGCAGAGTTGAATATTTGAACAGAGGTGGATTAATGATGTGAGTGCAAGAATGATCCACAGCATGACAGGAGGAGATGAAAGTCTAGTCTCGGTCATGGCTTGCATCTGGTGGAGGTTGCCTGTAAGAAGGAGGTCAGCAATCGTGTTAGCCGCTGTAGCAGCTTGGATTAGCCGCCATGCGTTTGGTGAACGGGGGCAGCCAGCTAACAGCTAACCGACGAGGTGACTGTCCGGTCGAGGAGCCCAAGCGGCTTCGGGAACCTGCTGAGAGGCTGTCCAGAGATACAGAGGCTGTCCAGAGGTAGGGGTACAGCGAACTCAAACAAACAGGAACACAAGAGAGTAGCAGATGGAGAAGCGGCGAATAAGCAGCGCCAGCGTCATCTCACATCAACAACGTACATAAATAAAGTGTACTCATTACTTTCAAATGTATTAATAAGTCAAAAATTAGAATGTAATATGAGTGTTACGCAGGCTATCTTCCTGTCGATTGTGATAGTTTTAACATCAACACGTCATTTTGTGCTGGAACTGTAATTGTGGAAATAAATAGTTTGCTAAAAAGTATCAGTAATTGCATGGAGTGTAAACAAAAGTTTTTGGTGAAAAAGGGCCAATTTGCGACTGCTAATCAATCAACCATGACTAACGTTATCTGTCATAGCTAAATAACCCTGGAAAGCTAATTAGCCACATATTCACCCAGCGACCAACAATGGTGCTCATGTACGTCCTGTATTCAACTAACTTGAATGTCTTATGTGAAGGATTTTTTTAGATTTTACAGAATGCCCATGTGAAGTTTGAGTGAAGTGTCAATCATTTATAATAATTATAATAATAATACATTCTATTTATATAGTGCTTTTCAGGGACCAAAAGACACTGTACAAAAGTGACATGGAACAGAAAACAAACAGAAACAAAATACATTCTATGAGAAAACTACAAAGATTGACAGTGTGGGATTTGGCAAGGCTATGGGTAGGTGATTTTGAACAGATGAGTCTTAAGGCTTTGCTGAAAGATGGGGATGGTCTCAGAGTCACGGATGATTTTGGGGAGAGAGTTCCAGAGACAAGGAACAACCCTTGAGAATGCCCTGTCACTAATCCCTTTGTGCTTGGACTTGGGGATTATGAGGTGTCCTGCAGTACTGGAACGGAATGTGTGTGTTGGTTGATATGGAAGAAGAAGGTCGGAGAGGTAGGCAGGGGCATTATTGTTGAAGGGCTTTATATGTCAATAGAACAATCTTGTAGTTGATGCGTTGAGAGATAGGAAGCCAGTGTAACTCATAGAGGATAGGGGTGATATGTTGTCGGGTCTTGGTGTGAGTGAGTAGTCTGGCTGCAGATTTTTGAACCATTTGGGGCTTATGGAGGGATGTAGATGTGATGCCAGTGAGTAGGGAGTTGCAGTAGTTAAGACAGGAGGTTATGAATGCAGGTATTAGGGTTTCAGCAACAGGATGGGAGAGGGAATGTCTGAGTTTGGCGATGTTGCGAAGATAGAAGAATGAAGATTTTATAGTCGGTTTGACGTGCTGATCAAAGGAGAGTGTAGAGTCCAGAATGATGCCAAGGTTACGTGCGTGTGGGGGATGGAGAAACAAGGGTGTCATCGATGCTGAGATTGAAGGTGCCAGTTTTGGTGGGGGTGGATTTGGTTCCAATGAGTAGAAGTGCTGTTTTGTCACTGTTTAGTTTGAGGACATTGTACTTCATCCATGCTTTTAATGCAGTCAGACAGGATTCAATATGGGTTAGAGATGGGTTGGTGAGAGACTTGGTGGCTAGATATATTTGTGTATCATCAGCATAGCAGTGGAAATTTAGGTTGAAGTGGCGGAGGATTTGACCAAGGGGAAGGATGTAGGTGATAAAAAGTAGGGGACCAAGTACTGAGCCCTGGGGAACACCTTGAGTGACTGTAGCTGAGTCTGAGTTTAGGCCTTTGAGTGAGATGAAATGGGTTTGGTTAGTGAGATAGGAATTGAGCCATGCAAGTGCAGTTCCCTCAACACTCAGCCCCTCGAGCCTGGTGAGCTGATTCTGGTGGTTAACGGTGTCCAAGGCAGCACTCAGGTCGAGGAGAATCAGGATGTTGAGGGAACCGGCATCAGCAGAGAGGAGAAGGTCATTGACAACTTTGAGGAGTGCAGTTTCTGTGCTATGGATTGGCCAGAAACCAGACTGAAGAGGCTCCTTTTGAGGAGTTAGGCTTGGAGCTGTGAGGCAACAATTCTTTCAGTAGTTTTTGCCAGGAAGGGGAGGTTGGAGATGGGGCGGAAATTGTTAAGGATGGTGTTGTCTAGTCCAGGTTTCTTTAGGATAGGGGTGACAGCAGCAACTTTGTAGCAGGAGGGGACAGTACCGTTGGTGAGGGAGAGGTTGACTATGCTTGTAATGTGTGGACAGAGAGCAGGTATGGATGCTTTAAGCAAGACTGTGGGAAGAGGATCGAGATAGCAGGTAGTATTTTTGGATGTAATTATGAGTTTTGGGATGTAAGGGGTATGAACCGGACTGAATGAGGAGAGGTGAGAGTCCTGGGGAGCAGGTGGACAAATGTGGAGGTTAACAGTTGGGGGTGGGCTGTGGTAGATTTATTAGATAGTGAGGAGTTTATTGTTGTTATTTTATCTTTAAAAAAACTACAAAAAAGAGTTTGCAAGTTTAGTGGAGGGGCTAGAGAGTGAATCATTGCAGGGCTGAAGTAGTTTGCTGACAGTAGAGAAGAGGTTCCAGGAGTTCATACAGGAGCTGTTGAGTTTGTTTGAGATGAAGAGGACCTAGCAGCACTGAGGGCATCTCTGTAAGCTGAAAGGTGGTGTATGAAGGCTTCAGTGTGGACAGTGAGCACCGATTTTCTCACTCGGCGTTCAAGGCGAAAACCAACTTGCTTCATGGTTCGGAGCTCAGATGTAAACCAGGGGGATGAGGAGGTGAAAGAAACATGTCTAGTTTTTAGTTGTGCCAGAGTATTGATGGAGACAGACTTAGCAGTGTTGAGATGGTTAGCTTGTTCTTCAGGTTATTTGATGGTGGAATCAATCAGAAGAGCAGAGCAGATGGCATCTGATAGTTGGAGAGGGTCAACAGCTTTGATGTTACAGAAGGAGATTATGCGCTTGTCAGTGGTACATTGGAAGAAACCTCTCTGTTGTCAGTGGTACGTTGGAAGAAAAGGAGAAATGAATTATCTTGTGGTCAGACAACAGAAATGAAGACAGAGTTATATGGGTGTGGAATCTGAGCATTAACAATTACAATATGAATGTATGTTTCATTGGTAGTAAATGTGCCTAGATAATGAGAACAAAAGAAACCTCTCTGTTTAGATTCTCTCTGTAGGTTGCGCCCTGATAACTACAGGAATGTTTATATTGACCATTTGGCATGGGGGGTTACTGTCTTGGAAACCTGATCTTTGCTAGGTAGACACACCCTTTAATGTATATATCTGCTTGTAACCAACATTACAGTGAGAAGAGATTGAGTGAGAAGAGATTGAGGTTGTGTAAGGAAGACTAGGTCCTTAACCTCATGAACAAGATTATCTAATGCTGCAATAAATAATTGAATTACTCTTTCCCTTGACAAACGGGTATTATTATTTCAACCACTATACATAACGGCCGATTTCTAACATGGGTAATGGTAAGGCCGATGGAGCAGACGAGATCAAGTATGTGACCTTTGATATGGGTGGGAAAATTAACATGTTCTTCATCCTTCATCTTCTTCCGCTTCATCCGGGGCCGGGTCGCGGGGGCAGCAGTCTAAGCAGAGATGCCCAGACTTCCCTCTCCCCAGACACTTCCTCCAGCTCTTCCGGGGGGACACCGAGGCGTTCCCAGGCCAGCCGGGAGACATAGTCCCTCCAGCGTGTCCTAGGTCTTCCCCGGGGTCTCCTCCCGGTGGGACGGTACCGGAACACCTTCCCAGGAAGGCATTCCGGAGGCATCAGAAACAGATGCCCAAGCCACCTCAGCTGACCGCTCTCGATGTGGAGGAGCAGCGGCTCTACTGCAAGCTCCTCCCGGGTGACCGAGCTTCTCACCCTATCTCTAAGGGATCGCCCAGCCACCCTGCGGAGAAAGCTCATTTCGGCCGCCTGTATCCGGGATCTTGTCCTTTCGGTCATGACCCAAAGCTCATGACCATAGGTGAGAGTAGGAACGTAGATTGACCGGTAAATCGAGAGCTTCGCCTTGAGGCTCAGCTCTTTCTTCACCATGACAGACCGATACATCGACTGCATTACTGCAGAAGCTGCACCGATCCGTCTGGCAATCTCCCGTTCCATCCTTCCCTCACTTGTGAACAAGATCCCTAGATACTTAAACTCCTCCACTTGAGGCAAGCACTCTCTATCAACCTGAAGTGGGCAAGCCACCCTTTTCCGAATGAGGACCATGGCCTCGGATTTGGAGGTACTGATTCTCATCCCCACCGCTTCACACTCGGCTGCAAACCGTCCCAGCGCATGCTGAAGGTCCTGGATTGAAGGGGCCAACACGACAACAGTTAAAGGGAGTTAAAGATCTCTCTGACAGGAGACTCGGCCAGACGTTCCCAGCAGACCCTTACAGTACGCTTGGGGCTGCCGAGTCTGTCCAGCTTCCTCCCCCGCCATCGGATCCAACTCACCACCAGGTGGTGATCAGTTGACAGCTCCGCCCCTCTCTTCACCCGAGTGTCCAAGACATACGGCCGCAGGTCAGATGAAACGACAACAAAGTCGATCATCGACCTGCGGCCTAGGGGGTCCTGGTGCCATGTGCACTGATGGACACCCTTATGTTTGAACATGGTGTTCGTTATGGACAAACTGTGACTAGCACAGAAGTCCAATAACTGAACACCGCTCGGGTTCAGATCAGGGGGGCCGTTCCTCCCAATCACACCCCTGCAGGTGTCACTGTCGTTGCCCACGTGGGCGTTGAAGTCCCCCAGTAGAACGATAGAGTCCCCAGTCGGAGCACTTTCCAGCACCCCTCCCAGAGACTCCAAGAAGGTCTGGTACTCTGCACTGCGGTTCGGCCCGTAGGCACAAACAACAGTGAGAGACCTATCCCCGACCCGTAGGCGCAGAGAAACGACCCTCTCGTTCACCGGGGTAAACTCCAACACATGGCGGCAGAGCTGGGGAGCTATAAGCAAACCCACACCAGCCCGCCGCCTCTCACCATGGGCAACTCCAGAGTGGTGAAGAGTCCATCCTCTCTCAAGGAGTGTGGTTCAGAGCCCAAGCTGTATTAACATGTTGGATACAGTTAAAACAGTCCAGGAGAGCGATGAAATCAAAAGTAAGTTTGGAGCTAGGTGAGTCAAAGTGAATCACCCCTCACTGAATGCATGATGTCAGTTAATATGGTGCCCTAGGCAAGATTTTAGATCCAAATGAAATGTCTATTGCATTTGGACAACACACAATTTTACAGCATCTAAAAGAAATGTCTATTGCATTTGGACTGCGCGAAACTTTCACACCATCCAAATGAAATGTTTGGGTTATTTGGATGATGCACGAGTATACACAATGCAAATGCAATGTGTATATCATTATTTATGTTTTTAATAATGTAATTATAATTACAAATTTTAATTATTGTTTGCTTGTCTGCGCAATCCAAATTAAATATACGAGTGGGACATTCAGTATGATTGAGGTGTTCCCATTCCATTACGTCTGTGCACACTGAAAACTCTGTTAGTGGAAACCTGACACTCCACTCCTTGAACAACCTGTATTAACCCATAAGAATCTAGCAAATATTGGCTGGTTAACAGATACGGTTCGTCTAAATGTTTTTAGGTTCAATTTGTAGGCACCATAAACTTGTATGAAAATATATTAAATACTGTTCTATTACATCCTAATCGATATTATGCCATGATACATTTGATTGATATTAAATTCCAATAAAAAGTGTAAAACAGTTTTCCAAAATCACAAAGCACATCATGCTCTTTTTCTAAACAAATTAATGTTCTATATTGGCCTAGTTCTGGTATTTGAAAAAATAAACATTGCTAGTATTAAGTCCATTCAAATGTATAGTTTCTAGGACGTTACACAATTAGAGAAAGATATTGAGACAACATTGACCACTGACCAACAGTAGTAACCAGGCAATAGATGTTAACGAACTTTCAGTTGCACGCCACACTTATTTTGGTATCCCTGCATGCTTGTGTTCCCTGCATAAATGGTGAAAAAAACACAACATCCCAGTAGCCCAACTCATGGAGAATAGAAAGGAAAAAGTGATTTCAGTATCTCATTAGGGCCGCTCTGGATTAGGCATGTCAGATTGCTTATGTCTATGCGTAGTCTGCCTGATACATTCAGGCCTATTCAGTTTTTGAATGGGTGTTGGGAGTAACATTTTGTTATAATTGTAAAATCCGATTATAACAGGGAAGCAGAAAACATTACTTGAGTTGTATCTGTTTTGTCCAGCCTGCCTGGACCTGGTCCCTATATCTGGTCCTTGCGTCTATTTATTCTATCGGCCACTAAATAATATTACTACAGTGAAATCTGTATTTTTCATACCTTCTAAAGGCTTACGCCTTATATTGAGCTATTGATCGGTGCTGGCAGCCTAGCACAAACAAGACACACCCACTTTACCAGTCCTCCATCTGATTACGCACTTGCCACAATGCCATTAATGTAATGCAATATGGCCTAGACTGCTGGTTATGTCGGTTTGCTCCCCGTTTTGCCAAAGATAATTAGCTAAACTCACTATAACAAGGAGATTCCCCACTGTATGTAATCCCTTACTTAATTGATCTTCTCCATTTAGCAGTGGTAGGGCATTCAAATTGATACCTAAAAGACACCTTCCCTGGATCAATGTGAGATATCCATTGCCTGAACATATCGATTTAGACAAAAATCAAGAGTTATCAGTGTTATGAAACTGAACAAGCTGGTCAGAACTGTGGTTACTTTACAATCTCTTTTGAATCCAATAAACTAATCCAGAGTTTTTAGAATCAACGATTCTTTCTAAATATTGAAAATTACACTGATCAGCCATAACATTATGACCACCTGCCTAATATTGTGTAGGTCTCCCTTTTGCCACCAAAACAGACCTCCAATAGAACTCTGAAGGTGTGCTGTGGTATCTGGCACTAAGTTAGCAGAAGATCCTTTAAGTCCTGTAAGTTGCGAGGTGGGGCCTCCATGGATCAGACCTGTTTGTGCAGCACATCCCACAGACGCTCGATTGGATTCAGATCTGGGGAATTTGGAGGCCAAGTCCGCACCTTGAACTTGTTGTGTTCCTCAAACATTTCCTGAATCATTTTTGCTTGTGGTAGGGCGCATTATCCTGCTGATAGAGGCTAATGCCATCAGGGAATACGGTTGCCATGAAAGGGTGCACATGGTCTGCAAAAATGCTTAGGTAGGTGGTACATGTCAAAGTAACATCCACATGAATGGCCACATTGCCAAAAGAATCACACTGCCTCTGGCGGCTTGCCTTCTTCCCATAGTGCATCCTGGTGCCATGTATTCTCCAGGTAAGCGACACACACCATCCACATGATGTTACAGAAAACGTGATTTATTTTTGCACCGTGGTCCAGTTCTGACACTCACGTGCCCATTGTAGGCGCTTTCAACAGTGGACAGGGATCAGCATGGGCATCAGGCACGTGCACAGGTAAGGCTCAACCTGTGCAGAGCACGTTCCCCTTTTTCTACCTAGTGCCCTTTCCAGTCGACATGTGCCTGTCCACCCTGGCGACGTACGTCATGCACACCAATGGGCATGTGTCGTCCGTCATTTTTACTTACATAACTCCATCACATCATCCATCCATGTGAGCTGACAACTCCGCACACTTTTTCAGATTCAGCACATGCGCCTCAGAAGTTCTGTACACGGTACTGATTGGCACCCTGACTGGTCTGTGGCTACGCAGCCCCATACGCTACAAACTGCGAGTCACTGTGTTCTGACACCTTTCTATCAGTACCAGCATTAAACTTCAGCAATCTGAGCTACAGTATCTTGTCTGTTGGACCGGACCACACGGGCAAGCCTACGCTCCCCACGTGCTTTAATGAGCCTTGGCCGCCCATGATCCTGTTGCCGGCTCAACGCTTTTCCTTCCTTGGACCACTTTTGATTAGTACTGACCACTGCAGACTGGGAACACCCCACAAGGGCTGTAGTTTTGGAGATGCTCTACAACAGGTGGTGTAGTGCAGTGTTGCAAGAGCAAGGAACCAGGTGCAGGCAGGTGTAGTCGGTGTAGTCTTTAATTTATATGAAATAAACAAACACCGAGCACAAAACACACAAAAGCAAAGGGCTGACTAAAGCAGCAAAAACAAAGAAATGATACAAGTACTTACACTAAACGACAACATCCAAACATGACAAACACAATGAGCCACAATGTGGGGAGCAGAGGGGAAACATATATACACATACAAACGATTCAAATTGGGACCTGGTGTGAAGGATTGAAAACATGTGACAGTCCGGGATGTGTTCGTGAGAATATGGGAACTTGTGAAAATATGGCACGGTGGCGCTGCTGCTCACCGCACCATGACATTAATATTATATTATTTACTTGTGGATAGTTTAATTGTAAGCAGGTGAGTTTGTACTGAAACCTTTGTATAGGGTTATTGTGATTGGTTGCTAGAGTGACATGATACTGTTTTAGCATCTCCAGAGATTTTTTTTAACTGTTGGCTGTGTAATAAAACCTGGAATAAATATGGAATTAATATGATTGGGTTTATTTGCAACAACCCTTGATCAGTCTAAACAGGTAAGAACCTACAGGACAAGAATATGTGGGAAGAAAATGTAATTGGCTCTTAAAGACATTTTGAGTTAGATACTTCTATAAGCTGCAGATTTTGATTATATTAGTGATTTATTACATTTGTTGGAAGGTTTTACAATTTTGAAAGCTGAAGATTTTCACCTTCCCGGAAACATAACAAATGCTGGCAAATATAATAGTTATGACGTATTACATTTGTGGTAGGCAACTGCTTTAGATGTTAGTGGGATAACTACATTAAAAGCTTCAGATTTGTATTATGTTTGTAGTTTATTACGTTTGTGGGATGCTGTTACATTGGGCTATAATTCATTTCATGCTATTGTTATCTGTTATATGCAATTAAGCACTAATTACAAAATGTGACTAATATTTATCTGGAGGTAAGATTAAATCTTTAATTAAACACACTGTGATAATGTGTAATACATTGTGTCATATGATATTCATAATGAACAAATAGTGTCAATATCCCAGCAATTTAGTCATTGTAGATATTGCCTTTACTGAACTAGAAACATGTGTAGAGTAAGTGTGAGTATACTGAACAAAATTGAATGTGGATAAGGTGAGACAACCGGAATTAGCAACTAATGTTTGGCATAACATCAATACAGTGGGTATTCTTTCAACACGTCACGACAGATTTATAGCATTATGGGTGGCTTTGTGATCTTGTACAGTTTTAAACATTCTCCATAGAGATATTTAGCTTTCACCGAGTTCCAACAACTCATTAAATAAATAATCCTCTGAAAGAGTAACATCACTTCATTCAATTAGTTCAATTAGTAGAGTAAGCTCCTTAATAGCTGAGTCAGTACAGTAGATAATAAGTCAGATGATATCCGTTCTCTCTGCTAGAGATTGAAAGAGCTGAAGCAGCGGGAATTTGCCCGGAACGTGGCCTCCAAATCTAAGAAGGATGGAAGAAAGCAAGAAAGAGCACTACAACGTTTGCATGAGCTGGCTGAACAGAGGCGGGAGGTCAAATGGTGAGAGGAGAAGCATATTGTGTCCCTATATTCTCTTCATCAGTAAATCCTTAAAAGACCGTAGATCAATTTCTAATTACTTTAAATAATAAGTTAAAAAAACATCTACATTTTATGTTGGATGGCTTTTTTTCTCATATGGGTTTAAATGTTAATTCCTTTCTGTGCAGCGCCCCTGGGAGCGGCCCAATGTTCAGATCCACCACTGTTGCTGTGGAGGGTGGCCCCAGAGGAGTTCACGGTGATAGAGCCAGTAGCCGAGCACCTATCTGCACCGGTGTACGTGCAACATGCCCAAGCATCACCTTGGACACAGTTACGGATAACACCAGCCGCATTCAGGCCCAACAGAATATGAGCAGTGGGGTGGGAAAGGGGGATAAAAAAAAAATGTTTTCCTTCTCCTTTCCTAAAAAGGCCTATGTGAAGCTGGAGTCTTCGGCGGCAGTATTCTGGGAGGATGTGGAGGAGGGGTCGAACAGGCAAGCTTGTAAACAGAGACTGAGTGTGCTGCCTGTGGGTCCCAACTCCCCCATGCCTCCTGTTGGCCTTAACTCTTCTAGGGAAAAGGCTCAGCATAACGAGAGTGGAAGTCACATTTCAGACTCAAAGGGTCAAGGGTTACCCCATGCACCATCAAGGTCAGACAGCTCAATACCCCCGGCTGATTTGTGCGCAATCCTCGTTTACTCTGAGAATGTGCCACTTCCCTCTGCACAGACCTCTGTGTTTCATTCCCATTCAAACACATTAGAGGATTGTGGACTGGACAGAGTTCAGGGAAGTCTAAATGTCAACTCTGCTGAAAGAGAAGAACCTGAGGGCCAACAGAGACTGGGGACTGAGACTGACAAAATGATCCTAGCAGATGTCTCCCATAAGGGAGAACTCCCATTGTCAAACTGCACTGATCAAATTAATGAAGCAATTTATACTCAAAAAGTAGACAAAGATCTAAGTGATTTAGAAGGTGAGCAATTGAGATCAATGCCATGTAAACCTTACTGCTCTGTACTAAGTAAAGATGGGAGAACAGTGCTCCAGTGGCCTTCCGAGATGTTGACACTGACCAAGACAAGTCCATCTATTTCCTACAGCTGCAATCCCCTCCACTTTGACTTCAGGGCCTCCACTAAAAGCGTTGGCTGCAAAGTGGTAGAGAGAGATCAGTTAAAGAAATCAGTTGAACTAGCCATGAAGACTGGCATTGATGACAAAACCTTGGAAAAATGTTTGCTACATAGGAGCTTGGTGAGCCCAGAGTGTAGCTTTGTTCAGGAGTGTTGTGAGAGGCCTAAAGGTCAAGACTGTTTGGAACTGAGAAATGAGCTCATCAGAAAGGATGAGCTGTGTTGCAATTATACAGCACAGTTGGCATCCAAAAGCTTGACACACACATCTCTGTCTGTGGACACACATAGGTGTTTTAACAGAAACCACAGAAGAAGGCTGGGGCACAGAGGAACAACTCACCAGGGGAGAGAGAGACATGGAGGAACAACAGAAAGACTTGGTAATTGCCTGACACTTCCCAATCATTGTGAAAGACTTGATGAGCAAATTAGAGCTAACAATGTACAACAATTTCAGCCAGATGAGCCCCCGCAATCACTCTCAGTTGAGAACAACGAGGGGAGAATTGCAAATAACAAAGACACAGCAGGTGTTGTGAGTGTGAGGCAGGCCGTGGCAGAGTGTGCGAATCGCCCAGCAGTAAATCTGCCCCACTCGGATGAGGCTCTCCAGGGTCTAGGACGAATCGTACAGATAAAAAATAAGCATCATCATATTTCTGAACACTTGAATGCTACAGAATACACACCACTCATTTTTGAATCACTTCAGACTGGTCTGCCTTTCGCCATCACAAGCCCAGACCTGCAGAATAACAGAGGTCCCACGCCTCTACATGACCAACCACTCCCTGAATCAGTGCTTGCACAGGTTGGCGGTAGATGTCGAAAGAGAACTATGGATGACCGAATTGTAGTTAGCACTTGTGTGAACCCTTTCTTTAATAAGAGAAGTAAGAGGCGGAAAAGGCGGAGAAGGACATATGGAGATCAGAACATTTCAGTGGCTGACATGAACTGTAGAAAGAGAAATGAGCAGAGCGGAGCAGCAGATGACCTTTACCAATTCAACGGCTCCGACTTCCTCGGACCTGAGGATAGACTGGACCCTGGTGGTCTTAAGAGTATTGACAATGGAAATGGCAGATCCAACTGCATAGGCCAGATCAATGGGTCAGATCTTAACAGGGATGTTTTTTGTTCTGGTGCCAAGGGCTCCAATGTTAGTCTCAGATCTAAGCCTATGATGAATCCAGATCAGCCTAGCTTACATGGTCCGAGCGAGAGCTCCTGTGAAATGTTTTGCAATGCCAAAATGACAGAGACATTTAACACTACTTGCACAGAATTAGAAAAGAACCTATTCAACACAAAGGACTGCTACAGATCCACATTAGAAAGACAGAATGTGTCCCTCTTTCAGCTCCTCACAGACAGAGCAAAGAAGCATTGTCTCCAACATTTCCAAGCCCACAGAATGGCTGTACACCATCAAGCCTTTCATGGCAAATCAAAACTGGTCCGAGCAAGCCCACACGTTCACGCGTCGTCCTCCATAGCACTACACCCAGTAAACCTCCCTCCACCCATATCCACCACTTTCACCATCCGTCAGACAGTCCTCCAGCGTCACACAGACTTAATTCATTCACAGCATCAGCTCATGACTCCTATCCTCCCTTTCACTCATCTGCCTCTGGGAGCAAAGTTCTGCCCACCATGTCCCCGGCCCTTTATTTACTCAGCCCCAATGTCGCTAATGGCGCAACCTGGATTGCACCCTATGACTATGTCTTTTCACCCATTGACGCGCATGTTCTCTCCTGTCTTTCCACCTCAGCACAATATCATCCCTCTACAGCCTTTGTTTTAAGTTTCCATTGCCCTTTATGAAATTATTTGGTTAAGTCTGGTTTTGAATGCATGAGGGGACAGTTTCACAGACAGATTACAGTATGTCTCTCCCAAGGCTAAAAAGTATGCACAATGGAAAGCCACATCATTTCGCCCAAGACCAGGTTTGTGTCTGTCTGAGAAACCAATAAGTCCCAATAAGTTGATGTAATGGCCCAAAGCACTGCCATCCTCTGCTGCTGTGCCCTGCCTATCTGTTCACTCAAACATTCAGGATTATGTGCAAGAATGGGGCCATGGAAAAAAAAAAAAATTTTTGTTATGTTTATTAGCAAGCATACAGTCTGGAAACAGTGAGAAATGTTTTGCCTTGTTACACCTGTTCCTTATATTTTTCCACTGTTTTGCCTGCTTGGTGAGAAAAGTACCATATATTAGCATGCCAACCAGCAACTGTTCATGAGTACTGGAATTTAAACTGGATGCCATGACTATTATTATGTTGGTCAACCAGAGAGGAATAGTCGATGCTAGGGATGTGGAGATCTCGTCATACTCATATCCATGATCTGTTTTTACATGTAATCGTATATACTCATGATCGAAAACTTGGATATATGTTTTAAATTATGGCAAAGTTTATACTTCACCTGTGTGTTATCGCTCCCTCAATCTGAGAGCCTCTAATTGTGATTCTAATATTATATTCCTTTACTCACAAAAGATATGTCGATAGTATAAAAATTATCCTGATAGCCACACCCCTAGTTAATGTAAAACCAAGCAGGAAAATGTTCTTATTGAATTTCACCATTCAAGGTTTTGCTTTTTGATAACTGTAAATCTCAGGACAAGGTTTGTGAAAACATTTGCATTCATTTGCTCAAAATATTGATAAAAAGTAAACTTGTGCGATATACACTCACCTAAAGGATTATTAGGAACACCTGTTCAATTTCTCATTAATGCAATTAACTAATCAACCAATCACATGGCAGTTGCTTCAATGCATTTAGGGGTGTGGTCCTGGTCAAGACAATCTCCTGAACTCAAAACTGAATGTCAGAATGGGAAAGAAAGGTGATTTAAGCAATTTTGAGCGTGGCATGGTTGTTGGTGCCAGACGGGCCGGTCTGAGTATTTCACGATCTGCTCAGTTACTGGGATTTTCAAGTACAACCATTTATAGGGTTTACAAAGAATGGTGTGAAAAGGGAAAAACATCCAGTATGCGGCAGTCCTGTGGGCGAAAATGCCTTGTTGATGCTAGAGGTCAGAGGAGAATGGGCCGACTGATTCAAGCTGATAGAAGAGCAACTTTGACTGAAATAACCACTCGTTACAACCGAGGTATGCAGCAAAGCATTTGTGAAGCCACAACACGCGGATGGGCTACAACAGGCGGATGGGCTACAACAGCAGAAGACCCCACCAGGTACCACTCATCTCCACTACAAATAGGAAAAAGAGGCTACAATTTGCATGAGCTCACCAAAATTGGACAGTTGAAGACTGGAAGAATGTTGCCTGGTCTGATGAGTCTCGATTTCTGTTGAGACATTCAGATGGTAGAGTAAGAATTTGGCGTAAACAGAATGAGAACATGGATCCATCATGCCTTGTTACCACTGTGCACACTTTAGGCCCCTTAGTGCCAATTGGGCATCGTTTAAATGCCACGGCCTACCTGAGCATTGTTTCTGACCATGTCCATCCCTTTATGAGCACCATGTACCCATCCTCTGATGGCTACTTCCAGCAGGATAATGCACCATGTCACAAAGCTCAAATCATTTCAAATTGGTTTCTTGAACATGACAATGAATTCACTGTACTGAAATGGCCCCCACAGTCACCAGATCTCAACCCAATAGAGCATATTTGGGATGTGGTGCAACGGGAGCTTCGTGCCCTAGATGCGCATCCCACAAATCTCCATCAACTGCAAGATCTTATCCTATCAATATGGGCCAACATTTCTAAAGAATGCTTTCAGCACCTTGTTGAATCAATGCCATGTAGAATTAAGGCAGTTCTGAAGGCGAAAGGGGGTCAAACACAGTATGGTGTTCCTAATAATCCTTTAGGTGAGTGTATATCAACACAGTTATCAAAATGCAGAGGTGTTGTAAGCCTTCACCAAACACAGAACTTGGATCTGAAAATCTCCTATGAAAGAAATGATTGGTTTAATAACACATGGAGCCCCCTTGTTATACGTGTTCCTCCTCCATTTTTATATTGGACTCTTTTTGGCAGCCAATGTTAGCCCCTGCCCCTTCTGTCATTTGGCTTTCCCGGCTAGTTGAGGTTTTTAGTTAGTGAATGGAGAGGATGTTTATTAACTAATTATATCAAGTGTTGTTCTCTGTCCCTCTCTCTCTATAATATATACATACAGTGCCTTTGAAAAGTATTCAGACCTATTTACTTTCTTCACATTTTGTTGTGTTATAGACCTAATTCATAATTGATTACATTTAGTTTTTTAAATCAATCTACAAACAATACCCCATGATGAGAAATTGAAAAAGAGTTGTTGTATTTCCCAGAAGCACAGAAACATCATGAGTCTTCCTCTAGCTGGCCGTCCGAACAAACTATGTAACAGGTCAAAATGTGTCATGGTCTGCAGCATTTCTTCAATCACGCCTTTATGGCAGAGTAATGTATATTACAGCAGTTAAACTTTACAGCTAGATGGATGCCAGTCCTGAGTAAAAGGCATATGACATGTCATCTGGAGTTTGCGAAACAGCATCTAGAAAACTCTGAGAGTATGAGGAGAAGATTATCTGGTTTGATGAGACCAAAATCAAGCTGTTAGGCAAGACTGCTAAGTACTGTATGAAAACAAAAAACAAGAAGTTTAAACAATTTTCAGTAGCTCCATAAATTTTTGTTGGCCAACACCTCTCAATCTTTTATCAACTTATGTTTAATGAAATATTTTTTTTTTTACAATATCTTAACAAAAAAGCTAAGGAAATAGATACAACAATATATATATTTTGAGACTACTAAAACAATTCTCAATTAGATATTTCAAATTAAATGATTTGTTCAGTACTGAAAACGCTTGCGGGAAATACACAACTTTATTAAACAAAAAATAATGCGACAGAAATAAATGAGCCAAACAGAGATTGAGAACCTGTGACTTAGCTTTTATATAGGTTTTGTTTTCTTTGTTTTAAGTAATGCGCCAAAAACACAAGAGTTATACTTAACCCAAAGCAGGTTTACTTAACCCAAATAAGAAAAATAAATCAAAGTGTGGTTTTACAAAGACCAAACAAACAGTATTCTTCTTTATAAAAAGAACATTAGAGATTACAGGGTTTACATAAATGGAGGCTAGAATACAGTAGCATGTAAAAAGACCACTTCGGGTGCATAATGTCCCAATGCATTAGCAGTGAGTGTTTAACTGGTGCGTAATAATGAAAGCAGTGAACAGGTAATTCCCGAGACATCTCGTTGGTCGTTGGTTGTTCTCCCTCTAATTGCTTCACTTGGCAGGGAGGTAGCGTAACTCTCGCCTTGATGCCCTCCTCAAACTCAGCGTCTGAATACTCAGCCTGGTCTGGTTTTCAGGGAAAAGAAACAGGCGCAATTAACAATAACCAGTGAATGCAATTGTCTCTACCCCTACTCATCCACCAGGCTGGAGTTGTCCACTGTGTACAAAATGTGCCAGGCTGCCCGAACGCTAACAGTACATTCAAAACTTCAAACAAACAACAAACAAACAATATTTTCTACCTATAATGCAACATGTTTCAAAGCATCTTCTTGGTGATTCTACACATACATATTAACAAGAAAACAGGCAAGCCTAGTTCGGCTGGCCCACAATAGAAAGTGTTGCAATCTCAAGATTCAAACCCTGGTCGCCCAAGTGAAAAGTTGTCATTAACCATTACACCACAGAGCTGTACATTTGCTGGTTGTCAGTAAAGCCTCTTGCCTATACTGACACCCGGCACCTGTATATCCTGAACAAATCCTCTTTTGCCACTGGCCGTTTTTTTTTTTTCTCCAAAAAAGTTGAAAAGGAATGTTTTGAGTGAGGAACAGAAGCATTCAATTTGCAGTGGTGTCTTATTTTTAATTCTTCTGTTAAATGTGATTTTCTGGAATTTGTTTTTAGATTCCATCACTCACAGTTGAAGAGTGCCTATGATAAAAATTACAGACTTCTACATGCTTTGTAAGTAGGAAAACCTGCAAAATCGTCAGTGTATCAAATACTTGTTCTCCCTACTGTATGTCTTGGTGACGGTAAAGTGTCATTGTTTGACTGTGTAGTCCATCTAATACTTTTGTTTTTTTTCATGAAAGAAACATGCAAATTCATTACATCTCCCAGTGGACACAAGTTCTGATGCTATCTGCTTTAGGGGGGTTGTAAGCTTGTTAACCATGTTAAATAGAGGGCAGGTATTGTTGATATTCTTGTTGATCATTCCTGATAAATGTTGCTGTCTGGCCCTCTGTAACTCATGGTTGAAGCTACAAAGGCTTTGTTTATAGATGTCATAGTGGATTTTAAGTATAGTTTTTCTCCACTTTAAGTTCTGCTTTCCAACATTCTCTTTTCAGGGCATTTATCATCATGGTGTTTCTCCACAGTGCTTTCTGTTTGCTCAGAGATTTCTTTACTTTTACCGGTGCAACACGATCCATGACATTCAATATTTTGGCATTAAAATTATCCAGGAGCACATCAACTGACTCTGCAATTATTGATGGTGAGACTACTATGGCCTTCATAAACTGAGATCAAAAGTGTCAAGTAGTGCAAAAAGTTCTTAGGCATTATTGTCTGTATTATTATCCATGTGGATGTTAAAATCCTCTGTTATAATAAACACGTTATAATCAATGGCTATAACAGAGAGTAGTTCAGCAAAATCCTCAATAAAATTTGTAGAGTATCGTGGAGGTCTGTAAATGGTAAAAAAAAAAATTGGGACCACCTTTCAAAGTAAAACATATTTATTCAAAATAAATAAAGTTAGTACTGCCTTTTATTAATCTTTCTTTTAGCTCACTCAAATATCATGTTTGATTTGTATGCTTGGTTTTTAGAAGTGCAGTTTTCTTTTTATGCTGTGTCTTTCATGATGAATTTATTTCTAGTATACCGCATGTTTCTTTTTCTTTTTAGGTGTAATAAATAAATAAAGCACCTTGAAATGCCCCTGTGTATGTGTTATTCAAATAAGCTTTTTTTTAAATACCCAGGTACTTAATTATTATTTTTAATTTCACTATCAGCCCAGTTTCAGATTTTAATGTTTACGCTTTTGCACAGAAATTATAACATTTTATTTTAATGTTGATATATCTTAGAGTTACGTTGAATTCCGGTATCTATTATAAAACAGTGTTTACAATTTTGTAAAGGGAGAATTTATTGCAGTGTTTTACAGGTTCAAAATACTTTTAAAATGTATTCTTAAGAATCATTTTCTAGACTTAATAAATCTCACCTTGGTGGAGAATTTCTTTTTAATTGTGTCATCTATTATCTAGCTGTATTATACTGACATTTTCTTTGTAAATAAAGCCTTTTTATATTTCTTAACTGGAAGTGTCTCACTGTTATACCACCCCATTTCCAAAAATGTTGCATAATGTAAATAAAAAGAATATGCAATGATGTGCAAATTATTTAAACCCTATAATCAATGGGAAATAGTGCAAAGACAACATATCAAATGTTGAAACAGAGACATTTTGCTTCCTCAAAAATATATGCCCACTTTGAATTTGGTGCCAGCAACACGTTTCAAAAAAGTTGTGACACAGGCAACAAGACATGCTTAAAAACTAAACCTGGTGAAATAGCACACAACTAATTAGGTCAACTGGCAACAGGTCAGTTACATTATTTGGTATTAAAAGATCATTCCATAGAGGATGGGTCTGTCAGAAGTGAGGGTGGGGAGAGGTTCACCACTCTAAAAGATTGCACAGGCAAATAGTGCAACAATTTTAGAATAACATTTCGCAACATAAATCAGTCTCTGATTTAACTCCTTATACAGTGCCCCGTGATTTCACATTACAATTCTGGAAAAAGTTAAGAGACCACACCTAATTTTTCTTAAATCAGCATCTCTACTTGTATGGCAGCCACTCCATTTCAGTGTCTGTTAAATTCCAACACAGGCACACCTCATTTTATTTAATGAGGTACTGATTAGTTGATTACCTGAATCAAATCTAATTTAACAAGGAAAAGTATAGAAAACACTGCTGTGGTCATCATTATCCTCTTGCACTAAGACCAGCTAGATGGCAAAAACAGTGCAAATAGTACCTCAAAGGTAATTTGAATAAAGAAAAAACTATTCAGCATGACAGAAGAGTTGAAAAGAAATGCTTTGAGTGAGGAAAAGAAGGGTTCAATTCTGACTTTACTGACAGATGGATACAGTGAGCGTCAGGTTGCTTCCAACCTGAAACTTTCAAAGACTCCGCTTCATAAGAACAAGATCAAGCAACAAACATTGGGGACAACAAAGCTACAGACTGGCAGAGGCCCAAAATGAATGTCCACTGACCGAGACCGTCAACTAATTTGAATGTCACTCAGCAACTGTAGGATGATATCAAGTGACCTACATAAAGAATGGCAAACAGCAACTGGGGTGAAGTCCATGGCGTGGACGGTTGGAAACAGGCTCCTTGGGGCAGGGCTGAAGTCGTGCAAAGATGCTTTACAGAGACACCCGGCCTTAAACCCCAAGGAGCAAACAACAGTAGTGTTGAATTTCAGTGGCTAGGAAAAACTCCCTAAGAAGGTTGAATTTTAGGAGGAAACCTAGAGAGGACCCAGGCTCAGACCAGTCCTCTTCTGGCTGTGCCGGGTGAGATATTAAGAGTCCAATTGGAATAATAAATACATTTCTCTGGGCTAAATCCAGAGTCTATTTGATTTTAGACTAGGTCAGAAGTATGACCAGGTGGACAAGGACAGGGACAGCAACGGGCCCCCCAAACCAGGTAATCCGCAGGTGTGGACCAGGACCTCATCTCCTTCTAAAATTCAAAACTTCTAAAATTCATATCCCCCAGCAAAATAATATAGCAGCGTAACACCTTGGAACTGAGACGGGGGGGTCCGGCGACACTGTGGCCCTACCCGGGGGAGGCCCCGGACAGGGCCCAACAGGCAGGAAATCAATCCAACCACATTGCCAGGCATCAACCAAAGGGACACCCACCAACTGCAACCCCCCTGAATGAGGGTCGAGTATTGCTAGCGGCGTACAGCCCAATTGCACAAGTGCGCAACAGAGAGTCAACAACAAGCCAGTGACTCTTCCCCCGAAAGGCATTGGAGGGAGGGCATCCCAGTGGCAACGAGAGCCCACCTGGCAAGACAGCAAGGGTGGACAGTATCAAGCCTACTGGTCACCTTCACGCCCCCGGGCCAGGCTACACCAAGACCTGAACCCCATTGAAAACCTCTGGAATTTGATCAAGAGGAAGATGGATGGTCACAAAAAAAAAGCCAGGCTACTTGAGTTTTTTACCAGGAGTGGCATAAAGTGTTATGGAAATTTTGAACTAAGGTGCATTTGAGAAATGTCTGTCTTTCCATTGGCTGATATGTAAATCTGTGCTTTGATTGTGACACACATGTCTGTATAATATCAGAGGATTATTAGGTATTTGGGCCATGTCCTCCTGCCTAGAAGAAGGATGTATTCTCTGTCGTCCTATACAAGTATGAATGAGTTACTAGTTAAAGATGCCGAGAGGGGTCTGGTGTTTGAATAGGAGACATCCTTGACCAGCTCGGGTGGATTAGAGGGGTACTCGTTAATCTGTATAACCCTTTAGTGTCTCTTTTGACTATCCAGACATTGTGTATCCTCAGGAGTTGAGAAGGATAAGGTGGGGTGACAGCCCGCCCTTTGGGTAAACTTTTATGTGACAAGACAGATGGGCAACCACTTACCACACCCCTTTTTCAATGTAATAAATATGGATTGTTCATGTATGGAGTGAGAGACTCCTCGGATGATTATGTCTGTAAGCGTTTGACGCGTCTCTCTCATTTGCAAATGATTTAATAAACTGTTAATTTGTGCCAAGAGTATTTCGTCTCTGTACTTCCTTCTTAAAGAGTTCTGATCGATAAAATTGCCATCACAAAAGTCACCCAACAGCAATGTGATAGACTGGTGGAGAGCATGCCAAGATGCATAATTAAAAATCTGTTTTATTCCACCAAATATTGATTTCTGAACTCTTCCTAAGTTAAAACATTAGCATTTTGTTGTTGAAAAATGAATATGAATTTGTTTTCTTTGCATTGTTTGAGGTCTGAAAAGAATGCATATTTTTTTGGTTATTTTGACCAGTTGTTTTCTACAAATAGATCCTCTAAATGAAAATATTTGTATTTGGAATTTGGGTAATGGGTAAAAATTAAGAGACCACTGCAAAATTATCAGTATGGTTTTAAATAGGTTAGTGTTTGAGTAATGTTGTCAGTAATTTAAAGAATAAAACAAAACTGTACATTTTACTCAAACACTAACCTATTTAAAACCATACTGATAATTTTGCAGTGGTCTCTTAATTTTTTCCAGAGCTGTATATGTAACCTTAAAAACTCCCCTGAGTATTTCTTACAATAGTGATGGCCAAACGAGGCCTTGTTGAATGAATCAAAGCCTCGTCTAGATAGCGCTCACTGAGGGCACCTACTGGTTGAAATCATTAATAGCAGGTAAAATAATGATTACCCCAATGATGTTGCATTGGCTCAACGGAAGTCATCCACTTCAATAAGGACTCAGTCATAACTCGCAATGAAAAGTCAATATAGTTAATATAACATACAAAATTACCATACAAAAGCCTGTTCACACAATACATTTTTGTATTCTTATTTTTTCCTAAATGTTTGTTTTTATATGCATAAGTAATGTGTAAATGCTGAATGTAAAAGTACACGTTAAATCAGTGAGTAATGAAATAAAGAGAGACGTCATTTGTGTGTACTTCAAATGTACATGTGTTTTGAACTGGCAACAGTGCTTTTGTAACTGGACAGTGAGGGGAGAATAATGCTTTTGTAACAGGGAAATATCTTATTCCAAAAGTATCACAAGTAACAATCTGGACTCAAACACAATCATGTTGTACAACACAGAAGTGAAGCTTCATACGTCATCTAAGCTTAATTTCCTTTTTCTGAAACTGGTACCCGAAGCTTTGTTACAACCTGCCTCGCTAGAAAATCTTGAAGCGCGTACCAAAGCATGGATTCAAGCGTCCCATCACTATCTTACTGGAGCACTGAATATTTTTTTCTGCAAAAAGTATCCCTTGTACATAAAAGTGGGGGGTTTGCTCCACCTTAAGATATTCTTCACCTTATGTAAAGTATACAATTATGTAAAGTTACATATTTCTCATTATATATACACCACAGACATTTATTTTGGAAGAAAATCAGAAAATCTAATTGTTGCTGCAGACCTTTATTTTGAAGGCACAATACGAAAACCAGAGGTCTATCCATTAAGCGTTTTAAAGATAAAATTCTACCAAAATGTCCCGAAAAAGTCCAAATTGTACCACTGTACTTGAGGTCAAGGAAAACTTTCATGACACTGTTATGAAAGTCTTTGACAGTGTTATAACACTTCATGACATCTTTATGACAAGTTCAAATTGTACCACTTTAGTTGAGGTCAAGAAAAATATTCTTGACACCATTATGAAAACATTTGACAGTGTTATAACACTTCATGACATCTTTATGACAAATCCAATTTGTACCACTGTAGTTGAGGTCAAGAAAATTATGCACAACATTGTTATGAAAGCATTTGACAGTGCTATAACACTTCATGACATCTTTATGACAAGTCCAAAGTGTACCACTGTAGATGAGCTCATGGAAAATATTAATGACACAATTATAATGGTCTCATTATAATTCGAACCAGCAGGCTCAGGAACACTTTCTTTCCATCTGCTGTAACCCTGCTGAACTCTGTGACCCATCACTAACCCTATTCACCCGTTTACTACTGGACTCTGACACCGCCTTGCAAAGTCTGAAGTTTTCTGTTGTTACAGGTACATGTCTACCTCGGGAACCTCATTGCTGCTATTCCTGCATTTCAGTTGCACATGCTACCTCACTCCTTCAATTTCATTGTACTGTACTTGTTCAATTACAATAAAGTTGAATCTAATGTAATGTTGTTGTGGTTAATGTCAAGTTGTCATAACAAAGACACTGACAGGATATTTTGTCTTAGCTAATGTCAAGTTGTCATTACAAAGATATTGACATGTTCTGTTGACTCAGTTAATGTCAAGTTGCCATAACAAAGACATCACAAACAATGTCAACCTTGCATAGAAAATGACATAATCAACCAAATGACACCTAATTATAATATTCATTAACGTTCATAATGATTCCATCATGTGTCATGTCATGGTTATAAAAGTATCATGACAATGTCATGTCACTCTTATGCATACCCCTTCAAATAAAGTATTACCAAATATTCTAATGTACATAGAAAGGAGTAGGTACTAGGTCAGTGTTGCTGGTTGAGAAGCCTTATGGCCTGAGTCTGGAAGTGTGTGCCCTGATGCTACAGTAGCATCTGCCAGATGGCAGCAGTGTGAACAGACCATAGCCTGGGTGGCTGTAGTCTTTGATGATGTTCTGTACTTTCCTAAGGCATCGTGGGTGGTAGATGCCTCGCACAGAGGGGGTGCACACCGCAGACTTCGCCACCCTCTGGAGGGCTTTGCAATCAGCAGTGTAGGAAAGGAAAAATGTCAATTCCATGTTTATTTACATATTCAATGATTCTTCTTAATTTTTATAGACATGTATACCTATGTACTTAATTTCTATCCTAGTAGGCAATCATTGCAATGTTAATGGTTGACAGAATTTTCTATTAGGTATGAATGCAGGGACAAAAGGTTTCCTTTTAATTGTCTAGCTTGCTTGCTTCTCAAGATAACTCCACTCAGTCTTATGTTATGGCCCCAGAACGGATTGTAATGTGTCTCTAAATGATAAGGGGTCTATTCTTCAAGGCTATTTTTGTTATCCTTTGGTCAATAAACCAAACCCAAAACCTTTAGTTAGGGATAATAAACCAGAGTGGAGTTTGAGAAAGCACTCGCTAGCATTTTCCTGAATTCTGAATGCTTCTCTGCTCTTGCAAACACCTCAAATCTCCAGAGTAATTTAATATTTTATACTTGTACTGTTATTGTAATACTCTCAATATATATACATTTGTTACATTAATTCATTGACTATATAGAATTAATCTAAAACGGCTCCAACTACAGTTCCACCAGCCGTAAAGCAGATGATGTACCAGGCAGTAATGCAGCATGAGTGGATGCTCTCAATGGTGCATCTGCAGATGTTGGTGAGAGTTTATTAACACTATTTCTAAAGGTCTATAAATGAAACCAAACATTTTCAGATTAAGTGTACAAATGGTTCAAATGTGCAATGTATTGGCATACAGTGCCATAAAAAGTTATGGCCTCCTGTCAGATTTTTGACATTGAACTTCTAGGACTGAATGTGCCATAATATGAAATAAATGAAAAAATAAATTAATATATAAATAAATATATAAAAAATGTAATACTTAAATATATAAATAAATGAATACACATTGCATTTGCACTGTGTATACTTATGCATCGTCCAAATGAAATAGACATTCATTTGGATGGTGTGAAGTTGTGCGTCATCCAAATGCAATGGGGCGGGACCTCTCCCATTTGATAGAGCCGTCCACATTGGACTGTGTGTTTTATGCTTGGACACTTGAGAAGAAACCATCAGATGAGGGCTCTCAATCATGTAGCACACAAATGAGTTTCAGTGTTTCTTTGTCCATTATGGATACATAATTGGGTCACTTAGAAAATTATTTAACCAGAGAATGTATGTTGTTAGCATGTGTATAGGTTTTCAGTTAGGCTACTTTCATTGTGGCAAGTGCATGATCAGATGGAGGACTGGAGAAGTGGATGTGTCTTGTTTGTGCAAGGGTGCCAGCACCGATCTATAGCCCAATAGTAGGTGTAAGGCTTTACAAGGTATGAAAAATACAAATTTCACAGTAGCAATGTTTTTTAGTTGCCAATAAAATAAATAGACGCAAGGTGTTTAACAGAGGGAGCTGGGCCAGGTCGCGGCAGGCTGGACAAAACAGACACAACTCAACTCATGTTTTCCACTTCCACGTTATAATCGGATTCAACAATCATAACGAAACGTTACTCCCAACACCCATTCAAAAAAGTTGATAGTTCTGAATGTATCAGGCAGACTACGCATAGACATAAGCTATAAGCTTATCCAGAGCGGGCCTGATGAGATTCTGAAATTGCTTTTTCATTTCTATTCTCTGCGTGTTGGGATACTGGTTTGTTGTGTTTTATTCACCATTTATGCAAGGAAAGCATGCAGGGCTGCCAATATGTGTAACTGAAACATCGTTAACATCTATTGCCAGGTTGCTACTGTTGGTCAGTGGTCAATGTTGTCTCTATATCCTTATCTAATGGTGTAGCCTCCTAGAAATGATACATTTGAATGGGCTTAATACTGCAAATGTTTTCTATCAAATCCCCAAACTAGCCCAATATAGAACACTAATTTGTTTAGAAAAAGAGCAAGATGTGCTTTGTGATTTTGGAAGATAAAATTGAGATGAAATTAAACAGTATTTAATGTATTTTCATACAAGTTCATGGTGCTTACAAACTGACATTTCATTTGGATGCGGTAAATTTGAGTGTTGTCCAAATGGAATAGACATTTAATTTGGATGGTGTGAAGTTATTCATCATCCAAATGCAATAGACATTTCATTTGGATGGTGTTAAGTTGTGTATCGTCCAAATGCAATGGGGCGGGACTTAACCCATTTAATAGAGATGTCCTCATTGAACTGCAGGGTTTTATGCTTGGAACTGTGATTGGACACTTGAAAGCATGTGTGCTGTCAATCAAGTAGCACATGAATGGGTTTCAGTATTGCTTTGTCCATTATTGATAAAAAGTTGTGCCACTTTGAAAAGTGTTGTTATAATATATGTTGTTAGCATGTGGCCTGTTGTCAGTCACTTTCATTACAGCAAGCCATGATCAGGTGAAGGACTGGAGAAGGGGGTGTGTCTTGGTTGTGCCAGGCTGCCAGCACTAGTTCAATAGTAGGCGTAAGCCTTTTCTTTGAGCTGTTTGAAAACATTCAGAAAAATACAGAATTTACAGTAGTAGCATTTTTTTGTTGACGATAAAATACATAGATGCAATGTGTTAAACAGGGGCAGTTGGGCCAGGTCGCGTAGGCTGGACAAAACCCACACAAATCAAGTCACGTTCTCCATTTCCCCAATATAATCGGATTTAACATTCATAATCGGATTTAACACCCCCCAAAAAAATTACATTTGCAGACAACACGTTGACATTACAATCTTACAAGCTTTTTCCTTTTTATTCTCTGCGAGTTGGGCTACGGTTTTGCTGTTTTATTCCACATTTATTCCCAAGTCATCTAATATACAGTGAGGGAAACAAATTATTTGATCCTCTGCTGATTTTATATGTTTGCTCACTGACAAAGAAACCATCAGTCTATAATTTTAATGGTAGGTTTATTTGAACAGTGTCAAACATTTTATACATTGATCTGCATTTTAATGAGTAAAATAAGTATTTGCCCCCTCTGCAAAACATTAGTACTTGGTGGCAAAACCCTTGTTGGCCACCAGGTTTGCACACATCTCAGGAGGGATTTCATCCCACTGCTCTTTGCAGATCTTCTCCAAGTCATTAAGGTTTTTAGGCTGACGTTGACTCGAAACTTCAGCTACCTCCACAGAATTTTCTATGGGATTAATGTCTGGAGACTGGCTAGGTCACTCCAGGACCTTAATTTCCTTCTTGTTGAGCCACTCCATTGTTGCCTTGGCCGTGTGTTTTGGGTCATTGTCATGCTGGAATACCCATCCACGAACCATTTTCAATGCCCTGGCTGAGGGAAGGATGTTCTCACCCAAGATTTGACGGTACATGGCCCTGTCCATCGTCCCTTTGATGCGGTGAAGTTGTCCTGTCCCCTTAGCAGAAAAACACCCCCAAAGCATAATGTTTCCATCTCCATGTTTGATGGTGGGGATGGTGTTCTTGGGGTCATAGGCAGCATTTCTCCTCCTCCAAACACGGCGAGTTGAGTTGATGCCAAAGAGCTCAATTTTGGTATCATCTGACCACAACACTTTCACCCAGTTCTCCTCTGAATCATTCAGATGTTCATTGGCAAACTTCAGACAGGATTTCAGTCCTTCACGTCGTAGTGTGTTACCAATTGTTTTCTTGTTGACTATGGTCTCAGCTGCCTTGAGATCATTGACAAGATCCTCCTGTGTAGTTCTGGGCTGATTCCTCACCGTTCCCAAGATCATTGATAATGAGAACGGTGAGATCTTGCATGGAGCCCCAGACCAAGGGAGATTGACAGTTATTTTGTGTTTCTTCTATTTGTGAATAATCGCACCATGGAAGAAAGACAATTCCAACCTTGTGTAGGTCTACAATCTTGTCCCTCACATCCTTGGACAGCTCCATGGTGGAGAGTTTGGAATCTGATTGATTGATTGCTTCTGTGGACGGGTGTCTTTTATTCAGGTAACAAGCTAAGATTAGGAGCACTCCTTTTAAGAGTGTCCTGTATAAAACACATCTGGAAGCCAGAAATCTTTCTGATTGAGAGGGGATCAAATACGCATTTCACTCATTAAAATGCAAATCATTTTATACAATTTTTGACATGTGTTTTTCTGGATTTTTTTGTTGTTATTCTGTCTCTCACTGTTCAAATAAACCTACTATTAAAATTATAGACTGATAATTTCTTTGTCAGTGGGCAAACGTACAAAATCAGCAGGGGATCAAATTATTTTTCCCCACACTGTACATGATTGACAACCCTCATCTGATGGTTTCTTCTCAAGTGTTCAATCACAGTGTTCCAAGCATAAAACACACAGTCCAGTTTATTTATATAATTAATTATTTAAGTTTTATTTATTTATATATTCATTCATATATTTATTAGTTTCATATTATGGCACTTTTAGTAAAATTCAGGCAAATTTTTTGGAGAATTTGGTTAGATCTATTTGTGAGTTGTAGTAATATGTAGAGGGATTCTTGGAGGAAAAGGTGACAAGGCAGATTCTTGTTTAATTTATTTGGTGTGCTATAGTAGGTAATCAAACATTACATCTTCAGGTGTGAAAACGTTATTGCCCCCTGCCTCCATGTAAACTCAACCGAATGAAAGGGATTATTAGGGTCACGTGTTTCAAAACCTTGCTAAACAATCAGGCCTGAATTATACTAACCCTTCCCAATATGAATCACATTAACTTTGGCTCTTGTCATAAGATGGAAGTTGTCAGCTATATCATATACTTGGCCTCTGACTTGCTCATGGTGTCAATGCAATTTCCACCTCTTCACTACCAAGGGCATGTTTGGCTAGCACTTCAGCTGCCTCATTCCCACTGACCCTAACATGTGCTGCTGGGACCCAGGTCAATGTTATCTGAACCCCCTGCTTTAACTCTCAGCCACACATTTGCAGAATCTTATAAAACAGGTCTTGTGTACCATTTGATCTACTTGACTGAAGTTCCTTAATACAGTGCTAGAGTCAGAACTACTCTGGTTTAATGTATGGTAGGGTCGGAGATCCCATATCCCTGTAGATTGATCTAACATACTGCTCCAAAAAATTAAGGGAACACATAATGATCACAATATAACCCCAATTAAATTGAACTGTCCAGTTAGGAAGCATAAGTGATTGAGTATCAATGTCACCTGTTTTGGTGCAAATGACAACATGTGCACTGGAAAGGCAACAGCAAGACAACCCCCAAAAATGAAATGGATTTGCAGGTGGTGGCCACAGACAATTGATCTCTCCTTTTCTTTCCTGACTGATTTTTCTCTAGTTTTGCTTTTTGCTAGTGTCCTTGTGACTACACTGTAAAACCTAATAAGTTCAGAATACTCAAAACTTTTGTGGAAACTGATTACATCAAAATATTTAAGTCAACTAACTTAATTTTGTTAAGTAAGTACTTACTTAAAATGTATTAGAACTTAATAGTTAACATTTTTTATTTCAAGTTTACTGTACATAAAAATATAGAGGAAAATAATTTCCCAATATGCATTGCCCTTTAAATGAACTCTAGAGTTACCACCCATGACTGTATTTGTTAATGCCTGAGACATGGTTATTGAACACATTTATTCCTTTTGTCAATTCCTTGCCAACTGTTATAAAATTTTGAACTGTGAATAGTAAATAAATCCTTATTTTGAAGTCTTGTAAACCCCCTACAACGAGCTCATGGACTGTTAATTTCAGATGCCATCAAAATATGCAGTGATATGTAGGTTGAAATCCTACCAGAGTGGCTAGAAAGTCATGTTTAAATAACATTCATAAATTCCTATTTGTACCAGTACATCTGACACTAAGATGGATATTTTGTGTAATTTTTACAATCATTTCAGTAGTGGGTGCAAAATATATGTTTGACTAAATTATTGGATTACTTTGTAATTGATGTTTGTGTAATTAAGATGAATTAATCAGTCAAAGTACATGCAAAAAAAGGATAATAAAATGTTTCGAAAATATCAACTTGAATCTAACATTGAGTTACACTTAGTAGAAACATTTGAGTGAGAAATACGTTAGGGTTTACAGTGTACTGGTAGCATGAGGCGGCACCTGCAACCCATTCAGGTTGCATAGGCAGTCCAGCTACTCCTGGATGGTACGTGCCGTCACAAGAAGGTTTGTTGTGTCTCCCAGTACAGTCTCAAGAGCATGGAGGAGATACCAGGAAACAACCATTACACAAGGGGAGCTGGACGGGGCCATAGAATGGCATCAACCCAGCTGCAGAACCAGTATCTGCTCCTTTGTGCGAGGAGGAAGCACTGCCAGAGCCCTACAAAATGTGACAGAATTCCTGAACGGGGTCTTATCGCAAAATTTGAGTTTTGCTTTTTATTACATTTTATAAAGGTCCAGATTCAGAGCTTTGTAGTGGTATATAAACAACAGTTTGATGAAGTTATGGGAAAGACATGCTGCTTTAAATGTTGATAATCTGCTCTACTTAGTTCTGAGAAAGAACCTTTGAAAGATTCACACTTTCCAGAGAGCTGATTTATTCCATTTCAGCGTAGTTCACACCTTAACCCCACCCAGCTATTTAAGTATTCAAATGGAGACACTCTGGCCTTGTGCTAAACTGGTCTGTTTGGTCTCTGATAAGTACATACTATATCAAACCAAATAAAATACAATTTAAAAGTATAAACATTAAAGTAGCTTAGCAGCAGAATTCATTATAAATAGTAGCAACAGTGTAAGTGCAGATTAAGTGCAGGTGGACAGCCACTGAGCAATTATAGGGTTATAGATAGGCATAATCACACACCTGGATGAATAACCGGTCAATCAGGTAGCAAACAAAGTGACATACTCAGTTTTGTGAAGACTATGCAAACAATAGCTAAGCATAATCACACACAAGTTAGAAACCAGGAAATATTAGATAGCTGGTAAGTTAATGTTGCTAGATAACATGGACAGTCTAGATAGCATACAAACCACTTCGACAACTTTTTGAAAAGGAATTATCTGCAGCTAGTTAGCAAACGTTACACTTACCTTTCCCGTATACATGTAGGAATGTTTCGCGGGAGACTGAAAAAAGTATACATCCTCTGATTACATACAAAGTCCTGAGTTGTTTGCGTTTAGTCTGTTGACCTTGTTTACTACGCGTTCTGTTACAAATGACCTACAGCGGGCTACTGGTGTGCATGTTTCTGACCAAACTGTCAGAAACAGACTCCATGAGGGTTGCATGAGGGCCCGACATCCTCTAGCTGTGCTCACAGCCCAGCACCGTGCAGCTTAACTGGCATTCACCAGAAAACGCCAGAATTGGCAGGTACGCCATTGGCACTTGGTTCACACTGAGCAAATGTGACAGACGTGAAAGAGTCTGGGGACACTGTGGTGAACGTTATGCGGCCTGCAACATCATCAAGCATGACCAGTTTGGCAGAGGGTCAGTGATGATCTGGGGAGGCATATCCTAGGCATATCCTTTGAGGTTCATACAGACCTCTACGGGGCTAGCCAACAGAATCCTGACTGCTGTTAGATACCGGGATTAACTCTTCAGAACCATCGTTAGATCTTACGCTGGTGCAGTGGGCCCTGGGTTCCTCCTGGTGCAGGACAATGCCAGGCCTCATGTGGCCAGAGTGTGTGGGCAGTTGCTGGATGACAAAGTAAATGTTCCCCAGACCTGAATCCAATTGAGAACCCCTGGGACATTATGTATCGGTGCATCCGACACCGCCAGTTAACGCCACAGACTGTCCAGGAGCTCACTGATGCCCTGATCCGGGAGGAGATCCCCCAGGACACAATCTGCCATATCATCAGGAGCATGCCCAGACGTTGTCAGGAGTGCATACAGGCACGCAGGGGTCCATGCACAGTCACATTATGAGTTGCCATGATCAAATTCAGCGTGTGATTACAATTGTTTACTTTGATTTTCAGTGGGGGTTTGAATCAATCCATCCCTCAGGCCGGCCCGTGTGGTTTGATCCAACAGATGAACTGCTGTAGCTCAAATCGCTGAAAAAGTTAATGCTGGTACTGATAGAAAGGTGTCCGAACACATAGAGCGTTGCAGTTTTCTGCGTATGTGCCTAGAATGGGCGCGTGAGCATCTGAAATGGACCACTGTGCAATGGAAGAAGGTCGCCTGGTCTGATGATTCACGTTTTCTTTTACATCATATGGATGGCCGGGTGTGTGTGCGTCGTTTACCTGGAAAACACATGGCACCAAGGTGCACTATGGGAAGAAGGCAAGCCGGCGGAGGCAGTGTGATGCTTTGGGCAAAGTTCTGCTAGGAACACTTGGGTCCTGCCATTCATGTCGATGTTACTTTGACACTTACCACCTAACTAAGCATTGTTGCAGACCACTGTGATGGTAATTCCATCAAAAGGAGTAAGTACTGAGACAAAGTTCTCTTGGCACAATTAACAGTTTATTTGCAAATAGAGAGATGCGTCAAACGATTACAGAATAAAGCTCTGAGGAATCTCTCAGGTTAATACATGAACAGTAAGTATTTATTACAGTTAAAAGGGGTGTGTTAAGATACTGCCCAGCTGTCTTATGTCACATAGGTTTTACCCAAAGGGTGGGCTGTCACCCCACCTCCTTCCTGCCCCAGGTGTTTACTGTCAAGGGGGTAGGGGAACATCATAAAAAACAGTCAGCCACATTCCTGAAGAACAAAGGAAAGATACCCTTATTGGTTTGGGCAGATTAGCAAATGGTCAGAGTACCTAATGATCTTCTGATATTATTCAGACATAACACAAACAAAGACCAGAGTTACATACCAGGTAATAGAAAAGCAGACATTTCTGTACATTGGTTCAATAATTTCCATAACAGCACCCTTTCATGGAAACCATATTCCCTGATGGCATTGGCCTCTTTTAGCAAAAAGAGGCAATTTTTGCTACAAAGCAAAAATGGTTCAGGAATGGTTTGAGGAACACAATGAGTTCAAGGTGTTGATTTGGCCTCCAAATTCCCCAGATCTCAATCCAATAAAACATCTGTGGGATGTGCTGGACAAACAAGTCCGATCCATGGAGACAACACCTTGCACCTTACAGGATCCGCTGCTAATGTCTTGGTACCATATACCACAGCTCACCATCAGAGGCCATGATGGAATCCATTTGGCTGCAAACTTTTGATTAATGTCAACTAAAATTTAAACATGCGACAATATTCCCTGATATTCCATGACTGGAATATACTTTTTTAAATCCAATGATATTCCAGAAATCCCATGAACAGTGGGAACCCTATGTACATCATTACTGTATT
Source organism: Esox lucius (assembly GCF_011004845.1). NCBI lineage: Eukaryota > Metazoa > Chordata > Actinopteri > Esociformes > Esocidae > Esox > Esox lucius. The sequence goes on from NC_047590.1 coordinate 23,668,135, forward strand.
TTCAGGTCTTTCCCAAAATAATGGATGACTATGGGAATTTAGCCCGTTTTCCCTCATATTTATACACCAGTGAAAAAGGAAGTCATGGCTAACAATTTAAGTGTTCCTAATCACTTAAGTGTACATAAAAATGTAAAATTGGAATGTGTATCTACCTCAGTTAGACTTTACTCATAAGAATTTTTAGGAGTGCCAGTAATTGTGACACACATTTTGCAAATTTTATTAGTTCGCTGTGACAACTGCTCCCTCTGCTGCTTCACCTCCCCCTGCAGCGGACGGGCTCCGGCGTTCGACGTCACCGGCCTTCTGACACCATCGTCCATCTCATCATGCTTTTCACCTGTGTCCTGTTTAACGCACCTGTTCCTCATCCTCATCATTTCCCCCCAGTATATATGTTCCCTCTGCTCCCCCTGTCTTTTTGTGTAATTGTCTCTATATATGAGAAAGAGCAGTGTACGCTTCGATTCTATTAAAAACACTGTATAACGATCACGCAATTCTCCTGCTCCTCCTTTATCTACCCCCCGAAGACGTGACATTCGCTTAAATTAAAGGTTTAATTTTTGTGAATATTTTGAATGAAAGACCAAGAGGATAAACAGTAAATATTTTTTTTACAGGCCGATCTGCTCATATTTACCAAAGGTGTCAATATCTTGAGTCATTTCGAACTCTGTTCCAGACCACACTAAAAGTTGGCTTAGATCAGGAGTGTCAAACCAATTCCATAGAGGGCCAAATCTCTGCAGGTTTTAGTTTTTTCCTATGAATTGGTTCCCAGTTCAGACCTAAACAACAAGGTGAGGGTAGAAACTAAACAATTAGTGATCTAATTAATTAATCAAGTACAAGGTGAGAGCAAAAACCTGCAAAAACTTGGCCCGCTGTGGAACCAGTTTGACAACTCTGGCTTATTGATATATATATTGAATATTACAGGTGATTGAATCAAATACAGGTGCTGGTCATAAAATTAGAATATCATCAAAAAGTTGATTTATTTCAGTAATTCCATTCAAAAAGTGAAACTTGTATAATGTATACATTCATTCCACACAGACTGATATATTTTGAGTGTTTAATGATTTTAATTGGGATGATTATAACTGACAACTAATGAAAATCCCAAATTCAGTTTCTCAGAAAATTAGAATATTACTTAAGACCAATACAAAAAAAAATATTTTTAGAAATGTTGGCCAACTGAAAAGTATGAACATGAAAAGTATGAGCATGTACAGCACTCAATACTTAGTTGGGGCTCCTTTTGCCTGAAGTACTGCAGCAATACGGCGTGGCATGGAGTCGATCAGTCTGTGGCACTGCTCAGGTGTTATGAGAGCCCAGGTTGCTCTGATAGTGGTCTTCAGCTCTTCTGCATTGTTGGGTCTGGCGAATCGCATCTTCCTCTTCACAATACCCCACAGATTTTCTATAGGGTTAAATGTCAGGCGAGTTTGCTGGCCAATTAAGAACAGGGATACCATGGTCCTTAAACCAGGTATTGGTAGCTTTGGCACTGTGTGCAGGTGCCAAGTCCTGTTGGAAAATGAAATCTGCATCTCCATAAAGTTGGTCAGCAGCAGGAAGCATGAAGTGCTCTAAATCTTCCTGGTAGATGGCTGTGTTGACCTTGGACCTCAGAAAACACAGTGGACCAACACCAGCAGATGACATTGCACCCCAAACCATCACTGACTGTGGAAACTTTACACTGGACTTCAAGCAACGTGGATTCTGTGCCTCTCCTCTCTTCATCCAGACTCTGGGACCTTGATCTCCAAAGGAAATGCAAAATGTTCTTTAATCAGAGAACATAACTCAGCATCAGTCCAGTCCTTTTTGTCTTTAGGCAAGACACTTCTGACGCTGTGTCTGGTTCAAGAGAGGCTTGACACAAGGAATGCGACCTGCTGAAACCCATGTCTTGCAAATGTCTGTGCGTGGTGGTTCTTGAAGCACTGACTCCAGCTGCAGTTCACTCTTTGTGAATCTCCCCCACATTTTTGAATGGGTTTTGTTTCACAATCCTCTCCAGGGTATGGTTATCCCTATTGCTTGTATACTTTTTTCTACCACATCTTTTCCTTCCCTCCCCCTCTCTATTAATGTGCTTGGACACAGAGCTCTGTGAACAGCCAGCCTATGACCTTTTGTGTCTTGCCCTCCTTGTGCAAGGTGTCAATGGTTGTCTTTTGGACAGCTGTCAAGTCAGCAGTCTTCCCCATGATTGTGTAGCCTACAGAACTTAACTGAGAGACCATTTAAAGGCCTTTGGAGGTGTTTTGAGTAAATTAGCTGATTAGAGTGTGGCACCAGGTGTATTCAATATTGAACCTATTCACAATATTCAAATTTTCTGAGATACTGAATTTGGGGTTTTCATTAGTTGTCAGTTATAATCATCAAAATTAAAAGAAAAAACACTCGAAATATATCAGTCTGTGTGGAATGAACTGTAATTACTGAAATAAATCAACTTTTTGATGATATTCTAATTTTATGACCAGCACCTGTATATAGCCTGCAGAAATTAAATGGTGATTAACTTAGATACATTTTACAAGTAATGGTGCCCAAGACAAGATGCAATTGGTGGGGACGAGAAAACTTAATGCATCAATTACTATGTGTTAGCAATGATAGAAACACAAGATCTCACAATCTAGAGGAAATGTGAACTGCGGAAAAAGGAGCAACTTCTCAGTAAGTAGTGTAGCCTTATAAATCTGAAAAAGTTATGTTTGTTACAGACATCTTCAGTAGATTGTAATACATTTTTATTTGTTTTTCAGATCTGCCAGAACACATCATGATTTTGGATGTCAGAACATGGTGGAACTCCCTTTAACTGATGGTGGAGAAATTATTGGAGCAGTACCCAATCATTTAGGCAGCATCAATTGACCAACAATTCAGGAAACCAATGGAGAAAGACAGGTGAGGTGATGGACAAGAAGATCAGTTGTGAAACAATGATTAACAACATAATAGTTGATATTCTTATCTTCATATCTTCTTTTTCCCCCCAGACTAGAAAAGCTCATAGATGACGACTTCCAGAAAGCAGAGGATTGTGTTAAAATAATGTGTTTGTATGCCTCAACCCTCTGTGTACCCAGTGAGCGGTCCCCGACAAAATTCTCCCCGTACTGACTAAGCTGGAGGCGCATTTCATGGTGGCTGAAAGAGTTTTTTTGTGTTAAATTATTTTAGGTTAGGTGGCTTAGGTTTTATATATTGTGAATTTATATAAATATTTTGTGTTTTGTATTTACTTATATTTATATTTAAGTTTACTTTAAACAGTTAATATATTGTTAAATTTAAAGAATTTTGAAAGAAAATAAATCTATTAAAAAGCCATTCTTTAATGTCGTCCACCATTGTGGCTTTTTTTAAGTATCGGTTCAGGCACCGGAACTGTTTTAAAAGTATAGTTTTGGCACCAGAAATCATAAAAATCCCAAACAATATCCACCCCTAATTTAGACGCAGCAATGCATTTTAAAGATAGGATTGATTATTTATTGTAACTCAATAAGCATAGAGTAGCCTACATTATTCAATTCTCTGTATGCAAATTATAATGCATTTTAGCAATTCGTTTTCTAAAGTGGAGAGAAACAAATCATGAAAGTCAGTCTCTAATGTCAAAAAAATTATTGTTTAATTATAAAGGTTGGCCTGCACTGAACAACACAAAGGCTCATTTTAATCAAGAGCTGTTTCCATATGAAAATGCTATAGGATTTGCTCCACTTTGTTTTTTGGTCACTTATTATGGAAATTATTTTCAAATAGCCACTATAGCCTATTGGTTGCTGTTTGAAGCGGTAGCTTAAAGTGAGTAGAGCCTCAGTGTTCACTGTAGTTCCATGCCGAAATTTGTTTTCAAGACTAGACATTTGTGTGACAAATCAAATAATTAGAACAGTGCTTGCCACATTTGTCTGGAGTATTTGTAAATGTAAGGTCAGTCGAAGTTGATTTTGTAGGATCTTTCAGATTTGGACACGCATGCTTATTAATTTACTGTGCCAGATTAATTTTAACACTAAAATCCTCTAAAGCCTTTGTTCATTTTCTTGACTTGAAAGCTGATAAAGGACAAGTACCCAATTTATCATCTTTTTACCATTCTTTTGCCTCTTGCAGGAACTCCTCTGCAACAGCAAGTAGATTGCTGGTGTTATGTTCATCCATTAAGTGATAGGTTGCTCACTGACCACTCCGCAACATAGATTTTAGCCTGAAAAATAGACAACAGATGTCAGGCATTTACAAACAAGTGCTAGTACTTGTTTGTCATCTTGTATATCTGGAGTTCTAGTTTTTGTCCTGTTTTGTTTACCAGGCTTCTTAACCTGTTTTCCTTGTTTGATCTTCACTACCCATACTTTATTAAATACACTGCATGCATCTGCAACTGCTTCCAGCTCATCCCTTTTCCCATATTTACAGAGAAACTTTTTGTCCAGTGAAAAATTTTATGAAATAGGGTACCTATACACTTCTCCCTTGCGCTAATAGCTGTCCCAACTCCAGGCCAGTTAAAACTATGTTGTAAGTTCCCTAACAATGTTGAAAATTCCCAACGCTGTATAACACACTCTGCAGAAAATATCTCTTCTGTCCGTGTGCAGGAGCCTGGTGCAATCTGAAATGGTTGATTTGCAATTGTTTCAGAAGTTTCAAGCTAAGTCAGATATTTTTTTTTTTATTGTACACATGGCCACATTAGCTTGTCTCAGAAGGTTATAAAAATGTTTTCGTCTGTACCTTTGACAACAACTAGCAAGAGATATGGATGAAGCCCACTTCATACTTCAATGACGTGTGAGATATAGGCGCATCATAGCATATGTACAGATTAATCATTGTGACGGATGCATTACAAAATGTATGTAATCACTACTTGCATAAAAAAAATGCATACCTTTATGATGTTCGTATCCAAGTGCTGAATGGTCAGTTAATGTATTTGAAGCATTAAATACTGTTATTTAACATGTATCGTTATTTACACACTGTCAGGTCCTGGCTGGGTGCCCCTAGACATCTCTGTGCACCTGGGGGTGACAGTCAGGGCCTGACCACATAGGTGCCTCTAGGCATCTCTGCGCTGCTTTTTTTGTTGGCCCCAATTAAGGGCAGCTGCTCCACGTTGCCTCTAAACGGGACCCTATTTAAGTTTTTGCCTTGGTTTGTGGATCATTGTTTGTACCTCAGTTTGCCTCTCTTTTTGTTGTTACAATTACAGTTTTTCCTCAGTTGCTTTGGTGTGTTTTTCACATCATCCCTAACATGTGCAAAATTGCATTTCTCAGAACAATGTGCACAAACTGCAATATACAATAGATATGTTTCTAAAGCTAGTCAGTCACTAAAAATCCTTAGTACATCTCTCAAAAGTAAATATTCATGCCAATGATCATGTCAGTGTCATCAGAATGATAAGTCATTGAGTCATTGTTCACGAAAAAGGTTGTCAAAATGTTTAGGCATGTTGTCAATGCAACTGTGTAATTTGACAGTATTACCTGATGTAAACTTAGGCTACAGTTTGGATGACAGTTACTGTATTGAAAATGCACAAGGCTGCACTTCTATGGCATATATCAATTTCAACAGTACTTTTTACATATTACTGTATGTGTATTGATTGAAAGACTGGACAGGATATAGTTTCACAGCTTTTACTACTGCTACTTTATGAAAGAAAAAAATTATACAGTAAGAAAAAGACAAGGGGCACAAAGGAAAAAAACTAAATTAGAATGAAACAAAGGAAACACCCTTAAGGCACAACTTTGCCTGCAGCACTGTTCTAGTGCAGTCTCTACACATCCAGACTGTTGGCCCACACACTGGATATTTTCCCCTGCAATGCAACGTAGAAAGAATCTTTTGGAATGCCTTATCACAAAGTTGTGAGAGGGTTCACTTGATTCCAACTCCATTATACGCTATATCCCAGAACTCACAGTTGAATTTGTCCATTCCACAGCAATGGAAATGCGTTGCTTGCTGTACTATGTATCACTATAAAATGTTGCTGTAAAGTAGTTACATAGATATGTTTTACCTGTACATACTGGTACCGTAGCTCCTTAACTCTGTCCTCATTCCTTTGGAATGGTACACAGTACAGCTGTTTCATACTCATCTGTTTCATACTCTACGCAGCACCCTGTCGATGGTTGAGATGCTAACCTTATGGATTTTTCTAAAGACATTGTAGTCTTCTTTAATGGTCCTTTGTATTTCCCTGAGTCTCATGGCATTGTTTGCTTGGACCATGGTGCAAATAGCCTCCTCCTGTGGAGGTGTGAGAAGGCATCATATGCCACCAATTTGAGGTAATCTTGCAGTCCTATTTGGGGAAAAATGCAGTGATGCATCGCACATTTTCACATAGACAAAAACTATGCGAACACACTTTTTACTGTAAAACATACAGGTTGGTGCATGTAAGGTGCAGGATACATCTTTATAGAGTATATTTCTGTATGCTGTGAAATACAAGTGGACTAGTGTAATATGAAGCATTGTAGGAAATATAGTATACTGCTTATATACAGTAACAGTGCACTGTACATTGGTGGACATACCTGTTCTCTCTTCGAAACGTTTGAACTATTGAGGACACAGTCCTCGTTCTCCCAATATTCGGCTTCACCCTTCGACCCGCCTCGGCGATTGACAACATGGTCTACAATTGTGGCCCTTATGTCATCAGATATGCGCCTATGTCCTCTTCTGAGTCTTCCTCTGTTTTGCCTTCCACCACGCATCCTTGCTCCTCTTCTTCCTCCTCTTGGCTGCTGACCCTGTTCATTTCCTGGTCCATCCATTATTGGAAAATTGCAACTCTGTGTTGTGGTCTGTCTATATATGCTTGCCAATTGATTGTTCATGAGATGCACCTTTGAGCAATTTAGACAACTGGTTGATTATTGGTTGAACTAACACTTTACATTCCTTCATGAGTGAGGGTCAACTCAACTCGGGTAACTGCTCTCAAAACATTTAACACAGTGATCTGTACACTTTGCAATTGTCCTAAAAAGATAGTAAATTTTCCTTCATTTCATAAAAATTACAAATTAAAAGCATCATTTTCTCAAAACACTGTGCACAAAAATCCCTAATGTTATCACAGCAGTTCATAGAGCCAATCAAATCTTTAATATATCAGGAAAAACATTTGCAGCTTTTTCATTGGTTTTCACAAAGATCACAAGCATTTTTGTACCATTTTCAAAACACAACAAACAAAACTCTGTGAATTGTAAAATAGTCAGTTGCACACCTTATGTCCTCAGTTAACCCCAAATTCATATCTGATGAGTTAGTAATCCACTCGACACAGAAAAAGCAAATTTCCTAATTGTTCACACAGCTGTCTTAATTACAACTACAAAAGGGGAAGAGAAAAACAAAAATAAGATGAATGAGGAGAAACGACAATAAAAAGAAGAAGAATGAGCAGTGGAAAAGGAAGAGGTGTAAGAGTGAGAGGTGGTGGACAGGGTAGAGGGAGAAGAAGAGGAAGAGGAGATGGAGAAAGAGCAAGAACAGCTGAAGATGTAGGAGAAGGAGCAAGAACAGCTGAAGATGTAGGAGCAAGAGCAAGGAGAGCTGAGGATGTAGGAAGAGGAGAATATAGAGGAGTAGAGGGAGAAGAGATGGATATATTGGAGGGCAATGGTATAGTGGAAAGAAAAAGTAGAAAAAAAGAGATGGACAGAGAGGAAGAGGAGGGCAAGGTGTAAAAGGAGGGAGGAGAGATCGAAGGATAGGGCACACACGTGTTTCAAATGAAATCAGAGCCACACTTATTGACCATGTAATAAATCATGGTTTCTCACTGAGAGAAGCTGGGCAGAGAGTTTAGCCCAATGTAAACAGATCCACAGTGGCTTCAATTATCCACACATTACAGAGGGAAAACCGGTAAGTAACTAAATCATTCTACTTCTACAATGAGAGTCCATGTAGTCTTGTTTGACATAGGTCTAGATTTCTACAGTAAATGTTCTTGCTTGTCCAAAAAAAATTCTGAATTGAAGTTAGAGAACATTCAGGTGGATGAACAAGGCTTCTTTCAATTGAACAAGAGCATGCCATTGTTGACATGGTGGTCCAGAACAACACCCTCCGCCTCAAAGAAATGCAGTAAAGATTAACACAGGACAATCAACTGTTCCACAATATCCACCAATGCAGTCTCTCCACAATTGATCATGTTCTAAGGAGTAATGCAATCCGAATGAAGCAAGTAAACAAAGTGCCCTTTGAGAGGAACTCTGTTAGAGTGAAGGAGTTGCGATTCCAGTTTGTGCAACCCAATTACTGCACTTTTACTGTCAACACAAAGATATATTTTTCCTGAATTTTTAGTATGTGTCCATAAACTATTCCATGCTACTGTAAGTGAAAAGATTTAGGTATATCCATGTATACTGCTGCTTCAAAGTGTGAACTCAAACTTCAGCAACGGTTTCACAGTAGTATTGACTGCAATCAATGTCATTACTGTAAAACAATAACTTACTGTATTGTACCTTGTGTTCTTTTTACTCTAGAAAATCTTGGAGTTGGATAGCAGTGCAACTCATTAGGAGTACATGTATATTGATGAAGCAGGCTTCAATCTTCACAAAAAAAGGAGAAGAAGAAATGTGATTGGCCATCGTGCTACAGTCAATGTCCCTGGACAACGAGAAGGCAACATCACTCTCTGTGCCACAATTTCTACAACTGGTGTTGTGGCACACAATGCTGTCTTGGGACCATACAACACATCAAGGCTCCTACATTTTTTAAACCTCATCAATGAAATCTTCTTTCCGCAGGGTGATCAGGAGCAAATGGTGCAGAATTTTGTAGTTGTTTGGGACTATGTCCAATTCCACCATTCAACACTAGTGCAAGAGTGGTTTGAGAATCACCCACATTTCAGGATGGTGTTCCTTCCACCATATTCTCCTTTCCTGAATCCAATTGAGGAATTCTTCTCCTCTTGAAGATGGAAAGAACATGATCGCAACCCTTACAACCAAGTAAGTCTTCTTCAAGCGATGGAAGAGGCCTGTGGAGATATTGGGGCACAAGGATGGTTACAGCATTCAAGGCATTTTTTCCCACAATGCATGACTCCTTAAAATATTTGCTGTGATTTTGATGAAATTCTCTAGCCAGATGTAATTGAGAGGCCTGATCAATAAATTAATTGCTTCAATGAATGCAGTACATTTTTTATTTACCTATCTATTAAAGAACTTAATGAAAAACATGTACAGTGGGGCAAAAAGTATTTAGTCAGCCACCAATTGTGCAAGTTCTCCCACTTAAAAAGATGAGAGAGGCCTGTAAGTTTCATCATAGGTGCACTTCAACAAAAAAAATCCAGAAAATCACATTGTAGGATTTTTTATGAATTTATTGGTAAATTCCTCGCTAAAATAAGTATTTGGTCACCTACAAACAAGCAAGATTTCTGGCTCTTACAGACCTGTAACTTCTTTAAGAGGCTCCTCTGTCCTCCACTCGTTACCTGTATTAAGGGCACCTGTTTGAACTTGTTATCAGTATAAAAGACAACTGTCCACAACCTCAAACAGTCACACTCCAAACTTCACTATGGCCAAGACCAAAGAGCTGTCAAAGGACACCAGAAACAAAATCGTAGACCTGCACCAGGCTGGGAAGACTGAATCTGCAATAGGTAAGCAGCTTGGTGTGAAGAAATCAACTGTGGGAGCAATTATAAGAAAATGGAAGACATACGTGGAAGACCACGGATAATCTCCCTCGATCCGGGGCTCCATGCAAGATTTCACCCCGTGGGGTCAAAATGATCACAAGAACGGTGAGCAAAAATCCCAGAACCACACGGTGAATGATCTGCAGAGAGTTGGGACCAAAGTCCCAAAGGCTACCATCAGTAACACACTACGCCGCCAGGGACTCAAATCCTGCAGTGCCAGACGTGGCTCCCTGCTTAAGCCAGTACATGTCCAGGCCCGTCTGAGGATTGCTAGAGAGCATTTGGATGGTCCAGAAGAGGATTGGGAGAATGTCATATGGTCAGATGAAACCAAAATATAACTTTTTTGTCACGTGCTGGAGTGTGGAAGGACACAGGCGCAGAGTTGAAATAACAGGGGTAATCCATGTTTAATGAAAACAAAAAAAGGCTCAAACAAAACAAAAAGCAGCAACCAGTGATGTGGGCTAACTGATACACAGGAAAACCAAAATGAACCACACAGCATGGCAAAATCAAAGAACTTAAATAGGGTCCCCAATTGGAGGCAATGACCAACACCTGCCTCCAATTGGGGAGACAAAAAAGGATTGGAGGTGGCTAGATGAGCCACCTCCTGTCCTGTCCTGGCTATGCTCTGAGCCCAGCGCAGAGATGGCTAGGGGCATAGCCAGGACGTGACATTTTTGGTAAAAACTCAACTCGTCGTGTTTGGAGGAGAAAGAATACTGAGTTGCATCCAAAGAACACCATACCTACTGTGAAGCATGGGGGTGGAAACATCATGCTTTGGGGCTGTTTTTCTTTAAAGGGACCAGGACAACTGATCCGTGTAAAGGAAAGGGGCCATGTATCATGAGATTTGGAGTGAAAACCTCCTTCCATCAGCAAGGGCATTGAAGATGAAACGTGGGTGGGTCTTTCAGCATGACAATGATCCCAAACACACCGCCCGGCCAACAAAGGAGTGGCTTCGTAAGAAGCATTTCAAGGTCCTGGAGTGGCCTAGCCAGTCACCAGATCTCAACCCCATAGAAAATCTTTGGAGGGAGTTGAAAGTCTGTGTTGCCCAGCGACAGCCCCAAAACATCACTGCTCTAGAGGAGATCTGCATGGAGGAATGGGCCAAAATACCAGCAACAGTGTGTGAAAACCTTGTGAAGACTTACAGAAAACATTTGACCTCTGTCATTGCCAACAAAGGGTATATAACAAACTATTGAGATTAACTTTTGTTATTGACCAAATACTTATTTTCCAACATAATTTACCAATAAATTCATTTTAAAAAAAAAATCTCATTTTGTCTCTCATAGTTGAAGTGTATCTATGATGAAAATTACAGGCTCATCTTTTTAAGTGGGAGAACTTGCACAATAGTGGCTGACTAAATACTTTTTTGCCCCACAGTATTTTCATTTATTTATTTGTGTGTCTTCAGATGAATTTGTTATCAAATCAACAGAGAACACACTTTTAGTTTTGATGTTAATATTGAATTTTAATAAATGCATTACTAGAATAAAATGCTGTTTTTCATTTTGCAGTGAATACCTAACTGTTTCACCAACATAAGGGTGTGTTTAGTTTGCTGTGTTAACTGTTTTGAGAGCAGTTACCTGAGTTTGGAGAAATGTACCTAATCGATTGAGAAAAACTGTAATGATGTGCACAAGTGACTAGATGATTTGGAATTTGTACAAGTAGTATCAAGAATTGCACTTTTGATCCAAGAAATGCACCAAAGTGACTGAGAAAAGCTGTAAAAGGATGATTCCCTGTACTCGCTCTGCGCCCCTAAACCATGACACACACATAGACCTAAATGGCATTCTACCGTTTACAACTGTCTTTGTATTCTCTATGTGAGCATTTCACATCCTGGCTTAGATATTAAAACATTTACAGATTTAGCAAAAGTTTTCTTATTCACGAATCTTGTTCAAATTATAGCGTAAGTTACATTCACTTGCAGAAATTTTTAGATAAAATAATGATAATAGGCCATTTACATCTTCCCGGGCAGGTGTGTAAATCGTCTTTTTTTAAAGATTTTTGTTATCTCAATGTAGCCTTCAAGAAATTATTTTTCACAGTTCATTTTTGTTCATTGCTAAGTATGCAAGAATTGGAATTCATTATTTGTCACAAGGGTTTGAAAATGGGAATAATAGTATAAATAATAAAATGATTACTATACAACCCATTGTCTGATAAGTGGCTTATGTTTAAATGTTACTTTTAACCATATTACTGCAGGTATTAGTTAACATTTTCTTTTAAACTTTTGAAATAAAATATTTGCTACATTATTTGTAAATGGGCAGCTGAGGGTAAAATGTTGTTGGCACCAGGGCTGGCCAGCCCTCCTGCATGTGTAGGGGTCCTACACCTTGGAGTCGGAATCCGACCATTTGAGGAGCTCCCCTACTGTCCACCTCTGCTGCCTCCTTTGTTGAAGGCCTGTCATTTTGTTATGTTATAAGGGTAGAGGATACAGGCGCATAGATTTTTCAAATGAAGTTTGTTTAATCCAGGTAAATCCGAGAACATCAAACAACAACAACAATGACAGACAAGAAACATTAGGGCAGGAGAAACATAAATAAGGGCCTTAACAAAGGGTTAATGAGCCAGGGGTACCAATTATAATGACGAGACTAAACATAGAAACAGGAAAACTAGAACTAAAACACAGATCATAGAACTGCATAGAGCGGCTGTTACAAATATTTTGTTGCATCATAAACAAATTAGTGAACAGTCAGCACAAACTGACAAAAGACGCATTAAGAACTCTGGGGAACTCTCAATCCCATTCTTACCACATTTTAGCCTGAAAATCAAAGGACAATACCATGAAAACAATAGGTGTGATTCAGTGTAGAATGACATGCCTGCCCCTTTACAGATAGAGAGGCTTATGTGTTTTTTACAGTATCCTAACATAGCCGATATGTACTTGGTGTCTTGATCAAGAGCACAAGGGTAGGAGATGGTAGAACTATTGGATCAGAGAACAGTAAATTCCTATTTATATTTACACAAGCTACAAATACATTTTGCCAGTTATTGTGGTAATTTTATGGGAGACATTTAAATGCCATGATACACCTTGTTCTAATGCACCAACTTGGAAAAAGTTGGTGCATTATTTAATTTCAAATCAATCACTGTCCATAGTTAACAATAAAAACATAATATGCATAATGCATTGTCTATTTAGGGCCAAATGTGAACACATTGTGAATAATTGTGATTAAGCAAAGAAGCTTATGCGGTTAATCACGATTCACTGTATTAATTGTTTGACAGCACTAATAGTAATTGTCATAATTATAACAATACTAAAAACTTTAAATTAAATTTTTTAATTTGCCTCTATGTAATTGAACTCCAATTCATTATTCCAGTCATTACTGAATTTACTTCATACCTTTAGAAAATATGGAAAGAATTGGAAAATGAGTGAGCTGATGCCTATTAAGGATACAAAATCCCTCTTGGTCAGAAATTCGCCATAAACCCCTACTTTGGAATTACAAAACAATTTTTTTCCCATTCAAGGAGAACTTCGTATCCCTGCTAAGAAGTATCAATGCCAATAAAACGGTTCTCCTCCTGCAATTAACATTTTCAAATTATCCCCATACTGATTTCATTTTATAAGCAATTATCTGGGAGTATAAATCACATACAGTTCCGGAAAAAATTAAGAGACCACTGCACCTTTTTCTTTTCAAAAAAGTTGAAAAAGAAAGTTTTGAGTGAGGTACAGAAGCATTCAATTTGCAGTTAATTTTAACCCTTCTGTTCCTCACTCAAAACCTTCCTTTTTGACTTTTTTGGAAAGGAGAGAAAAAGGTGCAGTGGTCTCTTTTTTCCAGAGCTGTATAATAGGTAGAGGACACCAATGTAAATCCTAGATGGATGAAGGACTGGCTCTCCCAAATGTTAAATTTCTTTGGGCTGCTAACGTCAATGCTGTCATTTGTTGACTTGCAACAAACCAGGTTAAGATGGAATGAGGGTGATAAGGATTGCAACCCCATTTCTCTGTTAGTCTAGAGAAATAAGCTAGCTGACTGAATGCTACCTGCTAAAGGCTTCAATGTGCATGGTAAGATTATAATAGTTGTTTCTAACCAGCACTGAAATAAGAAGAGCTATGTGTTGGCAGATTCTTCATCTCTTAATGAACTGTGTCACTGTAAAAATGCTCAAATCACCTTGATTATAAAGTTCATCCTGCAAGTGCACCGTATGTCTTACTGAATCCATGCATCACCTTTAACAAATCTCCATGTCCTTTTCAGTGACAGTCAATTGAATATGCACACAAGCTTGCACTTCACACCCAAGATCTTCCATATCAAGTGAAACTTATATTTGGTAAGTATTCCTGACCTATAAAAGCTAGAGGAATAAAGGGAAACGATATCCCACCATGAAAATGCTGTATATTATTCATAAATGGGCTCTGGGAATAATTTAGCAGCGCAGTAAAACTTAGATCAACTAGAAACAATTATATTGCATCTTGGGGCCGTCCATTAAAATAAGCAAAGTTATTAGAATTTGTAATTGCATTGGGTACATTATCCAACATTAATGCAGCAATAGGTACTGTAATTGTTTACTCCCAGGCAACTCTACGAGTGTAGAAGAGCGTTTGAAATATTCTGCAGTAACCATACAGACAAAGACAATCATCAGCCTATGGACAAATTGCTCATGTTTCTTTGGATAGTCCCATATATACAGAGCATGGTGATGTGCAGTTTACAAATGATTCATTTAAGTCATTGAATGCCTCTTTTTACTGACACAAGAGTAACAAGGCCTTTTTGAGTGACTCGTTAAACTGTATCCTTCATTCGAATGACTGGCTGTGGATTGCTACAACATGATCAATGGTTTCTTACAAACTCCCCTAGGATGCAGGGTACAATAATGAATGTGGTTTGTTAATTATTGATTCTCATGATAGACACAAATCTATAGAATCAATACATAAATTGAGCTTTTGCTTACCTTAAAAAGACTAATGAACATGAGTGACTCATTCAATTGTATCATTCATTTGAACCACTGCTTGGTTCATTTGAATGGCTGGCATTAGAGTTCCAAAATATTACTGACACAATTCATCCACTGTCATCCAGATCAGCTCTATGTATCTACAAACAGTTTTGCCTCAAATGCGCAAAGTTTTTTTTAATCAATTGGAAGCTGTCGAAGCAACCTGGACTCAGAAGGATGACGTAGACGATTTTACGTACATTTTAGGCAGGGGATTTCGTAAGATATTTTACGTGCTGTAAAATAACGTTAGAGTCGGAATGGATAAAAAAAAAGAGGTAACTGTGGTTCCTAGACAGGCACGCTACCCACTGCTCCAGTGAGGAACCTGATATCAGTCTTGGCAAGTGGTGTTGTGACAACATGAATATGTTTGAAGTAAATTAATTTGTTATCCTAACCCAAACCATAACCCTAACCTTAACCCCAGTGCTGTGATACCTAACTTTAACCCAAACCCTAACCTGAACCCCAGAGCTGTGAGACGTAACCCTAACATTACCTTTTTTGTTTCCTAATAAATGTATGAAATGACAAGATCAGTTAAAAATCAAACTTCCCATTATTAACAGATCTTAATACTATCAACAAAGCATTCCTTAATAAGGAAATGCTTGCTATGGATCTATTTAGGTTATCCTCCTGAGATCTTGTGTCCGCATATGAGGACACTATATTTTAGGCTTCCTGCACTATGTAGTTAATTCTGCTTAACTTAAAGAATTGTCCTCACTAGAGGACAGTTGTCTGCGCCGTGCTTAGATATTATACTTATCAGGTCCTACTAATCCCAAATAGCTAAGAGAAAAAAAAAATGCATACATTATCAAAGCTCAGATCTTGGGAGATTATATTTAAAATGTTGGCTAAAGGTAAAGGTTATGTTTAGTAAGTGAAATGTTTCTGATAGTCTGTAGCGCATATACGGTGCATCGCCTGACTATCCAAATACAGTGTTGCCGCAATCTCCCCTTTACTCAGTGACCATAAATGCCCAGATGGCTGAAAGGCTTTGGGGCAGAAACATTTGGAATCAAAATGCCATACTTTTAAAAGCTGATTTCCCTCAGGGCTGTTCAGAACACTGGGGAAGAGAAGGAGGTCGGGGAAAGGTTTTATGTTGGCCTGTTACTCCTCAGTGCCCATGCAGTCAATGAAGCGCTTCACTCTAGGGAAGGGGCCACGTTGCCAGAACAACATATGGCCCACATGCTGTTAAAAGTTGAAGACACTGGCGTATCTGAGCTTCACGAGTCCTCCTGAATCAAGGAATTCTTTGTGCATCAATGTTATTAAGTAGAGGTTTAGATAAAGGGAGTGGGGAATGGCATAATGTTTAGTCTGTTTGCCCTGACTATTTTGTCCCTGCCGTGACAGACACATCCTTGGGTTGGAGATAGATTGGTCCTCTGTTTAACATATTTTTGACAAATTAAGATGTACACTAAAACATTCACTAGATGTGTAGAGGCACTGAATATTTCTATGTAACAAATGCCAGTAGATTTAAAATGTGCCCATAACAACATTTCTCTAAAGTTAGAGTTGTTTTTGTTTTGTAACATTTTACCTGCAGTACCAATCAAAAGTTTGGACACACTTAAACTTTTGAGAGTAACACAATCAATCATATTTATTCATGAAGCCCTTTATACATCAGCAGTTTTCACCAAGTGCTTTTACAAAACACCCAGTCTGAAACCCCAAGGAGCAAGCAAGAACACTGTTGAAGCACAGTGGCTAAACTCTCTAAGAGGAGCCGAAATTTAGGAAGAAACCTAGAGAGGAACCAGGCTCAGAGGGGTGATCAGTCCTCAACTGGCTCTGCTGGGTGAACCTTTTAAGAGTACAAATTGTCATAATTAATAAATGCATATGGGCTGTGTCCAGAGTCTACAAAATCTAATCCAGGTCAGAAGCATGACCAGATGTACAACGACAGGGAAAACTGGGGTTGGCTGCTGGAATTGTCAGGTATCGTCTTGATCTGCAACACAACTAGGAGGACTGGGGCAGCAATGAGTCTTTAGAGCCTGGTACTCAGGAGGTGTGGGCCAAGACCTCATGTCCTCTTACATTTAAACAGAGCAGGTACACAGAATATTTAGAGAGTGCATTCCATTTGTTTACAAGGATTTACAGTGGTGAAGGAGAACTGACCCTACTCCCCCGGCACAATAATATAGCAGCATAAAACCTTGGGGCTGTGACGGAGGGTCCTGTGACACTGCTGCCCTATCAGCGCGCCACAGTGTACATGAAGAGGGAATGTTTTTTTCACTAATCTATAGAAATCAGTTTTAAACAGAACTGTGTCATGTTCTGCCATGCCAGTGGAATCCAATGTCCTCTCGCCCTCATTTGGAGCACGGACACCTGTTTGTTATTATTACCGTCACCACTGTCCCTACTTAACTTCTCCCTTCCCTACCGTTTGTTGTGGGTCATTATTTCTCTTTTTAAACCAGAAAGATGTGGAAGGTGGAAAATGCTCGCAATTTATCAAAAACAAAAGCATAACAGTTAATTATTTCAATTCAATTGTATATACTGTACAGGAACAAGCATTATGACAGAACAAGAACCCAGGCAAGCCTAGTTCACCCGGCCTGCAATAGAAAGGGTGGCCATCTCAAGATTCGAACCCAGGTTGCCCACCTAAAAGGCTATGTCGTTAACCACTACATCATGGAGCTGACATTTGCCAGTTGTCAGTATAGCCTCTTCTCTATCCTGAACAAATCTTTTGCCACTGGCCATTTTTTCTATGTCCCACGGTTAGACAGCACCCTGCCCTTGCCCTGGGGTATCTCCAACCCACCGTTGGACAGCACCCTGCCCTTCCCCTGGGGTCTCTCCGACCCACCGTTAGACAGCACCCTGCCCTTTCCCTGGGGTCTATCCGACCCACCGTTAGCATACCAGTTCCCCTGGCCCTCGGGTCTCTCCGACCCACCGTTGTCCCGCACCCGCACCCTCCCCTTTCCCCTGGGGTCTCTATGTCCCACTGTTAGACAGCACCCTGCCCTTGCCCTGGGGTCTCTTCGACCCACCGTTGTCCCGCACCCTGCCCTTTCCCTCGGGTCGCTCAGACCCACGGTTATCCCGCACCGTGCCCATTCCCTCGGGTCTCTCTGACCCACCGTTGTCCCGCACCCTCCCCTTTCCCCTGGGGTCTCTATGTCCCACGGTTAGACAGCACCCTGCCCTTGCCCTGGGGTATCTCCAACCCACCATTGGACAGCACCCTGCACTTCCCCTGGTGTCTCTCCGACCCACCGTTAGACAGCACCCTGCCCTTTCCCTGGGGTCTATCCGACCCGTCGTTAGCATACCAGTTCCCCTGGCCCTCGGGTCTCTCCGACCCGCCGTTGTCCCGCACCGTGCCCTTTCCCTGGGGTCTCTCCGACCCACGGTTAGACAGCACCATTCCCTTTCCATCGGGTCTCTCTGACCCACCCTTATCCCGCATCCTCCCCTTTCCCTGGGGTCTCTCCGACCCACGGTTAGACAGCACCGTTCCCTTTCCATTGGGTCTCTCAGACCCACCGTTAGCGTACCAGTTCCCCTCACCCTCGGGTATCTCTGACCCACCTTTAGACCGCACCCTCCCCTTTCCCTGGGGTCTCTCCGACCCGCGGTTAGTGTACCGGTTCCCCTCGCCCTGGGGTCTCTCCGACCAACCTTTAGGCCGCACTGTGCCCTTTCCCGTAGGGTCTCTATGACCCACGGTTTGACAGCACCCTGCCCTTTCCCTGGGGTCTCTCTGACCCACGGTTAGCATACCAGTTCCCCTCGCCCTTTCCCCGTTGGGGCTCTATGACCCACGGTTAGCGTACCAGTTCCCCTCGCCCTTGGGTCTCTCCGACCCACGGTTAGACAGCACCCTCCCTTTTCCCTTGGGTCTCTCCGACCCACCGTTAGACAGCACCCTCCCCTTTCCCGTCGGGTCTCTCCGACCCACGGTTAGACAGCACCCTGCCCTTTCACGTGGAGTCTCTCTTACCCACGGTTAGACAGCACCTTCCCCTTTCCCTTGGGTCTCTCCGACCCACCGTTAGACAGCACCCTGCCCTTTCACCTGGGGTCTCTATGACCCACGGTTATACAGCACCCTGCCCTTTCCCCTCGGGTCTCTCTTACCCACGGTTAGACAGCACCCTCCCCATTCCCGTCGGGTCTCTCCGACCCACGGTTAGACAGCACCCTGCCCTTTCACCTGGGGTCTCTATACCCTGCCCTTTCCCTCGGGTCTCTCCGACCCACGGTTAGATAGCACCCTGCCCTTTCCCTGTCGGGTCTCTCTGACCCACGGTTAGAGAGCACCCTGCCCTTTCCCTTGGGTCTCCCCAACACGAACGAGTTGGGGTGTACACAGCAAGGCACAAACTGACCCGCAGGACACGGGGGGTATGCGCGGAACGCAAGGGCGACACAAGGGTTAATGCTTCATGGGGGACAGTTCTTTACTGTGTTTAAACACTGCCGTGTCCGTAGATGGCGCTATAGCGAATTGCACGTGTGTAAGGCAAGACAATCGCCATTTGGATCCCACGCTGTAGTACCGTGAAAACTAGAAGGAACATTCATTTTAGGGACTTGGTTCTCTCGTCAACTTTTGTTCGAAGTGTATAAGGTATAAGCTATATGCTCTGAATTGGACAATAATATTGTTTTACTACAATTTGATGAACTCCCGAAACAATGGAAGATCAAGGATTTTTTGGACATCAGACCAAAATTTCTTGAACGCTGAGTCACCTACATAGCTATGGTTAGTTCTGTTCTGCACTATTATAAATAACTATCGTTAAGTGTTGTTAGGTTACTGAGTAAGAACGTAATGACTTTTGTATTAAACAATGACTGTTTGCAATATTCTATTAACATTGGAATTCTTTAGTCAAGTTACTGGGGCCGGAGGGTGTCAGGTTTGGGGACCACACGATTTCGTTTCTGCTCTTTGCGGATGATGTTGTCGTGTTGGCCCCTTCAAACCAGGACCTTCAGCATGCACTGGGACGGTTTGCGGTCGGGATGAAAATCAGTACCTCCAAATCCGAAAAAAAAAAAAAAAAGCTGAACCGCAAGACGAAGCTCTCGATTTACTGGTCAATCTACGTTCCTACTCTCACCTATGGTCATGAGCTTTGGGTCATGACCGAAAGGACAAGATCCCGGATACAGGTGGCCGAAATGAGCTTTCTCCGCAGGGTGGCTGGGCGATCCCTTACAGGTGAGAAGCTCGGTCACCCGGGAGGAGCTCAGAGTAGAGCCGCTTCTCCTCCACATCGAGAGGGGTCAGCTGAGGTGGCTTGGGCATCTGTTTCGGATGCCTCCAGAACGCCTTCCTGGGAAGGTGTTCCGGTCCCGTCCCACCAGGAGGAGACCCCAGGGAAGACCTAGGACACGCTGGAGGAACTATGTCTCCTGGGAACGGCTTGGTGTCCCACCGGAAGAGCTGGAGGAAGTGTCTGGGGTGAGGGAAGTCTGGGCATCCCTGCTTAGACTGCTGCCCCCGCGACCCGGTCCCGGATAAAGCGGAAGAAGAAATACGCAAGAACCGGAATTCATTATTTTTCACCATCTTTAGTGAAATAGTGAATAATCATGTAAATAAAGGCATTATTAACACAAACCATTATCTGCTGGTTAGCATTTGTTTTATTGATAAGACAAATGGAGTGATCCTCATGAAAATAAATCTTAGAAGGTTGCTCAATAAATATTCAGTATACTCTTTAACAGTACTACTGCTCTAAATAGTTTCAGAATATAATTTTAACCAGTTGAAATCAGAATACTGCCCCATATATAATAAGCAACATGGTGTTCATGGGCTGTTGTGGTGGCAATTTATGTGGTCATAATATACAATTCTGGAATTGTCAGTACATACTGAAATAATATGCATTAATCTCAATAGCGCAACCATGTGTTTCATAAAAAAATCTTTATTGACATATCAACTTTGTTAACACACACCAAGTAGAATCATAATACCATTATCCTTATAGGAGATGTGTCTATATATGTGCAAAACCACGCCCCTGCCCATGTTCATCTGTCATCTGTTTTTTAACATACTGGGCTGATTGATATAACTTTTGAAGATCATCGTCCATAGATGCCAAATATCAAAGTGCGTGAAGATCGGACATTTGTTGCTAGAGATTTTAGTGTTTTTCACAAATTCAAAATGGTCGCCAAACCATTAAAGCAAAGTTAATGAGTCCCAATGGCAAATATGTTCCTTGTGAGGACTTATCTACCTCTTTTCATGGATGTATCTCAAATAGAGTGAGTATGGTGACCTTGCTAATGTGAAAAACCTCAATAGCGCCACCATGTGGTTGATAAAACAATCCTTGCAGTAATTTTTTCCGTATGGTCCTTGTCAACATACGTACCAAGTAGAATCATTATACATTATCCTTGTATGAGATGTGTATATATATGTGCAAAACCATGCCCCCTCACATGTTCATCGGTCAATAGCATCCATGTTTTTTGACATAATAGTCTGGCTGATATAACATTTGAAGACCATTGTCCCAAATATTAAAGTACGTGAAGATCAGACATTTTGTGCCAGAGGAGTTGTTTAGTTTTTCCAAAAATCCAAAATGGCGAAAAATCCATCATGGTGGACTTTATGGGTCCCAAAATGTTTATCATGAGGAGAAACACCAACGTACCAATTTTCAAAATTCTAGGTCACAAGGGTTGGGCGCAGTGAGCTTGCAAAAAGTGCAACTTTGAAAGCTTGTGACAACGCCACCATCAGGCCGTCATGTAAGTTGCAGCCTTTACTACCATAAAATGTGGGCCCCTTTAAGCCATTTAATCTCATGGGATTTTGGTAAAAAAAACGACATTTTCTGTCGGAATAATAAGCAAACAGAGCGCAAGACAAGGATTGACCATGCAAGCTTGAGAGTAGGCAATTTGTTTTTGCGTTAGGCGGTAATGAGCATTTAAACAAATTTTCCCGAAACAGCGCCCCCACATGGCCGATCAGCGGCACACACCATGGGCCTCTTTTGCATCTTGTTCCGACCACAGGCACCAAGTTTGGTGACAATCCGACAAACGGGTGCTGAGAAACGCCCTCACTTCCAGTGACATTTTCAAAAGCAGGAAGTTGTTGGCAGGTATGTGGACCTCCACGGCACCTCATTCCAACCAAGGATACCAAGTTTGGTGACAATCGGACAAATGGTTGCTGTGAAACTCACTCACTTCCTGATAGGCGGCTTCGCCGCCATATTTGATCGGCTGCAGTGGGCAGACGATTTTGCTAATCAAAAATCCACTAGTTTCTTTTGTTAGGCTTCGCCTGTAGATCATCTCTGCCATGTTTCGGGAAGATAGGACAACATTTGCGACCTATGAACATTGTTAGAACTTTAACAGGAAGTTATGGCGGAAAAACATGATATTGGAGCTCGATGTTCCA